>NC_090929.1:663435507-663738538 GCF_040938575.1 Ambystoma mexicanum
ACAGAGGGCAGAAAGGCCTGCAGCACTAGTCTGATTGCCCTCGGTTCCAAAAGATTGATATGTAGTTTGAATCCGATAAGAGACCAACGACCACTGATTGTCAGATCGTTGGTGTTGGCTCCCCATCCTGTGAGTGAAGCGTCTGTCACTACTGTTATCTCCGGCCATGGTTGCCAAAAGGGTTCTACGTTCAGAATGTTGTCCTTGTAGGTCCACCACAGGAGAACCTGTGCGACCCTGCTTGGGACCTGAAGTAGGTATGACATGTTTCCTGAGAACTAGAACCATTGTGTTCCGAGGTCCTATTGAAGGAATCTCATTCTCAGACGGGCCTTTGGCACCAGAAAATTGCAGGATCCCATGAGGCTGAGCAACCTCAAAAAAATCATAGGCCGGGAGACACTGGGCATTCTGAAACTTGGTGACCATCTGTAGAATGTCTAGAGCCCTCCCCTCGGGTGGCGAGCTCTTTCTGAAGGATGTATCCAGTACAGCCACAATGAACTGGAGCTTTTGAAAAGGTGTCATATGGGACTTCTTGAAATTGAGGGAGAAGCCCAGTCTGTGAAGAGAGTGGCAGGTCATGCTGAGAGGACCGGGAGAACGCATCCTGATCAGCCAATCATCCAGGTAAGGGCAGACATGAATCCCCCACTCTCCCGAGACACGCTGCCATCACTGCCATTAACTTGGTGAAAACCATTGGGGCAGAGTTTAGCTCGAATGGCAGAACTAGAAACTGATAAGGAGAACCTCCAACGGCGAACCTCAGCTATTTTCTGTGCTTGAGATGGATTATCAGATGCAAATAAGCATCCTGAAGGTCCAATCACACCATCCAATCGTGGAGTTGGAGGGCCTGAAGGATCTGAGAAAGTGTGACCATCTTGGAATTGTCCTTCCTGAGGAACTTTTTCAAATAGCTCGAGTCCAAGATGGGTCTCAGTCCTCTGTCTTTCTTGGTTATTAGGAAATATGGAGAATACCATCCAATACTCCTCTTCGCTACTGGCATAGGTTCTATAGTGTATTTTTCATTTCCTGTACAAAGAGTGGATCCGGAATCCTCACAGTGGCTCCCCGGTGGATGGTTCTGAGGTTTCTGAATTAAAGAAAGCTATTAAACATGAGCTATGGGTTCCAGTGCGCAAGCATCTGAAGTAATGTGACGCCATTCTTCCAGATGCTAAGACAGTCTGCTTTCCACTTCTAATTTGTGACTCAAGACCTCAGAGAGGTTTTGAGGCGGCTGATGCAGTGGCTGATGGTAAGGATGCTCCTGCCTGAGTGGGCTTTGCACCTCTCCCTCGTCTACCATGAGGGAATCTTCTTTGGCCTCTTTGATCAGCCATTCCTCTCTGAAGTGGGGCGTTTAGAAAGGTAGTCTAGGTCACTACCGGAAGGGCGTTATTTTTTGGTCAGGTTTTTATTCACTGCCGTATTAGTTTCTGGCGTCTCCCAATTTGCTGCCACCCTTTTTTGGGTGAGCAATATGAAATGTTAATATAGGCTCCAAAGGATGTCCGTAAGATCATACTGTTCAAAGGGAGGGAAGGTCTACTCCACCCCATGTAGTCTACCACTTTAGACATTATCTGTCTATATGAAGTATCTGCATGCTCACCAGCCTCAGGTCTACCAAAATCCAGCTCAGGTGAGGGGTCTACCCCACTGGCTGTCTGTAAATTATCAAAGATATTTCATCCTAGACTCTTCAGAAATTAAGCTCTCAGGCATATTTGGTGTACCAAATTGGAGACCAAAAGGCGCCTCATTGTCTGAAGGTTCATTTTCCTCATAAATTGAGAAGAGAGATTTAAAATAATCCTTCATGGCAAAGGAATATAGGCTTAATAAACTGGATTCGACACTCAAGGAGTCGTTAAAATCTTTTTTAGCTTCGATGGCACCATAGGTTTAGGTGGCACGGTCAGCTTCGACGGTGCCGCTGGCATCAATGGTGCAGCCAGCGTCAATGGTGTCGCCGATGTCGAGAGTTTAGCTGGCATTGAGGGCGCAGCTGGCGTCGACGACCTTGACTTGTGTCTGGTCTTACGGCTCGAAGGATCCTTTTATGACTTATCGCGTCTAGGCCGCGACGGCTCTCGATGGGGATCTGGCCTTCATCCTGCACTTGAGGGTGTGCAGGATTTGGCTCGAGCCCTTTCCTTACCGGCTTCTTTGGAAGGAGCGGTAGGAGTATGGCTTGCCGTGAGTTTTTGTTTTTGGAATATTTTCAGCATTTCTAACCTACATGCTTCCCATTTGGCAGGTGTGGAGTTTTTCGTGGGGCAAGATACCCTCTCAGGGGAGGTGTCCTATGACGAAATCGAAGAAGGCGACCTGTGGTGCCTCTTTTTACTTCCTCGTTTAAAGATCGGAAGCATAAAATTAAACGTCACAAAGAAATGATCTGACCAGATGTAAGGTCCAGTGTGCAAAGGGCCTAAAGCCAAGTACCTACAGGCAACCGAGTCAAGTACATTACCCAATTTCTGTATTAGTTCTTTACTACAAACAAAATCATTAATCTTAAAGAGTTGGTCAAGACAAATAGCTTCCGTGTCCTGAGAATTGCCATACCATCTATTAAAATCCCCTAGCGCTACAGTAGAGTTGTTAGGTTTGTTCAAGGATGACAGAATATCAGAAAAATCCTCAATAAACGATGGCATATCATTAGAGGGGCGAAAAATAAGAATAATATTCAGACAGTTGTTGGGGATCGGGGTAGTTTTGAGCAGCATCATTTTGCAACCTTTACAGTTCATGGGTACTTGAACGAGATTCAGGTCTATACAAGCCAAGATTGCTACTCCCCCTCCCTTGCCCAAGTCTCTACTTTGTCCAAAGAAAGCATAATATGGTGGCATAGCCAAATGTATATTCGGGCCACTAGAATCCGCAGCCACGTTTCCGTGAGGCACATAATATCAATTTGAAGGTCCACTATGTACTCCCTAAGGTCCGTGGCATGCTTGTCTAGTACCTGACCCATTTTGCAACTCCGTCTGCCTTTCTGGGGACTTTGCAGGTACGCCTACTGATACCCTAGGTGCACTAGAAATGTCTATTGGCAAGGGCTCAGAGGCAGCATTTTCTAGGTAGCTATCAATGTCTTCTCTCGAAGTAGACCCATAGGGTAATAGCCGATGTGTAGCTGCCCCTTTGCCCTCTATCCGAGTATGCTGCTTATTCACAGATATAGGGCTGGAGATGTAAACATCTATAGAAGGAGACAGTGATACTGCCTGCACGGAATCCGCATTCAGAAAAGATACTTCTCCACTTTAGCCTCTCTCTGCACCTTTTGTGCGTGAAGCAATAATTCCATCTGTGGCAGCATAATAAAGTGAAGAAAAAAAAGCAGGGGAAACATCTACTAGATACATACCTTGATCATAAGATGAGACACTTCACTTTCACAGGCAGGGGTCAGCGCCAGCACGTCCTGCGCGCGGACACACCTGACCCAAGGAAATAACTGCACGCAACTACAATTCCAAAGGAATTTGTAGTTCTAAGTGTGTATGAGCAACGATCGAAATGAGGCTGAAAAGGACTTTTCAACAGTCTGCAATGCGACAGATAAATAGTTTCAAGGCAGCTCAGTCAAATCTAGATAATTTAAAATTAACTTTTCCAAAACTAAAATCCCTAAAATTCTAGCAATCACAATAAAGTGGCTTAGTGCATAAAAGTAGCGTGGTACGGGGGGCAGAGAGGGAACACACCTGGACTGACAGATGTGATCACAACCACAGAAACAGAGTTATAAGAATAAAAGTCGAAACTGCATGAAGCCAGAGGCTCAATGGTGTGATGCATAAAAGAGGGGACCACCAGACCATAAACAAATTCCCAACCATTATGCTGCTTCCTGGTTGATCTCTTCCTGGCGGCAGAAATATTGGTGATGTTTTATTCATAAATGTGCAAGTGTACAACCACTGACTTGGACAGCACCAGGATCTCACCTTGGGGTGTGTTGAAGCCATGGTGGTCTGGAGGGTTGCCCAGAGCGATGCCAGAGGTTCAGATTGATTCTAAACATCCCCGTCATCACCTCGTTGTGCTGTATTCACTCAGAGTGGGAAGGGTATTGTTAGAAACCTGAGGGTATCCTCACTCCTACTCCCCCTGAATCCTCTTCTCAGGTGGCCAAGGAAAGGCCATTGCTCTTGGACTCTGACCCTGAGGGTGCAGAAGCGAGGGAGGATCACCTGGTTGGACAGTCCTTTCAGATTGGGAGTGGGGTGTGACAGGAGAGACTGGATATCCCCCTTTCTCTACTGAAGACCAACCAAACCCTCCCCCAGGTTTTATAGGCTACTGTAAACCAGCTCCCCTCATTTTTCCACATTTTACCTCAGATAGTACTGAGACGAGGAAGCAGCAACAGATAAATGAACACTAAACACATTTCACCACTCTAGTAGTGGGATGAGGAAGATGCCTGCAGAGTGCTGCATGGGTCAGGCATGTCCCTTTAATTATAGTCAGACAAGCCCAATTGAGAATTCACACCCGCAACCTGCCAAGCGATTGCAGGTGTATAAATGGAGAACTAGAGAACGGCAGAGAGAGCAACAGGGAGGCCTGTGTAGGGAGACCAGCAGGGAACTCTTTCCAAAAGGAGGCAGCCGTGGTGGGAGAGGAGAATGAGCCAGGACGCCGGCCGACATCCTGCAGAACCTGTGGAATCCAAGGCGAGGGAAGCAGTTAGGCTGTCATAAGTGTGGGAGCCTCCATGTGTGAGAACAAGCAGCTGGGGCTGCGAGCAAGAAGGACAGAGGAGAGGACGCTATCTGCGTCGCTGCAGAGTCAGCAGAGTTGCCAGCATGGGCAAGACTGCGTTCGGCATGCGAGCGGGGCTCGCAGAGGCCGGTCCACTGATTGGCGAAGCAGTAGGGAGCAGCAGGAGTCACGGGGGAGGAATGCCAAGGACCAGCGAGTGTCAAGGAAAGCCCCTCAAAGGTGGGGCGCCCCTCGCAGGCTTCAGATGAGTAACGAAGTATCGAATTGAATGAACACTTGAAACCAAGTCGAATTATGCATATTGACTATCGACCTGAATGAAAACTTGAAATTAAACATTGAATACAACTGTGTGGGCAAAGCAAATAGATGACAGCCAAAGGGAAAGTGCCCATGTCCAAATAAAGTGTGGAAAAGAGTGCAAGTGTGGAAGAGCTCCATAGAAAGGTAGGGCATGAATAAGGCCACCAGAAAGTTAACTTCATCAAAGGATGCAGTGCGGCTAGGCCACAGACTGTCGAGAGGTGTGTGACATGTTGTGGCAAAGCCAAGAGGCTAACTAGGAAAAGCCAGAAGAGTGTAAAACTGCACACAGAGCCAAGAGGCCGACAAAGAGGAGCTAAGTAAATGTGACTCTGCACAGGGGCAACAACGGAAGAACCTGTGTGAACTGAAGAGCTCAGGAATCCTGGTTGCGGGAAATGTGATGGGTGCACCGTGTGGTCTGATAACAGCGTCTAGACCAGTGAGCCCTAAATTGTGAAAACCAAAGACATTGTGAAACAAGCCAACGAGAAGCACTGTGAGCGAACTGGTGATGCAATCCAGAAGAAGGGTCAGGTTGACCTAGAACTGTGTTGAACCTTTTGAAAAGAATAAAACAAGTACAAGTGGCTGAATTAAAGTTTTGGGAAAGGGAACCCTGAGACTGGAGGAACTGCAAATGTTGTCTTGAGAATGGAGCCTCAAGATCCTTTTCGTTTGAACTGTGTTGCATTGAACTTGGGGAAGGGAACCCCGAGAATTGTGCAGAACTATATTGCCTTGAACTTGGGGAAAGGTAATCTTGAGACTTTTATGGAACTTTCTTGAACTTGGGGAAGGGGAACTGAAAAGGAAGCAAAGAACTGGAAGAAGTTCAGACTTTGTGTTGAACACCATTTCTTTGATTATTGACACCGCTACACGCTGCTTAGCTTTAGTTGAAAGGGCAAGGATAGGTTTTGGACACAGACAGTCTTAAGTTGAACTATTTGACTCAGACTTTCCTTAGTTTTGTCCAGGTACGGAAACCCCACCTTGGCGTAGGGCAAGTTAGGCGCTGTACCATCCTGACATTTTGAGTTAGTGCATTATTTCTGTTTTAACTTTGAATCTGTTGTCTGTGTCTTGCTTCATGATGCCTTCACAGTATGCTCAGAAGTAGGTGATGTGACGAATCCCAGGATATCGTCCCTGCTTTGCTAGAGGGGGCCCCGTCCCATGAGGCCAAGGAGGTGAGGCTGCTAACAGAGAGTTCCCCTGGGGGTGGTACTTAGCGGGAGGATCGCATGGGAGGGACATCCCCACCCCTTTCCCCCTATGGAACAGGGGACAATTATCAGTGAAGAATGCGGTATAACCCGAACATCCCATACCCTCCCTCATCTACCTACCCTATACAGGCTAACAGAATTCCACACTCTTCCATGTACCTACGTAAACTAAAGCATCCAAACAACTTCCCAAAATACTGAGATGAGGAAGAGTAGAGACTCCCTGCATGAATCTTGCAAAAGTACTGAGACGAAGATATTTTCAAACAGCGCAGTTGAGAGGAATAACATTAGAACTGCGATGAAGAAGAGGCGTGGAGTCATAGAGAGCGCTCCGTGGAACCAACTCCAGACACGGACAATTAGTTTGCGGCTGATACATAAAAAGGGAATAAGGAGTAAAGAGATTGTTCAGCCCTCCTTCAAGGAGCCGCAAGCAGGTCAGCGGAGTGGAGAAGGGAGACCGGAGGCACCAGGATGCGAGTGGAGAAGCGGAAGCCTCTGGAGAGGGTCAGAGGAAGAAGGACCCTAGGCCCTGCTGGAAGCAGACCATGTAGGTCTGCCCAAGAGAAGAGATCAAACCATGCACGCCGGTAAAGTGGAGTTGCAGCAAGCAGCAGCTACAGAGATGCTGTGGAGGATGACGCAGAGAACACAGGGCAGAAGAGACAGACTCCTGGAGCCGGCCGGAGCACAAACAGAAACGTCCTGAAAGTAGGGGCTTGCCAAGGCTAACTGGTGGGAATGGAGAGCAGATCTGGGAACCCCCTAAAAAAGGTAAAAGGACCCTGGAGTTTAAGACTGGGAAGAAAGCCTATGAGAGAGATTTAAAGGAAGTATGTGAAGTAGGGGTCTGAAGTAATTACAGATGGAACAAGGGTCTGCGAAACCAAGATACAGAGAAGTCACTACAACCAGTATACAAACGATAGCCGTGCCTGGCAGGATAATTATCAAGGTCTGCTATACTAAAAGAAGCTGTAAGACGAATATTTATAGTACCTGGCAGGATAGTGAACCAGGTCCACCTTACAAATAGAAGAGAATTGTGAAAGCCTAAGAAGACCAAGGGAAGAAACTATAACCGTGGCATTGTGAATTATGAAGATCTAATCAGGCGAAGGGAAGAAACTATACCCCTTGGCATTGTGAGTTGTGAAAGCCTAAGAAGGCCAAGGGAAGGCCATACTTCTTGGCAATGGGAACTGTGAAGAGCCAGAAGGGAGGGAGTCACCCCCCTGGTATTTTGAATAGATTAAGTACATTGAAGAGACTTTCTTTATTTTGCCTTCTATTGACAAAGAAATCCTCCAAGAGAATGGTTAGTATTTTTTGTTTATATAATATGGAAAATACGTCTCATCACCAGATGGTCAACACAAAGCTTCAGTCCAGAAGAATGGAGTCACTCTTCTGGATTAAGAAAATCCTCTTTCTTTTTTCCCTAGTTAAAGAATGTAAGGGACGGAAAAGGGTGTTGACACACGAAAGTGAACGATTTGGTTTTGACGGACATCTTTACACAGCCCTTATTATTTAGTTGAGGTAGGAAAACCCCTCTTAGTATTAGGGATAGTTAGGGTTTTTCCTCAACAATGTCCTCTGTCTTTCGATCTCCTCCTTTCGCACCCTTACAGTGAGTATGCTTTTAATGTCATAAAAAATGCTTTGCGTCTTACTATTTGGAGAGTTTTGTTTGTAGATAGACCCAGCCACGTTCCATAGTAGAAGCTTATTATTGACTGTATGAAAAGGAAATTTCAAATCTCTTCATTGCCCCATCCATCATCCTGCACTTCATCTATCTTGCAGTTGTCAAACCTCTTAACTTACTTTATAAGGCATCTCTCCAGTGTGCGACACTATATGCATTTGTAATTCCAGTCGCCTCTTAAATTTTTCTTGGCATTTTGAGCATGTGAAAGCCTAAAAGAAATGCAGGTTAACAATTAGAAAACTGTGCAAGATTAAAGTTAAAGCAAATCATTGATCAACTAGAAGGTGGCATTGATGCCAAAATGATCCACTAACCTAGCTTGCTAACTTATGACACTAGTTCATAGACTAATTAAAGCCATGCACTACCACTTATTACATCTGTTCGGCACATTCAAAATTTCAAACCAGACAAATGTCTTTACATTTTTTTCATAAGCAACTTCATTCAAAGACAGTGCACCACTGTATTGCAGTGCCAAACTGTATTTCAGGTCCCCGGACTACCCCCAACTGCATGGGCTCTTCTACCAACAGTGGTCGAGAGGAAGTCATGGAGAAATCAGGCAGACTCGGGCTGACCTTTCCCCTCCTTCTCTCGTTGTTCCTTTCTTGGAGTCGATAGTCTAGCTGCATAGATGAGAGCAATCATTTCAGCCAGATTCACAGGGCGAGGAACCCTAGAGACCTCGTCCTTTAAATCCTCTGTAAGCCTTCTCCGGAAGAGAGTGATCAGGGAGTCGTCGGGCCATGCTGCGTCTGCTGACATCTGCTTAAAACGAGTCACATATGTCAAGAGATCTTGCGAACCCCGTTTAAAGTCCAATAAACGCTCCTGTGAGGAGACAGTCATTTCTTGCCAACAGAACATGGCTTTCAGGCGGTTTACAAATGCGGATGTGA
Organism: Ambystoma mexicanum; assembly: GCF_040938575.1. Lineage (NCBI taxonomy): Eukaryota > Metazoa > Chordata > Amphibia > Caudata > Ambystomatidae > Ambystoma > Ambystoma mexicanum. Next base: position 663,444,420 of record NC_090929.1, read on the forward strand.
ATCAAGAATAGGATTATATGTGGTCACCAAAGGAGTGGCCCAGGCTAATGCCGCTCCTGTAAAATGGGAGATCATGTGGACTACTTTACCCCTATCTGTAGGAAAGAAGGAAGCCTTGAAAGCGAACTGGACTGTGCTAGCTTCAAGGAACTCCTTAAGCTTGTGTGGGTTTCCGTCATACTTGCCCCCGGGTAAGGAATCCGGGGGAATCTCTATGCCTAGCAGGGCTCGGGCCACCTGTTGTCGAAGGTAAGCATTTTCTTGCTTCAACCCTTGTTTAGGTCTGTACCGCAGCCACCAGTTGCTGCAACCGATCCATGTCCGTGCTAACAGTCTCGTCTGTTCGGGCGTCGCTATCGATCATGGAATGGCATGCACAGACTATTGGACAGGTAACAAAAAGGCTGACACTAACCTGGATCAGATGCCACACCCAGAGGTAGTGAGAAGTCCCCCCCCCGATCACCCTGCCCCTTCCGATCTAAGAAGTGATAGCTGGGAGAAACAGGGCATCCAGGGAAACCCTCTGGGGTAGAAAACCCTAATGCTGGAGGCTTCGGTCTGTGTGGTTGTCTTTCTGTTCTAGGCGCTGGTAGGGAAGACTGAGGAGGCTCGCCATGGACCTGAGGAAGCTGTGTCTGTAAGGAGAACAGATAAAGGTATCTGGTGGAATACATCTATGAGACTAAAATTTTGCTAACTGTACCCTTTTTGTATTCCAGCAGGTGTACGTCAAAGAGGGGGGAAAGAATCTCCTTCTCCAGGCTGCGGGAGGAAGTGGGAGCGAATTAGCCATGACCCAGGAAGAGTAGAGGGGGAGGGGAGAGGCAAAGGGAAGACCCACCCGGTCTGGAGGTAATGGAGTCTCGGGGAAGCTGTTCGGGATGGAATATCTGTACAGGCTCAAAGGTTAGTGAAGGAATCTTTCCACGCTGTCGGAACAGAAAGTGGAGCTGTCAATTCTGAACGGTATCACAGCAGTGTGTGTGTGTGTGTGTGTGTGTGTGTGTGTGTTTGTGTGTGTGTGGATATGTGTCTTGCTCGTACCGTGTCAGCCCGTGAGAGGTCCGCAACTATAACATGTTCAGGGAGGGAAGGAAGCGGGCTACCAGGACTGGGACTCCTAAAGGCACGGGGGAAGAGTTAGTTTACACAAAGTATCAATGAATCAAGCTATGAGGTAATGGGCACGAAAACCTACGAAGCATCTCTATGGAAACTAGCGACGTGCTGTTACTTCATCCAAAGCTGCAGATATTACCAGTCCAGCACTGCATGGGAGGAGCCAGGAAGCTGCTCTGAGCACAGTGAATCACTGAAAAGATGTGCATTATTTCAGGCGCCAACTTGGGAGAGGCATGGGCAACAGTATACCGTCCTCTCCTGCGCCTCCACCATGACCAGCGTTGGAAAGGAGTTGTGACAGGAGTTTGCTTTCGAGGTGAATGGAAGGAGCTTATGTGCTATGATGCGGTATAGTTGTATATACCCAATGATCCATCTTGCGATGGCGGGCTTATATAATGGAACAAAAGAAAAAAGTGTCCAAAAATGAAGTATAGTCCAGTCCCTTGTACATATCTATAGTTAAAAACAACTACATTTGTATTTCTTTTGTATTTGTATTTACATTTTTAAAGCGCTTACACAGCCCGCAGGCATTGAGGCGCTGTTACAGGAATTGTTTGTTTTGTATTTGCGTAATAGTTTTTCTCTTAGTTGCGTATTTATAAACGTGCTTAAACACCCAGAGGTTTCTAAGCGCGGACCCGGGGATTGAACCTGTGTTGCTTCGTGTCGTCTTGTTTCCAAGGCGCGCACGCTGCCGCTGAGCTACCCTCCCGGGACATGCCAAACATATCATATGATTGTATTCATATGAAGCTAAGTAAAAGTATAAGCCTGTGTCAAAAATTGAAAATATCCAACTTTGAAATGATGTTTTAAAACAAATATTTAATTTTCAAATAGATTCACGAAACAAGCTTGATGCGTTTCGGGACTGAATCCTTTCACCAATCAGGAGCCGTATTTCTCATATTAAGATTTTCATATTCCTCAAATTCATTCTATAACAGTAAAAAGAAGTAATGAGACCCAAATATTATTACAAATGCAGATGATGCTTCTGAATTATATTTCTTCACTAAAATGGAATACCTCATATGATATCAATCAATTTGGCATATTAATGGTAAAGGCCTTTGTATAACATGTAGGAAAATCGGCAAGCACAGCTGGAATCTCTAGGGATCAAATCAATAAGGCTAGAATATGTGGATATCTACATGTACAACTAATATTTATTTGAAAGTAATTTGACACTCTTCTTTTGTTGTATTGTGAATACAGCTTCTTTGCCATAGTTGTTTGTGTTCTCCCCTGCACATGAAGTATTCCTTGAATACATTGAGAACCATCCTAGGATTACTTTAATTAAGGCGTGCTTTCCTTTTTTCTTCTGGCCTTCTATACTGCATCACCTTCCCTACCACTTTTGAAGGAATTAAAGTTGGCTGGGGGTGTGTGTGTGTTGGGGTGTGTGCGTGTGTTGTGAGTGTGTGTTGGGGGGTGTGTGTGTGTGTTGGGGGTGTGTGTGTTGGGGGTGTGTGTGTTGGGGGGGTATGTGTGTGTGTTGGGGGGGTATGTGTGTGTGTGTGTTGGGGGATATGTGTGTGTTGGGGGATATGTGTGTGTGTGTTGGGGCGTGTGTGTGTTGGGGCGTGTGTGTGTGTGTGTTGGGGGGCGTGTGTGTGTGTGTTGGGGGGCGTGTGTGTGTGTGTGTGTTGGGGGGGCGTGTGTGTGTGTGTGTTGGGGGGGCGTGTGTGTGTGTGTTGGGGGGGCGTGTGTGTGCGTGTGTGTGTGTGTGTGCGTGTGTGTGGTTGCTTGATTGTCGTGAAGAGTATGATACCTCCGTCCCCAAGTACCACAGAGAGAGAATACAAGATTACTCCCTATGCGATCATTGAGGCCACAGGTGGTTAGTTCTTGAAGCCCGGTACCACGGAATGTCGAAACCCAAGGCAGCTGTAAAGGAAAACCTTTATTAGCAATCAAATGAGTACAGTACAAGCAAACAAGCAGGATAAAGAGCAGTGCTTACCTAAGCTGATGGGTGATGGAGCCCAGAATCCTATGATGGGTGATAATTCCTTGGAGGGGCACGTGAGCTGGTTTCCCCAATGACAATAGGGAGAAGAACTGTAGACTGGGTATAGACCTAACCTGCCCTCCTGTAACTAGTGAAACGAAAGGACCAAAATCCAAAGTACTAGGTAACGTAATGCAGTGAAGAGGAAAAATGCCAAGTCCATTCAGGGTAATCCAAGACAGTCCAAAAGGCGTTCCGAGTTCAATTGATCCAGCAAACAGAGCCAAAGGACGTGAGCAAAGCAAATCCGAATAACAGTCCAAGAGTCAAGAGCCGTGAAACACAAAGTATCCGAACGCTGTACAGAGTCCTCCAAAGAACAGCTGTGAAGCGCGGAAGTTCAGCGCTTAAGTAGTGGGTGCTTCCGCGTCACATGATCCGCGAGTGAGACGGATGAACGCGTCACGTGATCCGCAAGCGCGACACATGAGCGTTGTTTAGATCTCAATGATCGCGGAAATGACTTTCTGTGCGCAGCATCCTGCAGCCGGCGTCTGCGAGCTCCCTACTGCAGACGCCAGTGAAGGAACGGGGAACCCCCGAGTCTGCGTATGTGGCCCTTGGGGTAAACCCGCTCACGTGACACCCGTCCACTGTGAGTGACAGGAAATGGGAACCTGGCTGGGGTAACTGAGGCATTGTGAGTATTGCCTGTCCTAGATGCTTGTGAAATAGGGATGGAATGAGAGGATAGCGTGACAGAGCCCCCCCCCCCAAAGGCCCATGACCCCGTGGGCACAATGGATTGTCCCTATGGAAACGTGAAACCAAACGAGGGGCATGAACATCACCCGCGGGAATCCACGAGCGTTCCTCCGGGCCATAACCCTTCCAATCCACTAGGTACTGCAAACTCCCCCTGAAGAAACGAGAACCCAGAATAGCAGACACCTCAAACACATCCAGGGAAGAAGGGGAAACCAGGGCCCCAGGGGAACGAAGACGGGTAGGACCAGGGCAAGGTTTGAGAAAAGACACATGAAAGACAGGGTGAAGCCGCCACGAAACCGGGACTCGAAGGCGATAGGCCACAGGGTTGATCACCCAGGAGACCACAAAAGGACCAACGAAATGGGGCAATACCTTGCGGCAACCCTGTAGATGTAGATGGCGAGAAGAAAGCCAAACTCTATCCCCCACAGCAAACGAAGGGGCAACAGAACACTTCCGGTCCGCGGCAGCCTTCATCGAATCCTGGGATTCTTTGAGATGCAGCAAGGTCTACGCGTGGACAGCCGAGACGTCTCTGAAGCAGGAAGAGGCAGCCGGGTTACCAGAAAGCGAGAAATCAGGGATGGGCAGGATCTTAGGGTGCTGACCATACAAGACATAGAAGGGAGAGAAACCAGTGGAGGAGTGCACTGCGTTGTTGTAGGCGAATTCAGCCATATGCAAGATGCGAAACCAGGACTGTTGATGCTGGAGAGTCAAACAACGCAGGTACTGCTCCATGGTTTGATTAACCCTCTCGGTCTGTCCGTCCGTCCGTCTCAGGATGGTAGGCCGAAGAGCAACGTGAATCGATCCCCACTAATTTAGTCAAGGCACGCCAGAAACGAGAAGTGAATTGAGGACCCCTGTCGGACACCAACACTGACGGCAAACCAAAAAGGCAGACGATGGACTTAAAAAATAATCCCGCCAGGTCAGGAGCAGAGGGAATGCCTGAGCATGGGATAAACCGTGCCATTTTGGTGAACGAGTCTACCACAACCCAGAGGGAATCAAAACCCTGAACTCTGGGGAGGTCTGTCACGAAATCCATCGTCAAGGTATGCCAAGGCCTCGGGGGTATGGGTAGGGGCTGGAGGAGTCTCAACGGGCGCCCTTTTCGATGTTTGGATTGGGCACAAACAGAGCAGGTGTTAACATAGCATTCTACATCCCTTCTCATGGAAGGCCACCAACACCAGTGTTGTAGAAGCAAGAGTGTTCTTCGCTGACCAGGATGTGCATGAACAGCGAGATCATGGGACCATTCAAGAGCCATATTGCGGGCATCTGTGGTAGGTAGAAACAACTTGTTCTGGAAGAAGGGCAGACCGTCTTGTAATACCAAATCCCAATCTGGAAGTAAGGACGGGTGAGTGGAAACCCACGTGCGGACCATATCTAGCAGAGTCAGAGAAGGGGTACAAAGACATATCACATGTTTCTTATCTAGCAAGGTTTCGGGATAAGCTGGCAATGAAACCCCCCCAGGAGAGCGAGACAAAGCATCCGCCTTTCCATGAACGGTACCAGGACGATGCATGATCTAGAAATCGTAAGCAGCAAAGAACAGGTGCCACCTGACATGTCTGCTATTTGAGCACTTTAGTGATGCTAAATCGCGAAGATTCTGATGGTCCGAGAAGACCGTCACCCGGTGTTTTGCCCCCAGGAGATGGTGATGCCAGACTTGGAAAGCTTCTTTAACAGCTAGAAGTTCTTTTTCGGTCACCGTATAGTGACACTCTGTGGGGGTGAACTTTCGGGAGTGAAAGGCGACTGGATGCAATCGTCCAGTAGTGACACACTCTTGAGATAGGATTGCCCCTAAGGCGAACGAGGACGCGTCCACCTCGACTATGAAAGGGAGATCACTGTCAGGGTGTTGAAGGACAGGAGCAGTGGTAAATGCAGCTTTAAGGGTATTGAATGCAAACTGTTGATCGTTGGACCATTTGTATGGGACAAGAGGACTGGTCAAAAGAGTAAGAGGTGCTGCTATGGAGGACAATCTAGAAATTAATCTTCTGTAATAGTTTGCAAAACCCAAAAAAAGACTAATGCTTTAAGATTGGTGGGAACCGGCCATTCCAATACTGTCTTGACTTTGGCATGGTTCATAGTGAGGCCATCAAGGGTGATGTGGAACCCTAAAAACTCAATGTTGTCGGTGTGAAACTGGCATTTTTCGGGTTTTGCAAAAAGGGAGAACATGCGTAAACGTTTTAGTACCTCCTTTACGTGTAGGACGTGTTCCTCTTGAGAACGTGAAAAAATGAGAATGTCATCTAGATAGACCACCATGAATACATCTAGAATATCGCTAAATATCTCATTCATGAAGCGCTGGAATGTAGCAGGCGCATTGCAAAGGCCGAAGGGCATGACCAGATATTCGTATAACCCGCAACGAGTGCAAAAGGCTGTTTTCCACTCATCACCCTTTCGCACACGTACTAGATTATGCGCACCCCTGAGGTCCAACTTGGTGTACACTGAAGCATGCATGAGGCGATATAATAAAGGCGTGATGAGAGGTATAGGATACCTATCCTTTTTGGTGATGGCATTCAGGCGTCGATAGTCAACACATGGGCGGAGGTCTCCCTCATTCTTCGGGACAAAGAAGATGGGACTGGCCGCCGGGGATGAAGACGGGCGTATGTGACCTTTGCGTAAGGATTCTTGAATGTAAGCCTTCAAGGTCTGTTCCTCAGTGGGAGATAGTGAGTAGATACGACCCTTTGGGACAACAGAACCTGGTAGTAACTCAATAGGACAATCGTACATCCTATGCAGGTGGAAGGATTTCCGATGAGCCCTTATCAAAGATGTCCAGGTAGTCCCGATAGGGCTCCGGAATTGTCTCTGCTACAAGACCAGCAATGTGTGACGGAAGAGGGTTCCAAGGAGAGTTGTGAAACAGTACTGAAGAGTTGGGCTGGAGTGCTCCCAGTAGGAGGTATAGTGAGGCAAAACTCTTGGCAAACTTCTGACTCAAAAAGCACAGTACCCGTCTTCCAATTGATCAAAGGGTTGTGCAGGCGCAACCAAGGAATGCCCAAAATGAGGCCGTATTGGGGCATGGATATCAGGTCAAAACTAATGGTTTCTTTGTGGGTAGTTTGTATGACCAAAGTGAGAGGTGCTGTCTGCTGTTTAACTGGGCCAGAAATGAACAAACTCCCATCTATAGTTTGCACGGGTTCTGGTCGGGTCTTAGTGATGAGGGAGATTGAGTGTGTGGGCCATATTGATATCTATATAATTACCAGTGGCACCAGAATCAATGATGACGGTTACTGAATGTGAGACCTCAGTACTGGGTGGTAACAATGCATGTACCATCACGGGTCTGATGGTGCCAAAATCAGGTACCTGGTCCGGGGAATGACATAGCGCTCGAACCCGCCCCCGGATATATGGTCGAGCTGCCCGAAAACCCTGAGATTTAGCCTTGGGCGATGTGGACATTCTTTCACAAAGTGACCAATCAACCCACAATAATAGCAAGCATTGTCCACCCTCCTGCGTTCCCTTTCCGTGGAAGTCAAAGGGCTACGTAGGCCTCCAACCTGCATAGGTTCCGAAGCAGACTCGGAATGAGAGGATACTGCAGAAGGTATAGAACCAGAAAACCCAGCTTCAGCTCTCCTTTCTGAGCGTCTGGCGTCGAACTGGAGAGCCAGATCCACTAAATCGGGGAACGATGTGGGCAAGGAGGGAACTACTGATAGTGCATATTTCATAGTGTTGTTCAGACCCTTGTAGAACACAACGGCCCTCTTGCTCTTGGGCCATGAAGTCTCAGCTGACAGTTGATTGAATTTTGTGATATATTCAATGAGTGTTCTCCTGCCTTGATGTAATTCTAACAGTTCTAGATCCCTGGATTGGGCTTTATGGTGGGTGTCAAAGACACGTGACATTTCGGTCACCAGGAGGTCAAAGTCGTATAATGCCGGGTTATCGTTCTCAAGAAGCGGGTTGGCCCAGGCAGCGGCTGTACCAGATAAATGTGACAAAAGAAAGGCAGACTTAGCAGTAGGATCGGGGAAGGAGGTAGGTCGACACAAAAAGTGTAACTTGTACTGATTGATAAATGTGCGGTACTTGGTGGGATCCCCCTGGAATCTTTCAGGTGCAGCCAATGGGAAAGGTGTGGGTAGAATCACGGGAGCAGGAGTGGCTGGGCTTGGGGCCTGGGGAACTGGGGAGGGTGGTGCCGCGTCCCCGAACTCTGCATCTGCAGTTAAAGGGTTTCGGGTACTCTGGATAGAATCCAAGCGCTGGTGAAGGGCTGTGGTGGCTGCAGCCATGTCTGCTCTTAGTACTGTGATCGCTTGAACCATAGCTGCCATGGGATCATCCGTGGCACCCTGCATACTCTGCACAACAAAGAATGGCTTCACAGTCTGTCAGGTTGCTTGATTGTCGTGAAGATTATGATACCTCTGTCCCAGAGTACCACAGAGAGAGAATACAAGATTACTCCCTATGCGATCATTGAGGCCACAGGTGGGTAGTTCTTGAAGCCCGGAACCACGAATGTCGAAACCCAAGGCAGCTGTAAAGGAAAACCTTTATTAGCAATCAAATGAGTACAGTACAAGCAAACAAGCAGGATAAAGAGCAGTGCTTACCTAAGCTGATGGGTGATGGAGCCCAGAATCCTATGATGGGTGATAATTCCGTGGAGGGGCATGTGAGCTGGTTTCCCCGATGACAATAGGGAGAAGAATTGTAGACTGGGTATAGACCCAACCTTCCCTCCTGTAACTGATGAAACGAAAGGACCAAAATACAAAGAACTTGGTAACGTAATGCAGTAAAGAGGAAAATGCCAAGTCCATTCAGGGTAATCCAAGACAGTCCAAAAGGCGTTCCGAGTTCAATTGATCCAGCAAACAGAGCCAAAGGATGTGAGCAAAGCAAATCCGAATAACAGTCCAAGAGTCAAGAGCCGTGAAACACAAAGTATCCGAACGCCGTACAGAGTCCTCCAAAGAACAGCAGTGAAGCGCGGAAGTTCAGTGCTTAAGTAGTGGGTGCTTCCGCGTCACATGATCCGCGAGTGAGACGGATGAACGCATCACGTGATCCGCAAGCGCGACACGTGAGCGTTGTTTAGATCTCAATGATCGCGGAAATGACTTTCTGCGCGCAGCGTCCTGCAGCTGGCGTCTGCGAGCTCCCTCCTGCAGACACAATGGCAGACGCCAGTGAAGGAACGGGGAACCCCCGAGTCTGCGTATGTGGCCCTTGGGGTAAACCCGCTCACGTGACACCCGTCCACTGTGAGTGACAGGAAATGGGAACCTGGCTTGGGTAACTGAGGCATTGTGAGTATTGCCTGTCCTAGATGCTTGTGAAATAGGGACGGAATGAGAGGATAGCGTGACAGAGTGTGTGTGTGTGTGTGTTGGGGTGTGTGTGTGTTGGGGGTGTTGGTGTGTGTGTGTGTTGGGGGTGGTGGTGTGTGTGTGTGTTGGGGTGGTGGTGTGGGTGTGTGTGTGTGTGTTGGGGGTGGTGTGTGTGTTGGGGTGGTGTGTGTGTTGGGGGTGGTGTGTGTGTTGGGGTGGTGTGTGTTGGTGTGTGTGTGTTGGGGGTGGTGTGTGTGTTGGGGGGTGGTGTGGGTGTGTGTGTGTTGGGGTGGTGTGTGTGTGTTGGGGTGGTGTGTGTGTGTTGGGGGTGGGGGGTGTGTTGGGGTGGTGTGTGTGTGTTGGGGGGTGGTGTGTGTGTTGGGGTGGGTGGGTGTGTGTTGGGGGTGGGTGTGTGTTGGGGGTGGGTGTGTGTTCGGGTGGGGGAGTGGGTATGTGTTGGTGTGTGTGTGTGTGTGTGAGTGTGTTAGGGTGTGGGTGGGTGTGTGTGTGTTGTGTCCTATTTTGTGCTGGTGTAGAGTTGCTAGGTAAGATATTCATAGTAATGATAAATCTTCCTGACCTGTGTCAACCCCAGATCTTTTTGATTTTACTGGTGGATTCTTTTTCCTTATATCTCTGTTAGTGTGAACCTTTTTCCACACTCACAGAATCTTAGGGGTGTCTTTTTTTTAAGACTCTCCATAGTGTCTTTTAAAAGTTATCCTCTTTGACAACATTTTGGCAATTTGTGCCTATTGTTGCTGGGTTGCCCTAGTGGCTCCCCTCCTAACTTTCTCTGGCTAACCTTGAGAGAACTACTGTCCCCAAGGGTAGAAAGGATCTTTGGATCCCTTTTACATGATATTTGATTAAACCAGCACACCCCACCCTATTTGGAGTGCTGGGGAGATGCAATATACCCCCTTTCACACTAAAACTGCAACAATTCTGTTACAGGGACAAACTTACCTTCAATGGCTGGTGGCAGTGATACCTTTTATTAATTTGGTGCACTTTTACCGCAGACTGTTTGCACAGTCCTGGTAAAGGCACCCATGGGTGCTAATTCTACCAAAAGTGCCCCAGTCTTGTTTTTTTGCCATTTTAGTGTTCCTTGTCCTTTCCGGTTCCTTCCCCTGACATCCGGGATGGAAAATTCCTTTGTGTGATATTTATCTACAGCCGGAGTCCTGTGGACTCCACGCCCAGGCTCCAGAGTGTCTGAAGTCAGGAATCCAAAACTCTGCAGTCCTTTGTCTTCCAGCCCCAGTGCAAGATTCCAGCTCAAACTGGAAGTCTGCCTGTCCTGAAAGTATTGCCAACCCCACAATTTTGAATGTTGCAAGGCTGTTTGATTAACTGGGTTCCTGCTAAGAGTCCGATCGTGGAAACTGAAAAGGTAGTCGACCACTGGAACTAAAACTGAAGAGGATGGTGAAGAAAAAGCGGCTGAGACGGTTTGGACCTTTGTAACGACGACAATCCGACCAGCGATAGCCTGTCTTCTTCTGTGTTCCTGAAAAGGCATCAAAACCACATAGCATCATCCAGCAGCAAGAAAAACCTTGCCTAGAACCTTCCCTGTTGATCCCCGCTGCATAGTCCCTTCCAAGGTCCTGTTTTCAGTAACCACAACAAGGAATCCACCGACCAGGTTTTTGGCTGCAGATCCTGAAGTCCTCCTGCTGTAAAATCTTCTTCTGTGCTGAGGTACTGTGCTGGCTTGGGTATTTACTTACCTTAAGTCTCCGATTCTTGTGTAGTTTTGGGGTGTTTACTGTGATTGGGAGGCCTCTCATCCAGTTCACCCAGGCTCACTGCTGGAATCCTCCTAGGGTGTCTTCTGTGAAGCCCATGGACCCTCAACTAACTAGAAAGTAAAATACTCACCTGTTCGAACAGTCTTCCTTAGGAACCCCGACTTTTGCTACTTAAGAACATATCCTGACAAAGCCTGTTGGACACTAGACCCCAGTGACCCCCCTTCTGCCACTGAGAACACTCATCCTCCAAGAATAAAGGAAAGCCTTTTAAAGGATTGGCCCTTTTGCCTAGAAAAGAGAATACATGTTTAAAAGTTACTTACTTGAGAGTGAACAGTTACAAAAGTTATTACTTACCTTAGAAGTGTTCTGCCATTCTGAAAAGTCTATATCAGGTTATTTTACTTACCTTAGAAGTGTTCTACCATTCTGAAAAGTATACATCAGGTGGTTTTACTTACCTTGGACATCTTCTGCCATTGTGAAAAGTAGATATAAGGTTATTTTACTGACCTGTGAATTGGTTGTGCCTCTTCGCCAAAAGTAATGCTGATGGTGTCACTTCACTATTCCTGTTAGTATATATGTATGAGTGTTCCCCGACTGTGTCTTGCTTCCCCTGACTTGCTGTTAGCCTGTCCAGAATAGACTGGGTTTTGTTTTCCCTGGTCTGTTTTAGACAGACACAGAAAGAGTCTTAGGTTTATACCTGCCTTTAAGTTGCTTATAACTCCTGTAAAAGGTGTATAGGTCTTACTTACCTTGAGCATAAATGTGTTATCCTAAAATAAGTTAGAGTTATTGCTTCCCTTAGTCTGTGAACTGAAAAGCAACTGTAATTGATTATTACACCCCAAGGTCCAACTCCTCTAGAATAACTTTTATCCTGAATCAGAGTTATAGGTTTATACTGTTACTAGAATCTGTGTTTCACTAGATCAGAAAAGTGTGTTTCACTAGATCAGAAAAGTATATTGTCCAGTTGATATTACTATATGATTTCTTGCTGCACCGTACCTGGTTTACTCTCAATCCAGCACATTTCACAATGATGGTTTTCAGGCTTGCACATTTTACTGGGAAACAGCCTTGCCCATGCACTTTTCATCAATTGAATCAATGGTATTACCAGAGTCAAATGACCCTCCACCTTCTTGTTGACTCTTTATTACAGGGCTATCTGCCCGCTCTAGCAGACTCCTCTTCCCCCACGGTGTGCGCGGCATTTGCCCTGGAGCTCCCTGCTCTCCCCTTTTGGGCTCACCGGTTTGTTTTGCCTGCTTTGTGTTGTCCCACAGTCGCTGTGGCTTGCCAGCGGCTCAGATCAGCGTTCGCCCCCTTCTCTGCTTCTGGCCTTATCTCTGGAGTCTCCTGACAGTCTCGCACTGCCCTCAACCTCACCACGGCAGACCTCTGGCTTTTCAGTTTCATTCGGACAACATTTCCAGCAGCCTTCCATCGTCGGGCAGCACTCCCGCTTGCTTTCCAGGTCTAACCGGCTTTGCGTGCAGCGAGGTTCTTTCTCCACGGCTTGTGCACAGCTGACAGGCATTTAATGCCCCACTACTATGTGGCTCCCGTCAACAAGACTTAATGGTTCTAGTAATATTCATCACTCCGGTCTTCTTTCTCGTCTCAGTACTTGGTACAATTTGTCAGCAGTAAGCCTGATGTCAGTGTAAGATGGTTGGACGGGTTCAATAACACAATAAGCGTTACCAGTCTGAACTTAGGGGGTCGGGGGATAGATGGGTGCTGTGTTTCTTGAAACCAGTCTCTCCCTCTCATGAAGCTCTCCCCACTGCCCCATTTGATCCTCCCTCAGGGAGCCACACCCAGGGTCGGGATCAGGTAGCAGCTGTCCTTCTCTGGCCATATGGGAAACAAATATCCGCAGAGATGGAGTGATGATATTGCTAGATTCATCACAGTACTTAAAACCCACCTGACAGAAGTGATCCCCTCCATGAGTTGGCAAACTATGTTGATCTTCCGCCTACTGGCGAAACATGGGATGTGACATGCCTCTTGACATCACTGCTTGAAAGTTGAGACGGTCCAAAGGGCTTTGGACCTCTACATCTAACACACCTGCGGCGCTACTCAAGCAGAGCTGAAGAATAGGTGAAAAGCTACGTTCCAGCACAACACCAGTGAAACAAGCATTACCTGCTGGCTGAATTAAATGCCCTATTCATTGACTGAAAGGATGGGCACACAAGGAGTGGCGATTGGAGGCTGTGCTCAGTTGCTGCTATGGCCTGCCAGTGATCTGTTCCAGAGTCCAATGTGTCATTCTCCTTTTTAACTTTTTCCAAGGCTTCTTGTCTAATAAAGTGGCCAGGGTTTCCAGCTTGAAGCCTATGCCTTCCACTCCTGCATGTCTTTGGACTACAAATTCTCCAGATAGTTGGCGTCCTGCAGTTTCTGCTGTGCTAATGGTATTTTTGATCAGTTCTTTTGCAGTCTTCTTCCCCTCTTGGAAAACTGCCGGAAGGTCATCAGGAATGTCTTTACCCAGGTTGTACGTTTTGACACATTGTGCACTTCTGTATTGTACCCTCAATGCTGTGGAGTTGACTCTGCGTGCACCATATGCCACAGCAAGTTTACTTATGAAAGTATACTTTCGTACTCTTTGCATCTGGCTGGTGCTTGGTGGTGGAAAGTGGTGCATTGACTCTAGTTACCACCAAGGAGTCTATTCAATGTCCTCATCAGATTCATGAGCCATAATGCTCTATATCTCGGCTCTTTTTAATAGAGCAGTGTGCTGAAAGTAGTCTTCAGTAGGAGAAAACATTACATGATTTATGATAGGTTATTTATAACGTGCTTAATAGCCAGAGGTTTCGAAGCGGGGACCCGGGCGGGGATAGAACCTGTGTTGCTGCGTGTCGTCTTGCTTCCAAGGCGAGCACGTTGCCATGGAGGTATCCTCCCGAGAGTACATTTACTATACTCCCTACATGAGTGGCCGAATCTGGTGAGGTTATAGAATAGCCAGAGTCAACAATATCCCTCTTCTAGTGGATACTGCTCCTGGTCCTAGTCATCTCCGAGTCGAGGGACTCCTCCGCCGGACTACAAGACACAGGGTCGATCTGTGTCGTGGCTTTTATGGTGCTGTACGTCTCAATCTTCTTCAAGCTCTGCCCTTGATTTCCTCAACAAATGCAATGACTTTTCCCATAGTAGTTTTCCACACTCCATACGATCTGGGTACAGTTTGACAGCTCCAAAACTACAAATGGAAGGTTCCATGTGTTCATATCCCAGCAAAAATATTGCAATACAAAAATATCGCCATATTTTTGCAGCAATATTGAGCCATGGAACCTGCGGGGGACACTTCTGCAACCCCCGCATTATTTTAAAATGTGCGGGGGATACCCCCGCTCCGACAAATTATCCCCCCCAAAAATATTGCCTATAGCGAGACAAACGACCATATGTACGGCGATATTTTTGGTGGGGATAATATGTAGGGATACCAAATGGAACAGTGGGAGAATCAACCCAGCCACTTCTGAATCCTCATCCTCAAAAACTAATTGGAAGTGTGCCATTCCCCCTTTGTATGTACTCCCTGATGTTGAGGCCTTTGTTGAGTGATTTTTTTTTGTTTGGGATTCCTCTTAATTTGCTCCCTTTGTTTTTCGCCTTACTTTGACCTGGCGGTGTATGGTATTTGTGTTTCTGTGTGTTGGTGCCTACAGGGCTACATAAACGGGCCTGGTGCGACTCAGGATGTTTCAGCTTTGAGACCAAACGTTCAGCATTCCCTTTGGAGATGGTGTCAAAAAGCTTCGGCTCATGTTTGTGCTTTTGTGAAGCAGCAGTTTCATGATCACCAGGTGTTTTCTTCTTACAATGCCATGATTGCCATGACACTAAATCGGGCTTTTGGAGATGGAAGCCGGCTTTGAGGTGTGCTCCAAACTCCAGCACGCATACGCAATCACCCGCCACGAGTCCGCCCCACTGCGCATGTGGCATTCAAACACATAGCGGTTCGTATAACAAGGGCACAACACACCGGCCCCCTTTCGAGACACCTGCAGGATAGCAACCGCTCCGTCGGAACTGTAAACACAGGTAAGCACTTTCAGAAATAGGTGTCCTTAAAATGCAAAACCCTGCAAACTCACTACGATTTGCAGACCCTCTCTGCTCTCGTGAGTGCATATCAGGAACCCCGAGGGATAGATGCCCGATGAGCGTCTCTACCTCAACCTTCCAGCCCAGAGCCTGCCCTCCCCAAAATCCCCCAACCCGTGTGATACACCAGCCACTATCTCACGGGTTAATTGGGAGCGCACACACACTAAGAGTTTCTGCCTCACATGCCTGCAGCCGTGCCTACTAACGAATTCTGCTAAAAGGGATGGTCGAAATACTGCAAGAGCACAGACTGCTTCACGTGCGCTCAAACCTTAATTGCCCAATTATCCCAGACGAAGCAATGGCCCACGAAATTGGAACCTTCTATCAACCGTTGGCATGAGACCTTAGCTGAGGAGCCAACTATGCTGCACCATAATTGGCGCAAGCACCACTATCCACAAAAATCACAAGGCTACCCAGCCACGGATACGTTGATCACCACACACGTCCAAACACACCATACTACGGTAGGCACAGGGCCACTAGAACCCGCACAAACAGTATAACGAAATACAATCAGAATTATCCAACACAGGCTACATGCCACCTAAGTGATGGACATCTATGCTCACTGCTATCACTCGCACTGGGCACTACGTTGCACCACTGGGTTACCACCACACACCAATTAAGCACAGGCCTGCTAAAGAATTTTAAGTGTTCAACACCACATTATACCAAGCTGCCAACAAGTCTAACTCAAACAATTATACTCTCAGCCACAGGCCCATCCAGGACCAAAGACTAGCACCATAAAGGACCTAATTAACCGCAAGGGGACCACAACTGGGCCACATACCCCCACACCATAATAACAAACCTATGTAAGACCACCATACACTTGCCTCAATATCCTGAAAACCATAAGAGACTACTAAGCTAACCCGTCTCTGTTCTCCTCCTTCCCCCTTTTTTTCTCTCCCCCTCAGTTTGGCACTGTCCTCAACTAATGTAACATTAACAAATGTATATACCATGCACTACCTGTCATGGCCACAGGCCCCAGAACACAAAAACCACACCATCTAATGATGGGGGCAATGGGTCACTTGACTCACTTATGTCCCTTTGGGACCCATAAACACAGGGGCCCTGGCTGGACTCATTCCTGGCGCCTTTGGCACCAGGCTCATATAGAGATGTGAGCAGGAACACTTTATTTCAGTGCAGGAGTGCTTTTACTTTGTTTCAGTGCACAATGCTTTTATTTTACAAGAACTTTCCAGGAGCTGAAAGCCTTGATTCCAGAGAACATCCTCATGTGCTGACTCATCGGGTGGGCAGGCAGGCTGAACCTGATGGGCGTGGCTTCAGAAGCTCAGCTATATAAGCTGCTCCATCCTTAAGGCCGGTGCTTCGCGTTACTGTGCACTTGCGTGCAACGTGACGCTCACCGCCGCTTAGACTAGTTTACTTCCCTTTGAAACCAGGCGTTCTCCTGCATACTCACCTCCAGGAAACCGGTGTTTCATCGCTTCATCTGCAGACTCATCTCCTGACATCCAGTGATCTTGATCCCGACGCTGCAGCACCGCACTCCGCATCCACGAACTCGGACCCTGTGAAGAAGAAGACAGACAAGGTTAGAACATCCGTCCTAGGGCCGCACTGCATTTGAACCCAGCGCGCTCCCTAGTTAACAATTTACAAGCTACTACACCGCTGCAGCTTCGTTCCTCATTCCCTCCGGCTGCCGCCTCGAGCTCCGCAACTTCTGCTGGGCCAGCAACATCATCTACAAGGTAAGAAAGCAAAAGAGCAAACATCAAAAGTGGAACGGGTAGCAGTACAAGACAACAAACTTTACAATACAACAAAAACAGACGAGGAAAGACAAAGGCAAACAGGAACACTTACCTGAAGTATAGTGGCTTAGTCGCAGCAGGACTGGACTACCACTTGCAAGGGACCAGTGAAGGAACTTGGTCCAGATCATACAAGCGCCCCTGCCAGAAGCTGCAGGACGGAGTGCTCGCCAAAACTAATCAACAGGTGAGCTTTCGAGGGTCAGTGCATCCCACGGGTACCACGATTTGGGAGAAGGGGTCTGGAAGGTGATCAGGCGCACAAGCCGGCATACTCACGCCCCCTATTCTCGACGCAGGATCAGTCCCGAGCAGCATCACTTATTACTACCAGTCACCACATAAGCGCAGAGGGCGAAGTCGGATCAGAGCGACCTCACCCCCGGGAGGGGTGCAACCGTGCCCCAACGCCTCCGTAGAGACCAGGTAGGCGTAACACTACCAATACCATGTAACTTAAACTGCAATGTCAACTATATATGCATAAATGGATGTACAAAATGCACACAACTACTGACCGACTCCCGCTCTGGCACACATGTCACTTACCTCACAACTGTCACCCATAGCGAATCATTTCTGGATATGTGTACTTTTAATATCAGCCTTGATAAAGACCCCTGAGGTCGAAAAACTTGTCTGTTGACCACCACCAAGACTGAGTCTAGACTGAAATAAATTCACACTGTACCAACCGTACCCTGAGTGGAAATGTAATCTTTCCAAACAAACCAATGCAAGGTAGCCACGTCTGTCTCTGTCACAATGCATACCCCCGGGCATCCAGACCACGTCAATCAGCCCCGAGAGCAGGCATCATGTTGCCTTGAGAAAAACCAGCAACCCCTGCTAGGGGCTGTCTGGGTTCAGTCCTGGCGCCAATGGCGCCAGGCTCATAAGTGCACACTTACCTGATGCAGACCATGCTGCAAGAAGATCCAAGCCCATGTGAGGTCTGGAAGGGACTACTTTACCTTAGGGACTATTTTGTTACTCGGGTGTGGTCGGGGAGGAATACCTACCTGGGACTACTTTGGATGCTATTTAAACCATGCCCGAAGAGCAGCACACGCTTCGCATTATTCTGCATCCAGCAGCGTAACGTTCACCGTGCCAGCAGCAGCATCCAGCCTTCTGCCACGCCCGCCTCGAACCTGGAGCACCTAGAAAGAAGGAAAGAAGCAAAGGTTAGAACAAGATCCCGGGTTCATCGCATCTTCAATCCTGAGGAAAGACTTTGTTTTAAACGCGTCGCATCGCCAGCAGCAGCACCGCGCCATACTCACTGTTCCACGCAGCATCTCTTCGATCCGGCGCTGTCTCCATCTTTACATCGCCGAATTCCGGCACCTAACGGGGACAAGAAACAACAAGGTGAGCAGAGAGAACAGACAGACAATCTCCTCAGCCGCCATATGCTTACCCGATTCTACCGCCGGAGGTATTATTCATCAGCACGCCACATCTTCTTATGCCGCACCTGTGAGAAAAGGAGAAAGCAGCAAGTTTAACCCTTGGCATTATTTACCGGACAGTGTTGGGTAACAGACTTTTACCGGAGCACTTTCAGCTGTCAATCTTCTTATTGGGTCAAAGCTGCAAGATAAAAGAGGAATTGGACAGGAGTGAATTCCAGACATTTTGAACTCTTACGAACTATATACTTACGGCTCTTTGCCAGGACCTTGTGGAGTCAGGATTTGTCTACAACTCTTCCAATATCTTCAGGCCAATGAAGTAACTGGTCATCAACGCGTGCAGGATGGATGGCTCATCCTTCAAGAATATAAGGTGAGATTGCTGAGAGGGCACTTCAGTGGTGATTAGAGGGGAGGACAGTGGGGGTGCTATCACTTGAATCCACAAGTGGCTAAATCCATCTCTCCACTTGTAGGAGAATATTTCTACGGGTCAAGCAGACAAGAATTGGAGGGCAGATCCAGTCAGTCATCTCTGCACTACGTATCACGTGGGTGGAGGACGCAGCAGTCCGGGTCCGACCGACGCCCCTGTGGGAGCCAGGTGAGCGTACAGTCTCTCCTATCAGTTTAGCGTACTAGTCACTGGGCAGAAGTATCCCCATTGATGGTGCACCTCAGTTGTTGGGCCGATTTATTAAAAAACCCTATGAATGACTCGGCCACCGCAATAATAGTGCTTTCAATCCAATAACATGGATTGAAAGCACCATTATTTTGGCAGTGCCGCCGCCGCCTTCATTTTGGTTACTATAGCATTGAATTAATTATTTTCAATGCTATAGTAAGCAAACTGAAGGCTACAACAACCGAGTTTATCTTTTTGACAGGTGGGCGGGGCATGTGGGCGGAGCTATGTGCATATGGGCAGAGTCTTGTGTGGCTGTGGGCGGGGCATACATCTCAGGAATTTTGATTTTCAAATGTAGGCAGGTATGACACAGTGACAGATAGATGATGTAATGTGGAGGCCGGTGAATTTCTGAACTGAAGAGGCTTAATTGTTTGTGCCAATTATGCAAGATCGACAGAGCACAGTGAGGGAGCCCAAACCAAGCAAAGAAGTGCTTGAGGGGGTTTCTCATTCCCAAGAAAATGTTTGAAACATTGGGTTAAAATTATGCATTTTATGGCACTTACTTTACAAATTTGGGTAGAAATCAATACAGTTTGCAATTAGTTTTATATGGAAGCACATGGAAAAACCCAATAGTTGCATGTCACCAACCGTGCCTAGGAACATTTTCCAATACATTTCATGCCGCCTTTGCTCACAACATATGCTAATATAAAAACATATTCATGCTGGTTGTTCCCATGTACGTCCATGCATTACCATATAAGGACTCCCAGCCAGTAAACATGCCATTCCACAGAAGAACAAGTTACTCTCTTACCTGGTAACGTTCTTTCGATGGGATGGTCAAACGACGTATTCCATATCTATGACAGTAATCACCAGAGCTGTGCTGCTTCGGAAAATTTTCAGCATCTGCGTCCTGCATCGATGACGTTGATGCGCCGTCCGCGAGGACCTCCTCCGACAGCCAACATCACCCGATGTGATAAGTAGGACGCACGACGCCCGTATCCGCAGTTGTAGTTTTTTTCCCAGAATGTGTGCCACGAGTCTTCTGCCGGTCTGACACACAAAGCCTTGCGGAAACGTAAGCTGCAATCGCATAAGAAATTCTGTAGCGGGGAAGGTAGGGAGGGAGCGATATGGAATACGTCGTCGGACCATCCCATCGAAAGAACATTACCAGGTAAGAGAGTAACTTGTTCTTCGAGGGGATTGGGTCCTCCGACGTATTCCATATCTACGACAGACTCCCAAAGTAGTACCAATGCAAGGAGGTTGGAAAAGAATTTAGAAAACAGAAATTTAGCATGCCCAATTAAATTGCAGAGTAAAGGACCGCCTTGCCAAAGGGCAGATCCTGCCCCCGGATGGAATCGAGGGAATAGTGACGCACAAAAGTATGTACCGAAGCCCAGGTGGCTGCATCACAGATGTTGCGAATAGGAACACCCCTCTGCAGGGCAATAGAGGCAGCCATACCCCAAGTAAAATGGGCCCGCAAGCCGACCGGTGGGTCCTTACCCGCCAAGCGGTAACACTCCGAGATGGCCAAAATAATCCAGCGGGACAAAGTCTGTTTCGTCACAGCCTGTCCCAAACGCTTTCCAGCGTAACCAATAAAGAGCCGATCGTCCACTCTGACCCGGGACATGCGTGAAATATAAAAGCTTAACGCTCTCCTAGGATCAAGCCTATGGAGCCTCTCCTCTTCCTTACCAGGATGTGGAGGAGGATAAAATGCCGGAAGAGCAACGTTCTGGCCTAAATGAAATTCCGACACCACCTTCGGAAGAAAAGAAGGACGAACTCTAAGGACAACCCTGTCCTTATGAAACACAGTGAAGGGTGGTTTAACTGAAAGTGCCTGTAACTCACTCACTCTGCGAGCCGAAGTGACCGCAACTAAAAACACAGTTTTCAGAGTTAACAGTCTCAAAGGGCATGAATGCAAAGGCTCAAACGGAGCACCCATCAGAAACTTGAGAACAAGGTTCAAATACGAACCGGGCACCTGGAAAGGTGACGGAGGGAACACATTTGTGAGCCCTTACAGAAACTGAGAAATTTAAGGAATTTTAAAAATAGGAACACTCTTCAGACGAGCGCGTAAATATGGACAGCGCCGCCAGGTAACCTTTAATGGTACCCACTTGAAGGCCCCTGTGTGCCAAAGAAAGCAAAAAAGACAGAACCATGGGAATTTCACATGCAAAAGGATCCACATTCTTAATCCTGCACCAGTCGCAGAACTTACGGCAACGGTACAGGGACTTTGTTGCGGGCCTTCTGGCCGAAAGCAACACCTCCATCACGTCTTCAGGAAGGTCCCAATCCTTATACCTTAACCTTTCAGAAACCAAGCGTGAAGGTTGAGGGACCTGACCTCTGGATGGAGAACGTGACCCTCCTCCCGCGAGAGCAGATCGTCTCGGTAGGGAAGATGACGTGGAGGACAGATGGACAAGCCGAGAAGGTCCACGTCCTCTGGGCCCACGCCGGAGAAATGAGGATCATCCGGGGGCCGAACCTCAGTAACCTCCACAGTACTTGCGGGATGACGGGGACTGGAGGAAACGCGTACAGCAGTGGGAACGACCACTCCACCACAAACGCGTCTCCCAAGGCTCCGTTTGGAGGAAATTCCCGCAAGCAGAACCTCTCGCACTTCTGGTTGACACTGGAGGCGAAGAGATGCACTTGAGGGGTCCCCCAAAGGGCAAAGTTCTCCAGGAGAATCTCCTGAGCCAACTCCCACTCGTGAGAGATCGCGCTCTGCCTGCTCAGAGCGTCCACCGTCTCGTTTTGGTCTCCTGCCAGATGAACTGCCGAGATCGAAACTTCCTGCTGGATTGCCCAGAACCAGAGCTGCATCACCTCCCTGCACAGAGGAAGTGACCATGCCCCCCCCTTTTTGTTGAGGTAATGCATGGCCACCGTGTTGTCCGTCAGGATCAGGACATTCTTTCCTCGCACAGTCGGCAGAAAAGCCTTCAGGGCTAGCCTGATGGCCCTCAGCTCCAACAGATTGATATGGAGTCTGGACTCCGACGGAGACCAACGACCGCTGACTGTCAACTCGTTGGCATGAGCTCCCTATCCCGTGAGGGATGCGTCCATCATGATCGTCACCTCCAGCCAGGGCAGCCAAAATGGAGCCCCCCCTCATCAGATTGCCTTCGTCGGCCCACCACAGAAGGTCCTGGGCGACCGAAGACAGCACCTGAACAGGGTCCGACACCCTGCCGGAGGACTCAGACCACTGGAGCTTGAGTGCCCATTGCAAAGATCTCATCCGCAACCTGGCCTCTGGCACCAGAAGGATGCAGGATGCCATGAGGCCGAGCAGTCTCAAGAACGCGAACGCTGGGAAAGCCTGGGCAAGTTGAAACTTGTGCACCATCTGCTGAATGTGATGAGCCCTCACCTGGGGAGGAAAACGCTGCCCCAGGGACGTGTCGAGCACTGCTCCGATGTACTGGAGCCTCCGAGTTGGTGTCAAATGGGACTTCTTTAAGTTGAGGGAGAAGCCCAGCTTGTGGAGGGAGTGGCAGGTGACTGACAGATGATCCAGGACTTGCTCGGGAGAGCGCACCCTGATTAACCAATCAGTGGAGTAACTTTGTTGAAAATGTTGGGGGGGGACATGACATCTGAAGAAATGGTGCCCCTCCCAAATGAATGGAGACAAAATGGTGTGCCATGAAAGTTGGGGGGGGACAAACACCCCTCTCCCCCCCCTAAAATTACGCCCATGCAACAAATCGTCCAGGTAGGGGTAGACGTGAATCCCCCACTTTCCTGAGGTGCTCTGCCACCACTAACATGAGCTTGATGAAGACCCTTGTCGCGGAGGTCAAGCCGAACGGCAGGACCCGAAACTGAAAGTGCGAGTCGCCAACCGCAAACCTCAGGTACTTCTTGTGCTTTGGATGGATAGGCACATGAAAATAAGCATCCTTGAGGTCGAGAGACACCAACCAGTCCTCAAGTTGAAGGGCCTGGAGGACTTGAGAAAGATAACTATCTTGAACTTGTCCTTCCTGAGGAGTTTGTTTAAACCGCGCAAGTCCATGATGGGTCTCAATCACCAGTCTTTCTTGGAAATCAAAAAATAAGGGGAATACCATCCCTTGTTCCTCTCCGCTACAGGCACCAGTTCTATGGTGCCTTTCTCCAGCAGGGATTGAATTTCCTGCCCAAGGAGCGGATCCAGACTCTTCAAAGAGATTCCCCGGTGGATTGTCTTGAGGCCTCTGCCGGAAAGGAAAACAGTAGCCGTGGTTATGATCTCCAGAACCCACACATCTGAAGTAATGGCGCCCCACTCTGCAAGATACTGCGCCAGTCTTCCCCCAACCGGCGAACCATGAGACATGGCCTCATGACTGAGCTGAAGCGGCTGCGGCGGTGCCTGAGGGCAAAGAGGCTGCATCCCGAGCGGCCTTGGCACCTCGAGTACCTTGTTTTCCACCTCTGGCACTCCTACGGTGGCCCCTTTGACTGGCAGCTCCTCTCGCTTTACCAAAGGAGGAGTAATAACGAAAGGAACCTCCCCTCCATTGCTGTCCCCTAGGACGAAAAGGCGGAGGTTGTCGAACTGCAGCGCCCAACGACTTCGCTGCAGCTTTGGAGGTCTGCAACCTCTCAAGGCTCTCGTCAGCCTTGCTGCCAAAAAGATGTTCCCCATCAAAGGGCATGTTGAGGAGCCGGGCCTGCACATCAGGAGCAAACCCCGACTTCCGCAACCACGCAAACCTGCGTATCACGGTGCTCGCCGCCATGGACCGGCTGACGCAATCTGCCATGTCCAAACCCGACTGAACGGCCTCACACATAGCATTCTTGCCATCCTGAACCATGGCAAGGAAACCATCCCGTTCATCCCCGTCGGGAATATGTTCAGCCGCCAAGGAAACACAGTTCCACAGAGTGTGCGTGAAACAAGACAAGGCACAAATGGAGTTGGCCACCTGGGGCGCCATACCCCCTGCAGAAAACACTTTCTTCGCCCAGCCGTCAAAACGATTGTCGTCCCTATCAGGAGGCATGGTAGGGTACGACGCCTGCTTTGCCGGGGCCGTAGCCGCATGCACCACCAAACTCTCCAGAGTAGGGTGCTTGGACAAGTAGCAGGGGTCCTACTGGCTGGGCGGTATTTTTGCGGCAAAGACTTGCTCACTGCCGGGAGACTCTCCGGAGCAGTCCAAGCCGCTGCCACCCTTCTTTGCAGAGCCATATGGAATGGCAGTACCGGGTCAATTGGTGGACCAATGTCGAGGATATCCGTAAGGTCATTCTGAACAAACTCCCCTGGGGGAGCAGACCATCCTAAGTACTCGGAGACCAGTGACATAAATCGCCGGTACGAAGAATCGGCACGAGTGCCAGGCACAGGCCTACAAAACTCCACCTCCGGAGAGGTGTCCAGCCCACTAGCATCATGTAGGGACTGCCTCAGGTCCTCAAACTGGCTATGGCCCGAGAGAATCTCGTCAGGCACCGTGTCAGGCACCATGCCATCATCAGAGCCCTCATCCACCTCTGAAATGAATTCCAGATGGTGGTAAGAAGGCACAGAACTGGAACCAAAGCCATGCTTGACCTTGGCCAGAGCCTTCCTAAGTGGTTCCCCCGAGCCAAGGGGTACCCCCGTCGACACAGCCCTGAAAGGCGTTGAGTGAATCGGTGCCGAAGTCGAGAGAATCGGCGTCGACGACAGACGTGGCGTCGAAAGCATCAACGACACAGGCCTCGAAGGCGGAGCCCCGAGCGTGTCCCTCGACATCCTGTGCCACAGGCGTCGACCTCTTCCTCGAAGACTTCACAGGTTCACGCGGTCTCCAGCGCGTCGAGGACCGGGACCTGGACCAGGCATGCCGATTCCCCTTGTCTGAGCGGGACCTATCCCGCGAATCGCGACGACCACCCGAGCCTGAAGGCGTGCGAGCGGCGTCTCTCAGCTGATCACGACCGACCCCACTCAGAGGCGCGGACGGACCAGTGCCCTGCGATTCGAGAATCGCCAACATTTTCTACCCGAAGGAAGCCCATTCCTCCGGTGTCGCATGCTTGGTGGGGTAAGCGACCCGCTGACGGGGGGAGTCCTCGGATGAGGACGGATAAGGCGACCGATGACGGCGCTTCCGGGAGTGCCTCGAAGAGGCAGAGGAGTGGCGAGACCGACTCCGGGACCGAGACCCACTGGACTTCCGATGTCGACGCGGAGAGTCGCTCCTTGAGTCGTCCGTCGAAAGCCCCGCAGACTTCGACTTCCGGGGCTTGGACACCTTACCTACCGATAACTTCTTCTTGCGCTCCCGCAAGGCTTTCGACGTGAGCGACTGGCAGTCGACACAGTCATCCGTGTCATGAGCCTCCCCGAGGCACCAGAGACAGGCGTTGTGCGAGTCCGTGACCGACATCTTGGACCCACAGTCCCCGCACTTCTTAAAGCCCGGACGCGGTGTGGAAGACGAGGTAGACATCTTCACGAAGAAATCGTATACAAACAGGTTCGAAGAACCGAGATGAACAACAGAAACTCCAAAGAGTCGAGGCGTACCGAGATTCACGAAGCGAACACATTTGTGGAAAAAACAGAACTGAGGCTACGGGCGTCGTGCGCCCTACTTATCACATCGGGTGATGTCGGCTGTGGGAGGAGGTCCTCGAGGACGGCGCATCGACGCAGGCACCGAAAATGTTCCGAAGCAGCACAGCTATGGCGATTACTGTCATAGATATGGAATATGTCGGAGGACCCAATCCCCTCGAAAGAATGTCCAGGCTGACTGTGCACCATACACGTTATTACTGACTAGACTGGCCTATATTCAATGTGGTTCAGTTAAGCCTAGTAATATATTTGCTTTACCCTTGATGCATGGTCCTGTGCATCAGGGGCAAAGTAAAACAAATTGGCAATGCTAACAGTTTGTGTCACGATGCCAACCCCCGGGGTCCCAGACCACGTCCAGCAACCCCGGAAGCAGGCATCAAGTTATCCTAAGCAAGCCCAACAACCCCTGCTAGGGGCTATTTGGGTCCAGTCCTGGCGCCTACGGCGCCAGGCTCATATGGAGAGTCAGTCCTAGCACCATAGGCGCCATGCTCATAGATTAAAACTTACCTGATGCAGACCATGCTGCAAACTTATCTGATGCAGACCATGCTGCAAGAGCTCCAAGCCAAAAGAGGCTTGGAAGGTAGGGACTTTACTTAGGGACTATTTTTTACTCAGGCGGGGCTGGGGAGCAATACTTACCTGGGACTACTTTGGAGGATATTTAAACCACGCCCGAAGAGCAGCACATGCTTCGTGTTATTCTGCATCCTAGCAGCGTAACGCTCACCGTGCCTGCAAGTCTGCATCCAGCCTTCTGCCACACCCGCCTCGAGTTTGGAGCTCCTAGAAAAAGGGAGAAAGAAGGAGAAAAGGTTAGAACAAGAGCAATACCTTTAATCCTTACCCGAATTCCCGATCTATCGCACCTTCGAGCTGGAAGAAAGAAGTTATTTTATGCCCGTCGCCTCGCCTGCTGCAGTGCCTCGCTGAATTCACCGGCCTTCACAGCATCTTCACATTTCACCGCATCCATGTTGCCGCCGCTCTCCGGCACCTAAGGAGAAGACAAGAACAGCAAGGTGAGCTAAGGGAATACACAGAGGAATATTAGTTGCCCCCCCATAGACTTACCTGATTTTACCACTGGGGGTACTATTCCTCTTCACGGGTCGGCGCAGCTTCCACTGCATCTTCGCCGAACCCCGGCCCCTAAGGGGAAACAAAAGGACAGCAAGGTGAAACAAAGGGACTAACAAGGGGAACCCTCCTCACCACAATAGACTTACCTGATTTTACCGCCAGAGGTATTATTCCCCAAGACTTCATACTTTCTCTCAGCGCCTGAATAAGGGAGAAAGCAACAGGTTACATATTGAATTTTTTTTATCCAACTGTATTGGAAAATACAAATCCTTACCAGAATACTACCGGTTGCCACAAGGAACTCTTCATTAGGGTCAAGCTGCAACCTGCAAGGAATCGGACAAGAGTGAAAGTCAGGCATTTGAACTCTTACGAACTTTATACTTACGGCGTCTTGCCAGGAATCTCCGAGTCAATATTGTTCTGGAACTCACCAATTCCTTCGAGCCAGTGAAACAACTGGTTATCAACGCGTCCCTGCGCTCAATGCAGGATGAGAGCTCATCTTTTCAAACCATCAGGTGAGACTATAAGAGGGAACATCAAAGGCGATCTGTGGGCAGAACAGCGGGGGTGGGGGGATTTACGCTCAACTCCATGGGTGGTTAATTCCCTTTCTCCATTTCCAGAAGAATATTCCTATGGGCCAAGCAAACGAAGCTAGGTGGGCCAGCCCAGTCCGTCATCTCGGCCCTACGTGTCACATTGGTGGAGACCGCAGCTGTCCAGTGCCGATCGACGCCTCTGTGGGAGCCAGGTGAGCGTAACAGTTTGGGCTTTCATGTAGGCATGGGAAAGGCACTGCTGTATTGGTATAAACTGGCCATTGATGGTAGCAGGTGCAAAATGGTGCGAGTACCTGAGCATCTACTTATGCATAAGCCAAAACCTTTGGCTTTGACCAATGCTGGTTTTTAACAGGACTTCTGTGAAAGACATGTGGTGCTTTTAAATCAAGTGGCCGAAAACAGACCTGGTCAATAAATGTGTATTGCACCAGTAGCGTGTTTACTACAGCAATTAAGTCATTAACTCTCAACAAGACTCCTTTGAGAAAACGCTGGCAGACACTTTGAAGGGCAAAGTTTTACCAAAAGCTTGTTCCAATGAGGAGGTATTTTGGGTGGGGGCAGGCAGAAACTGGGTGGGAATTGCCATAGGGCTTAGCATGGCCATGGGAATTCAATGGTGGGCAAATAACTAAACACCAACAAGCTTTTTGTCCCTCCTCATATGCCATTTCTGCCTAGCTGTACTGAGTGCTGTCATTAGGAAAATATCTCCCCGGATCTCAGACCAGCGCCACAATCCTGGGAAATCTATATGTGTTCGTGTTTCAAACTATGTTGGGCAGGGATTTTAAACACTTCCCCAGAGGACCACTTGAGGGTCTGAGCAGGAGCCCTGTGCAATCTCGTGTCAATGTTGCACTGTACTGGAAATATGTGCATTTTTTAGGTTCAAAGGGGGTGCAGATTTTGTACTTTGCTGACATAAATTGATCAATTCTCTGAGGGGACGAGGCAAATGTTCATGTGGGTGACTAAAATACCTGTCCTATACCCTCCCAATCCAGCCCTCGCTGGACCTGGCCCCTTTCCCTGCCCTAGGTGGAATGCCCAAGTAAAAAAAGTCAATTTCCACTACTGTCTGTTCTCTAAAGCAATCATATTGGCTTATTGCCAGCACAAAAGTGCCGCCTAATAGCCCAAACGAAAAAGAATGCCATGTAGTGGCGCAACACCATTGAGCAGATCGGGCTCCTGTCCCCTCTTGAAATGATGGCCTTTGTTGGGTGGTGCCAGCTCCTGGCTAGAGAGGGCTGAAGCCTACCAACTTTGAAGCAGAATGCATTTCTCGGTGTGTCGCCAGCCCATAGCTTTGATAGCAAAATCAAGAGCCTTTGACAGAGCGTTGTATTTGCTTATGTTTAAGCACTCGTTAACGAGCGGCAGAAGAATCGTGCAGAGGACAAAGGCCTGCCCATGCGATATCAACAGACTCACTTTAATAAAGCCAAAGTCCTAACTACTGGGCTCAGCTTTTAGAAGGCCCATGTCTCCAGTGATTAGCATAGCATTATGAAAGTAAAGAGCCTCTGAATTGGGGTGAAAGGTACGACTTGTGGCCAAAGGGAAGGTGAAATAGCGTGCGACTCGCTTCTTGCGCTTCAATCTGAAAGCTGTTATTCCCCAGTTTCTGCAGTATCTACATAATCCACACGCAGTTTGACGCTTGATTGAATAAACTGTCCTGAAGATGGTCTGAACACCCTACTCCATCGAAACCGGTCGACCTTTCTGGCCATGAGTGTTACCATGGCCTTTGTGTAGATATCGCCAACAATAAGGGGCGATACTTTACAAATGATATGATCCACGTTTATTACTCACATACTGTGAGCCTTTTAAAGTGTTTTACACTTACAGGCATTGCTGTACCAACACCAATTGCCCTTTTAGATGCTCATACCACTTACCACTCCATCATGAGGTTTAACCAGAATTTCCTTAGGGTTAATAAAACATACATAGACAATCCTGTGGTTTTTGGAACACCCATGTAAGCTATTTAGCTGTGCTGGACAGTGATCTAATTAGCAGCTCTGCCGTACTAAGATATATTGGAGTGGTGTGGTGTTTTTTATGGTTGCTCTTCATTGTAATAGCCTGTGTCCAGAATTCTCTAATACAGGTCGGGGCGTCCACATTTCTGGTAGATTGAGGGACAGTTTTCTTCCTACCCTATCCCCATCCCCATCAGATAGGCGTTGCACCACACGCTGCCTAGGGATAGACAACCCTGAGTAGGGACAGGGTGTTTTCCTAATAAGGGCTAGATAGCAAAACAACGTTGGTTCCCTTCTTCACCTTACTGCATCCAGTTCTAACCAGCATTTCTAGACACTAGTTTGTAACAATTTTTCCTCCTAAGAACCGCTTGTATTGTGATATCACTTCTTGACCTAACGGTTATGGAATGGAAGTTTTCCTTGTTTTATTTGTAAATTACCCTGATGTTCCGTATAGGGCTGATATGGGCCCATTTATTTGTAATGTTTGGGGGGTACCCCTTGCCTTACAGTTTTGCTAAATAGGTCAAGGTACTTGTGTAGTGCTTAAATCAATAATGAAGTCAAACGAATGCAGCTAGGTGGTTAAAAGATGCAGATTACCAGTAGGTTTCTGTGTCATAAGACTGCCAACATGGGGGCAGCTATAAAAGCTGAAAGGTCCAGACAGCATCCCTGGGTGGGAAGACCGACAGCGTAATGGGTTTATTGGCCCCACATTGGCCTCACTCACTATCTGCTTTCAAAACTGTCATCCAGCCACACCAAAAGTTTGAGGCTGGATCTGCCCCCGTCTGGCAGACCTACAGAGCCGAGGTCAGACAGAACAAGTCACAGATGTTAAACGGTGCCTGGGCTTCGCTGTTAACAAAGGCCCCAGCAGTTACTAACAAAGCATTTCACTGTTAGCACCTGCATTCATATGCATACATTTGTAGACAAATGAAATCGTGGTTTGGGGTTAGCACTTGAATCCCAGGGGAGTGATTAGAAGGGAAGTGGTGACATGAGACAGCTCATTCTCACAGCAGTCCCTACATGTGGCGTTTCAGAAATGAAGGAGAGAGTTTACTTCTTGTAACATTGACGCTTCACCAGAATAGTCTTATTTGAATGTGCAAAGAAGTTAGATACACCCATACAAGTAGGGGACTCTCTACCATCTAAATCAGTGGTCTTCAAACATGGGGTTTGGCCCCCCTCGGTGGACCCGAAGGATATTGCAGGGGTGAGAGTGAGGGGATAGGTGGGCGGTGGACTCTTAAAAAAGAATTAAGGTGACTGTTTTTTTAATGCAAGACAGAAAATCTTATATTTTAAAGAGCCTGGGGCTCCCCTTGGACATCCTTTGGACCCACTAGGTGGGCCAACCCATGGGTGGCGGGCGGCAGAAACAATATCTTTACTCAAGTACTCAAGGTAGGACTGAGAAAGTTTGACGAGCACTGATCTAAATCAACTTTCTGAATAGATTGCACTCTATCTCACACACAGAGAGATAACAAATAGTATATGGTTTGAATGGCTTGCCAGAGGAAATTGACAATTTAAAATATGTAGGGCTTGCCTCAGGGAAAGTTCTGTCAGTAACAGAAACCCATAGTTTGCCTAACTAATGCTAACTGTATGCTGAAAACTTCTGTGGCACCAGTTGAGGGCAGGTCTGGTTAGTGTGGTGCCAATGATGGAAAAGAGCATGCTATGTTGGGCACAGCTTGCAGAGTAAGGTGCCCACTGTGTGAACGTGTGCAATAGCTGCACATCAAAGGTTCAAATTGCATGTTTCTGCCTCAGACTTTCGTCGCCGCCAGCTGGATAAACTGAGTACCACTGCTTTTGGTAATCGTCAAATCAGCATTTCATCCCGTCATAGACATTAACTTGAGAACCAAGGCTGCTGGTCAATATTACTCGAGTTGTCAAATGATGGTAAAGCGTACAGACACCTGAAAGTGCCATTGTCAGCTGTGTAAGTACAACCATTCGTAAAAGCATTCACGGCATCCCTGAAAAAAGCCTGCAGAACTTGCTACTGAGATCAAAGGTCGTAAACCCCACATGTTCTCACACTTACCTTTCGGGCTACAGTCTTCCAACTTGCCGCTCCAAAAATGCATTTGGAGGGACTGCGCCAGCCAAACCGCAGACAAACATCTGAGCACCACTACTCTGTCCTCTAATGGGTAAAGCCGCAGCTGCCCCTAAATTAGGGTGACCAGATGTCCCAGTTTTGCCAGGACTGTCCTGGAATTTGGTACTCTGTCCCCCTTTCCCAAGATTTTGATTCCATTTGAAACTGCAGCGGGTCCGGTTTTTAATAGTAGGTCTTCATAGCTGGCAGCAGGAATTAACATTCTCGCACAGAAGAAATGTTGCATTTTACAATTTAAGATAGTGTTCATTTGTGAAAAATGAATTATATTTGTTTATTTGAACAGTAAGACTTAAACCCCCTTCTCTTCCAAACGCTACTGGAGCACCAGAGTCTCATCCACATATTTAGAAGTATTTTCATACAGAGCTCCACAAAATGTCACAATGGGTCGTCCCGGAGGCTTCCTCATACTTTTATGCACTTGGCAGAAAATAAATTGTGGGCATAACTGGGACTTCGGATGTAAATACTTGCACATGTCATCTTCAAGTAACCCTTTGTCTTTATATGTGGTTAGCAAGTCAAAAAGTTTCATATTCATACCTGTGGTAGGATCTTCATCCAATTTAGCCCAACAGGAATGATCAGTTAGTTGTCTTGCCGCCTCCTTTATATAATCCAAACGATTCATGAGAACAATATTTGTTCCTTTGTCAGAAGGTTTTATGATGCAATCATGAAGGGTGAACGCTCTTTTAGGGTGCTCTGTTCATGGCGAGTGAGATTCACATAAGAAGCAGCTTTGGCCTTTCAATTTTTTTCAGGTCATTCATCACTAGATGCTGAAATGCTGCTATGTGTCCTCCCGGATTAAACATAGGATTGAATCTGGATTTAGATCGGAGCTCACTCGTACCTGGCCAATCTGTATGTATGTTCATGGAGTACCAGTCCAAATCTCGAATGTCATCAAGCTCTGCACAGTCAGTTCCCAGACTTATAAGGTTACCAAATGTTTGCATATCCTCTATGGTAACAGGAGTATAACCCTGTGGAGATTCCTTAGCAACAGGCCTGTGTGGGTTCATGGCGAAAATCTTCTTCAGCCTGACTTTGCGCATGTATTTGTCAAAGTCAATTTGTGTTTCTGCGTAATTATAATGACTATTGGGGCAGAAATTAAGACCAAATTTCAAAACTTTCAGATGGTCAGAGAGGGGGTAGGATGAGAGATTAATAATGGACAGATCTGGCTGCTTCACGTTTGTCTCTATATTGTTTTCGTTCCAGAGCGCGCCTTCCTTGCTATCTTGTCCTTGTCTCCGGTGTCTGAGGCAGTTGCCCCTCCTTGTTTTTTTTCCCCCTCTCTGCCCCATCAATTTTCCACATCCGCTGCCTCTTGGTTTTTTGTTGCTGTTTCTCACATTCATGCCAAGCAGTTGCATCTCTTCTAAAATAATTCAACTTCCGTGAAGACTGCAGGCTCTCACTTTCTGTGGTGTCAACTTCAGAAGATGAGCAAGCACTGGGGAGTTCCGTCACTGGGAGTTGTGGACCAGTGGGGAGTTTCGTGGCTAAAGGGAACTGGCACATTGTGTACTGTGAAACAGAAGGGAGTAGAAGGGTAGTCCAAGATGGCCACTGGCATTTTTGGGTATGGCTTGTCAGTTGTTGTTGATGATTGTGGCTGCCGTTTCTAGCATTCATAAGGAGTCAGCCAGGGACTGCATTGAGGTTTGGCGTGTTTGAACTCTTGGATGTACTCGCTTCTTTGACACTAGTTTGCTGAATTATTCACAGGTTAGTCATTGTAATGACATGCAGCGAGTGACGTGGGTACAAGGGCACTGACTTACTACGTCTTGTAGAACTAAATGGACCTGCGTTGAATGGGCTTTCACAGCCTTGTGGTCGTAGATGGTTTTTGAGGCTCCAAATTTATAGGAGCGGGACAAAGTTGCCTATGCATGCTTATCTTGATGTTTGAAAACTGGTTCGCATGGACAGTGGCTCTAGAGACATGTGTTATATAATTTGAAGTGGATTTTGAAGTCGATGTGGTTGATTTCTCAACGTGGGAATGCTCTATTGAAATTGAAAATGATATTATGGACAGCATTCACCAAAGGGTTTAGAGAAGGTATGAACTGGACCATGTCGGTTTTCCTATCTGTTTCTTTACATCTCATGTTTGGTTACAGGTGCACTGGTGCTGGTAGTGGTGTTGGTATTGGTGTTTGCCCTAAGGAACATGTAATCAAATTGATCAGTGTTCTTATGTGTTTGACAGTGCTGCTCAGATGCGATTTGGAGGCTGGATTCAATTTATGGTCCTAAGTAAATAGAACCGTGGAATTAGTTCTACAAATGTGAAGGGGTGCATCATGCTTCAATAGTAGGTATCCTTAGGAATTTTGTCTGTGTGTTTTACAGACTGACACAATGATGCTGCATATGTTTGAGCATCAGTGTTTTGTAATGATGCAGTAATAGTATCAATGGAGTAATTAGTGACAGGTTCTCTCTTAGTCTTATAATCTTGGCTTTCACAGTAAAGATGGTTACTCACAAGTCTTCTGGCTCTATAGTTCAGTTCTGAGGAGGTAAGGAACGTCCCCCCAGATGTCCAGAGGTCAGAAAACTGAGCTCTGTGCAATCCAGGGGGCCACCCCCTGGGAAACCCTCGTGGGGAAGAAAACCCAGATGATCTGTTGTTGTTGATGAATTTCAATGAAGAGTTGTTCCAAAGTCTGGTTGGCAGCAATGAAGAGAAGTACCAGCAAGCAGAATTATCCAGGAGGAGTAGCTTTCCTAAGCACTGGTGGATCGTGACTGGAAAGAGGCTCCACAGAACAGAAGCCGCTAGAAGTGAATGTTCAAGGAGCGGAGAACACAGAGGAAGAAGAATTGAAGAGGAAGACTGCAGCAGTGCAAGGCCAGAAGCAAAGGAAAGGACGCAGCGAAGGCAGAAAAGAGGAAGAATGGAGGAGCCGTTAGAAGCAAAGGAAGGATGTCAGAAAGATACGTAGTGTGAGCAGGAAAGGAGGAATGGCGCTAGCAGGCAGGGTGCCGGGAAGTAAAGGAGTGCCGTGAACGGCGGCAGCCGGCAGGGCGCCGGGAAGTAAAAGATCGCTGTGAATGGTGGAAACCGGCAGGGCGCCGGGAAGTAAATGAGAGCCGAAGAAGCAGAAGAAATTAAATAATAATAACGAGAGAAAAGGGGAGACAGGGGAAAGTTTCCAAAAGAAGGATGAGGAAAGGCAAGGAGAAAATGAAATCCGAAACCCGACGAACGAACAAGGGAAGTAAACGAGTAACAAATGAGTGGAATTAGATTGCACAAATAAAAGGCAGGAGCAATGCTTAGCGTAGAGACGGAGTAGCAACGCAGTTACCCGTCTCTTCACTCGTGAATATGTACAATTGAAATGGGTTGATTCTCAGTATCCTCCATCTTGTATGGAATACTAGATAGACCGGTGAAATTAGCTGGTGGTAATGTTACTGAGCAGTCGCCATCTTGGATTCCACTGAACATGTCGAGGATGATGCATCTTCCACTGCCTCCAAAAGTATCGAGGTGTCCTGACAGTATGCCCTCCCCGTGGGGTGGAAGGACCGGGTTTCCAAGGATGGAACCTATGGAATCTACGCACCAAGGTAGGAGCATGAACAGCGGATGCTGGTTCCCATGTTCGATCGGAGGGTCCATATCCTTTCCAATCGATGAGATATTGTAAGGTTCCACGGTGATACCTGGAATCCGCTATGGCTGACACTTCATATTCAGGGCCTTCGGGTGCGTCTATAGGAGGGGTGACTGCTCCTTGTCTTAGGAATCTGTCCGGTACATGAGCCTTCAATTGAGAGACATGGAATACATTATGGATTCGAGACCATGATGGAGGTAATTGTATTTGATATGCCACACTTCCAATAGCCTTGAGTACCTGAAAAGGACCAAAGAACTTGGGGGATAATTTGGAAGGCATCAATCTTTTTGGAAGGAATCGTGATGATAACCACACAAGGTCCCCATGATGATAAGTTGGTTCTTGTGATCGTTTCTTGTCCGCTTGTATCTTGGTTCTTTGTCGGGTGTCTTTCAGGATAGTAAGGGCAAGTTTATGACCAGCGTGGATGTTAGCAACTAGCGCATCCACTGTAGGAGAACTTGTTGACCGGGTTGATACAGTAGGTATTATGGAAGGATGGAACCCATAGGTACAGTAGAAGGGAGACATCTTAATAGCTGAGTGAAGAGAGTTATTGTGAGCAATTTCAGCCTAAGGTAGTAGATCGCTCCAGCTGTCTTGAGTTGCGGAAATAAAGCATCCAAGATATTGCTCTAAGGATTGGTTCAACCTTTCGGTCTGTCCATTAGCTTGTGGCTAGTATACCTAGTGATTGGCATACATTTTTCCAAAATGCAGAAATATATTGTGGCCCCCTGTCGGAGATAATACTTTTAGGTAACCCATGTAGGCGAAAAATAGTCTTTAGAAAACAAGATGCCATTTGGGCAGCAGTAGGGAGTTTTACCATGGGGATGAAGTGGGCCATTTTTGTCAAGGGATCAATGGTTACCATAATGGTGGTGTTTAGATTAGGAGGTAGTTCCACTTTAAAATCAGTAGAAAACCTTTCCCAAGGTTGGTTGGGTAATGTAGGTTGAACCAGCTTCCCCACAGGTAACTTTGTCAGTGACTTTTCTTGGGCACATACGGTACAAGACGAAACGTAGTCTTTTACATCTCCTAATAGTAACGGCCACCAGAAATGGCGACTGATCAGTTCATGTGTGTTAGCTATACCTCGGTGACCAGCAATCTTGTGATCGTGGCACATGTGCAATACCTGTTTCCTAAGAGAATTAGATGGTACATATAATTTCGTGTTGTGGTAATACAATCCTTGTTCTTCCTGGAGTTGATACTTTTGAATATCAGTATCATTGATTTCTTGCAGTTGTCTTTGGACGTCCTGAAGAAAGGTGGAGATAACAAAAATAAAAGTGGCTTGAGGTAGTATTTTCTCCGGGATTCAAGCTTCTTCTGGGTGGAGACTGCGTGATAAGGCATCAGCCAACTGATTGTAGGTTCCTGGGATGTGTGTGATAACAATATCGTAACAAGAAAAAAAATAAGCCCATCGGGCTTGACGGCTATTTTGACATTCAGAATTCTGGAGTACCTTCACATTTCTGTGATCATTTCTGATGGTGATGGGATATTTGGCTCCAATCAAAAGATGTCTCCACTCTTGACAGGCTTTCTCAATAGCTAGTAATTCCTTTTCAAGAACAGTGTAGTGTTGTTCTGAAGGAGATAATGTCTTTAACATATAGGCAATCGGATGTTCTCTGCCTGTTAAGGAAGTCCGTTTGAGTACTCCCCCCCCCCCCCCCAATAGCCGAATGTGAGGCGTCTGTTTCTAGAATGAATGGTTTAGTTTGATCAGGTAATCCTAATATGGGGGCCGTGGAGAAGGCTATTTTGAGCTTTTCAAAGGCTTGTTGTGCGTCTGTAGACCAAATAAACTTTTTACCTTTTTGTAACAAGGTGGTCAAGGGCTTAATGACTTTAGAAAAATTAGGGATATATTTTCTATAGAAATTTGAAAATCCCACAAATCTTTGTATCTCCTTTACCCCTTCTGGTGCCTTCCAATGCAAGATGGCTTGCACCTTTTTGGGGTCCATGGATGCTCCTTCTGCTGAGAGGATGAATCCCAAATATGGATTACTGGTTTGATGAAAAGAACACTTCTCCAATTTGGCAAACAGATGGTTAGTTTGCAGATAGTGTAGTACTTCGGAGACGGGGTTGATGTGTTCTTGCAGATTCTTGGAAAAGATTAGAATATCGTCTGAAATAGACGATTAAAGAGTGAAGTAGCAAGTCTAAAAATAAGTGGTCCACAAACCTCTGAAAAACGGAAGGGGCATTCGCTAACCCGAAGGGCATCACGCAATATTCCTAGTGCCCAAAGGGTTTGCGAAAGGCGGTTTGCAATTCATGCTCTTAATTCGAATTAAATGATAGGCACCTCTTAAATCCAGTTTAGTAAAGATGGAAGCCCCTCTTACGGCTTCGAGGATGTCTTGGATAAGAGTTAAAGGGTATCTGTCCTTGTAAGTGACTTTGTTTAATCCTCTATAGTCAATGCAGGGCCTGAGCTCTTTGCAATCGTTTTTCGGTATAAAAAACAAGGATGCCCCAGCTGGACTTTTGCATTCTGTTATTAACCCGTTACGCAAATTGGTTTGCAGGTATTGCCGTAACGCTTCCTTTTCTGGATCTGATAACGTATACATTCGCCCAAAGGGTATCTGAGCATCAGGTAACAGATCTATGGCGCAGTCATCCCTTCTGTGGGGAGGCAATTCTTTAAATTCCTCGTTGGAGAAGACTGTATGGTACTTTTAATAGAAGTCAGGTAATACATTTAAGTTCAAAATCAGAGGAAGTATTTTGAGAAGTTTCATGAGATGTTGAGGTTTGCACTCCTGTGGCACGGTGGTGTAGACATGAGGAAATACAGTATTCTGATCCCCAGAACACTGTTTCAGCCTTCCAATTGATATAGGGATGATGTTAAGTAAGCCAAGGAATTCCCAGGATGACACGGTAATGTGCGGCTCTTATAAGATCAAAGACTACCTCTTCTTCGTGAGTAGATATCTTCATCCTAAGGACCAAAGTTTTTTCTTTTATAGTTCCTGAAGATAACGGAGTCCCATCTACGCCTTCAACTGGTACGACAGTGGTCATAGATATGTGAGGTATCTTGTTTTTATAAGCCCAATTTGAGTCCATGAAAAGACCCGCAGCACCGCACTCCACCAGAGCCTGAACTTTATCAATTGTAACATCCTGGAATTGGATTGACATCGGTAATACCACCATCTGTGGTGAATTAGCAACACAATCTAGGGAACTCTGCACGATGGACCCATTGTTACACTTCGACCTTCGCCGCATCACACTCCCCGGGGTCTGCCCCGTGCCTCTTCAGTCTCCCGCGTTAACAAGGACAGTTGGGGAGCTCTATGTAAGGCCAGAAAGAGGGACAAGAAAGTGGTTGCTCTTCATAAGGGGCTACGGCGCCGTCATGCACCTTTTTTCTCACGCTGGCAGCTGCCATGGAGAATAGCTGCAACAAATTACATTTCCCAGAAAACCTGCCATGGATTGTAGTTCCTGGCATTAATACGGGAGCCTCATTTTCGATTATGTCACGCCTCCTTGTTGTATTTAAACTACAGCGGTTTTCAGAACGCCGCTTCTGTTTATAGTTGCAACCGGCATTTTCTGAAGTGCTACTTCTGTACCTTAATTCCGGAAGTCTCCTGTTTTTTTCCATGTACCGACCTTGCCTGCACACGGACTCCTACTTCTTGATTCTACTTTGGTATTGGTTGCCTACCGTCTGTGTACCAGACGCCTTGCCTGCTCCCTGGATTCCTGGATTGTGATTTTGTTGCGTTTGCTGACCGCCCGTGTACCAGACCTTTTGCCTGCTCCTGGACTCCTGGATTGTGATTTTGCTACCGCTACTTCCTGTTTGAATACCATATCTCACTTGGCCACAGACTCTTGAAACCCTTCCTCAGAGTGCTTCCGTTCTTGTGGGGAATAACACCGGTAAGAACAATTCTTCATTTTGGAATCCTGTCTTCATCGAACTGTTACCTCATCTTTGGATAACATTGCTTCATTTCTAAAGTGCATTTTGGAACGCTTTGCTGTGGTGCACCATCCCGAAACCAGTGCGACCCTCGTTCCGTCCGGGGATAGCTACCCTACTAACCTTCCTTTTTTTTGTTTTATACTTTCGTTGTTGCCCAGGATTCTTTACACTACTCTTACCTCCACCAGTGGTAAAGTATATTTCCTTGATTACCATCATTGGGCAGTTTCACATTTAGCTAGTATCTAAAGTCTCTTCTGCTTTATAGGTTGCTCCAGGTCCTTTTTTTGTGGCTTATGGGGAACTCACTCAGGTACTCTATTAAGGGTAATAGTCTTGGGGAAAGCCAGGGTTGAATCCGACAGAATATTCATCTCTTGTCTTTTCTTTACAGCTGGGTCTGTGGCGGTGTGTTCTCCCCGCTCTTTTGATTGATCGGTCCCCTTGTCTGTATAGTTCAGCAGGTGGCCATATCAGTTTAAAGAGTTCATTCCCTCACAGAGAGGAGGCTCGGGTGGAGGCTCCAACCCGAGCTCCTTCAAGCAACTCTCCAGCACAAGAGGACCGGTCTGTTTTACACACTCCCCATACCGGTGAGTAACACCCGTTCACGGTTCCCTTTATGAACGGGTGGAGGCGTTTCCCGAGCGCCTTGGAGGGAACAGGTTACAGTCTTTTAGTACATGCTTGTCTGATCCACAATACATGCACAAACCCAAGGTACGTCTCTTATTCCTTTCTTCCGGGCTAAGAGGTCCTTGGGTTGTACCTATTTGCATAGGTTCTTCCTCAGCGGTGCGGGACGTCTTGACTGCTTCATTTCTTGAGGTTGTCGGATTTCCTTTTGCCCACCTTTTCCTCCTCTCCAGATTTCTTTCTTGGATTCTATAGTCCATTTGTAGGACAAGAGTAATCATTTCAGCAAGATTGTGCGGACGGGGAACTCGAGACAATTCACCCTTCAAGTCATTGTTCACATTTCTTCGAAATATGGTTAGGAGGGCGTCATCCGACCAGGCCGTCTCGGTAGCCAACGGCTTGAATTGTGTGATGAAGGCCAGTTATTTCATAGTTCCTTGTTTCAAGTCAAGAAGGTTTTCTTGGGCTGTAACCACCAATTCTCTGCGTCCAAACATAGCCTGTAGGCTATTTGTAAAGCCTGCTAGGGAGTCCAAGAGTTGGTTATTTGTGGTTACTAGGGGAGTGGCCCAAGCCAATGCACTTCCCGACAGGTTAGATATCATAAAGCTAACCTTCGATCGATCTATAGGGAAAAAGGCCGGTTTTAGAGTGAATTGCACTGTGCAAGAGTCTATAAACTCTTTAAGCGTTTCCTTTATATTTCCCCATAGGTAAGGGTCAGGGAGGTAATTCTGTCCTAGAATTTACCATTTGTCGAAGCATGGCGTTTTCATTCCACAAAGTCTGTACTTCTGTATTAAGGTTTTTGACCACAGCCACCAGTTGTTAGATTTGTTGATCCATGATTTCTGATGGCTTTTTTCTTTCAGGCGTTGCTATCTCTAATAATCTTGGCTTTCACAATAAAGATGGTTACTCAAGAGTCTTCTGGCTCTATAGTTCAGTTCTGAGGAGGTAAGGAATGTTCCCCCAGATGTCCAGAGGTCAGAAAACGGAGCTCTGTGCAATCCAGGGAGCCACCCCCTGGGAAACCCTCGTGGGAAGAAAACCCAGATGATCTGTTGTTGTTGATGAATTTCAATGTAGAATTGTTCCAAAGTCTGGTTGGCAGCAATGAAGAGAAGTACCAGCAAGCAGAATTATCCAGGAGGAGTAGCTTTCCTATGAACTGATGGATCGTGACTAGAAGGAGGCTCCACAGAACAGAAGCCGCTAGAAGTGAATGTTCAAGGAGCGGAGAACACGCAGGAAGAAGAATTGACAAAGAAGACTGCAGCAGTGCAAGGGCAGAAGCAAAGGAAAGGAAGCTGCAAAGGCAGAAAAGAGGAAGAAAGGAGGAGCTGTTAGAAGCAAAGGAAGGATGTCAGAAAGGTACGTAGTGTGAGCAGGAAAGGAGGAACGGCACTAGCAGTTAGTATGTTAACAGCGCAATGAGTGATTTTATGTAAAGTTCACCCGAAATAAAAGAACAAGAATTTATCTAGGAATTATAACGAACATCCCCTGATGAATGTTCTACCAATGTGGTGTTATGAACAGAAGCATGTTGAGATTATGAAATTGGGACACATCATTTGGAAAGAGATGTCAGTTTTGTCTTTCTGTGTATGAATTGTTAAACTGTGTGCACTCTAAGTGTTTTGCATTTGTACTGTTTTTTGTATTGGTTAAATCCTCTTTGGGTGATATTAACAAAATATTTTTATTAAGATTATAAGTATTTTGGATGTATGTCATATTGACAAAATAAATTGGATGACTAGTTTTTATTAGTGTCTACTTAGTAAATTTTGTCAGGGCTATACAGTAGGATGGGAGAAAAGACTTACCATATAATGTGATAAAGACTGTTTTGATCTGTCCCATATATATGGGATACATTACTCACCGTAATCATATTTCTGAAGCTTGTATCTGCTTAGATTCACATGCTGTGCATAGGCCAACATTTAGTGGAAGCTGTGGAGTATTCAGTTGTTGTTTTCGAAACTTGAAAAGGGACGTCGACAGGGCGTGCCAGTAATACTATCCCTATTGTGACGTCCACTGTACCCATGATCCCTCACGCGTGTATGACCCTCAGATTGTATTCTGACATAAGGTAGCATGAGGAGTAGCGCGAGTACAGATAATCCAAGCAGATAGAAAGAAAGGCAAGACTACAAGCATCCATGCGCCTTCTCTCAGAGAGGAGGAAGGGTGGGTCGCATGTGAATCTAAGCAGATACAAGCATCAGAAATACGATTACGGTCGGTAATGTATCCCTTCTGAGGCTTGTGAAATCTGCTTAGATCACATGCTGTGCATAGATTAGCGAGCAGTACCTGAAGAAGGAGGTGGGATGTGAGAAGGGTCATGAGCAAATAAATGTCTTAGAACCACTTGACCCACTTGTGTATCTGTCTTGGAATGTGTGTCAATGCAGTGTTAGGCAGAAACCTGTGCAGTTCCCTCTGGGACCACTGCAAAAGATTTAAGACTACAGGTGTTTGGCAGTAAACCCACTTGGCAGCAGTCTGTACCACACAGATTCACTTGGTAGCTGTGGCTGAGCAGTCAGACTTGCCTCAAGAAGAGTTAGGCAGTATACAGAGTATTCACAATAGGTCAAGAGAACACAAGAGAACAAGTAAACACTGACCAGGGCTTGGTGTAAAAGAGATGAACAAGTTACTTTCTTACCTGGTAACGTTCTTTCGATGGGATGGTCCGACGACGTATTCCATATCTATGACATGTAATCACCACAGCTGTGCTGCTTCGGAAACTTTTTCGGCGTCTGCGTCCTGCGTCGATGACGTTGATGCGCCGTCGTCGAGGACCACCTCCGACGTCATCCGATGTGATAAGTAGGACGCACGACGCCCATAGCCTCAGTTATAGTTTTTTCCCCCAGAACGTGTGACATAAGTCAACTGCCAGTCAGACACAAAGCCTTGCGGAACGTAAGCTGCAATCGCAAAAGAAATTCTGCAGCGGGGAAGGCAGGGCGGGAGCGATATGGAATACGTCGTCGGACCATCCCATCGAAAGAACGTTACCAGGTAAGAAAGTAACTTGTTCTTCGAGGGGATTGGGTCCTCCGACGTATTCCATATCTATGACAGACTCCCAAAGCAGTACCAAAGCAAGGAGGAGGGAAAGAATTTAGAATCAAAATGTAGAATAGCCAATCAAATAGCAGAGCAAAGGACCGCCTTGCCAAAGACCAGATCCTGTGCTCGGATGGAATCAAGGGAATAGTGACGTACAAATGTATGTACTGAAGCCCAGGTGGCTGCATCACAGATGTTGCGAATAGGAACACCCCTCTGCAGGGCAGTAGACGCAGCCATACCCCTGGTAGAATGGGCCCGCAAGCCAGCCGGTGGGTCCTTACCCGCCAAACGGTAGCACTCCGAGATGGCCAAAATAATCCAGCGAGACAAAGTCTGTTTCGTCACAGCTTGCCCCAAACGCTTACCAGCGTAACCAATAAAGAGTTGATCATCCACTCTGACCCGGGACATGCGTGAAACATAAAAGCTCAAAGCTCTCCTAGGAGCAAGCCTATGGAGCCTCTCCTCTTCCTTACCAGGATGCGGAGGAGGATAGAATGCCGGAAGAACAACCTTCTGGGCCAAATGAAATTCCGTCACTACCTTCGGAAGAAAAGAAGGACGAACACTAAGGACAACCCTGTCCTTGTGAAATACAGTGAAGGGAGGCTTAACTGAAAGTGCCTGTAACTCACTCACTCTGCGAGCGGAAGTAACCGCAACTAAAAACACAGTTTTCAGAGTTAACAGCCTCAAAGGGCAAGAATGTAAAGGCTCAAACGGAGCACCCATAAGAAACTTAAGAACCAGGTTTAAATCCCAACCGGGCACCAGGAAAGGTGACGGAGGGAACACATTAGTGAGCCCTTTCAGGAACTGTGAAATCAAAGGGATTTTAAAGTAAGAACACTCTTCAGACGAGCGCTTAAAGATGGACAGCGCCGCCAGGTAACCCTTAACGGTACCCACTTGCAAGCCCCTGTGGGCCAAAGAAAGCAAAAAGGACAGAACCATGGGGATGTCACATGCAAAAGGATCCACACTCTGAACTCTGCACCAGTCGCAGAACTCACGCCAACGGCAACGGTACAGAGACTTAGTCGCCGGCCTTCGGGCCGAAAGCAACACCTCCAACACGTCCTCAGGGAGGTCCCAATCCTTATACCTCAACCTTTCAGAAGCCAAGCGTGAAGGTTGAGGGACCAGACCTCTGGATGGAGAACCTGACCGCCCTCCCGTGAGAGCAGATCGTCTCGGTAGGGAAGACGACGTCGAGGGCAGATGGACAAGTCGAAAAGGTCCGGGTACCACGTCCTCCGAGCCCACGCCGGGGCAATGAGGATCATCCGGGAACCGAACTTCCGTAACCTCCGCAGCACTTGCGGGATGACGGGGACTGGAGGAAATGCATACAGCAGCGGGAATGACCACTCCACCACGAACGCGTCTCCTAAGGCTCCTTCTGGAGGAAATTCCCGCGAGCAAAACCTTTCGCACTTCCGGTTGACACTGGAGGCGAAGAGATCCACTTGAGGGGTCCCCCAAAGGGCGAAGATCTCCAGGAGAATCTCCTGAGCCAACTCCCACTCGTGAGAGATCGCGCTCTGCCTGC
This sequence comes from Ambystoma mexicanum, assembly GCF_040938575.1. Taxonomy (NCBI): domain Eukaryota; kingdom Metazoa; phylum Chordata; class Amphibia; order Caudata; family Ambystomatidae; genus Ambystoma; species Ambystoma mexicanum. Next base: position 663,488,801 of record NC_090929.1, read on the forward strand.
TCAGAGCGTCCGCCGTCACGTTTTCGGCTCCGGCCAGATGAACTGCCGAGATCGAAACTTCCTGCTGGATGGCCCAGAACTCTAGCTGCATCGCCTCTCTGCACAGAGGAAGTGACCCTGCCCCCCCCTTTTTGTTGAGGTAGTGCATGGCCACTGTGTTGTCCGTCAGGATCAGGACATTCTTCCCTCGCACAGACGGCAGAAAAGCCTTCAGGGCTAGCCTGACGGCCCTCAGCTCCAACAGATTGATATGGAGTCTGGACTCCGACGGAGACCAACGACCGCTGACTGTCAGCCCGTTGGCATGAGCTCCCCATCCCGTGAGGGATGCAACCGTCACGATCGTCACCTCCGGCCAGGGAAGCCAAAATGGAGCCCCCTTCATCAAGTTGCCTTCGACGGCCCACCACAGAAGGTCCCGGGCGACCGAGGACGGCACCTGAATCGAGTCCGACATCCTGCCGGAGGACTGCGACCATTGCGTCTTGAGTGCCCACTGCAAAGATCTCATCCGCAGGCGAGCCTCTGGCACCAGAAGAATGCAGGATGCCATGAGGCCGAGCAACCTCAGGAACTCGAACGCTGGGAGCGTCTGGGCATGCTGAAACTTGTGCACCATCTGCTGAATGTGAAGAGCCCTCACCTGGGGAGGAAAACACTGCCCCAGGGAAGTGTCGAGCACTGCTCCGATGTACTGGAGCCGCTGTGTCGGCGTCAAATGGGACTTCTTTAAATTGAGGGAGAAGCCCAGCCTGTGAAGGGAGCGACAGGCGATCGATAGATGATCCAGGACTTGCTCGGGAGAGCTCCCCCTGATCAACCAATCGTCCAGGTAGGGGTAGACGTGAATCCCCCCTTGCCTGAGATGCGCTGCCACCACCACCATGAGCTTGGTGAAAACCCTCGGGGCGGAGGTCAATCCGAACGGCAGGACCCGAAACTGAAAGTGCGAGTCGCCAACCGCGAACCTCAGGTACTTCTTGTGCTTGGGATGGATCGGCACATGGAAGTAAGCATCCTTGAGGTCGAGTGACACCAACCAGTCCTGAAGCTGAAGGGCCTGGAGGACTTGAGAGAGAGTAACCATCTTGAACTTGTCCTTCCTGAGGAGTTTGTTCAAACCGCGCAAGTCCATGATGGGTCTCAATCCCCCGTCTTTCATCGAAACCAAAAAATAAGGGGAATACCATCCCTTGTTCCTCTCCGCTACAGGCACCAGTTCTATGGCGCCTTTCTCCAGCAGGGCTTGAATTTCCTGCGCAAGGAGCGGATCCGGACTCTGCAAAGAGAGGTTCCCCGGTGGATTGTCGCGAGGCCTGTGCCGAAAAGGAAGACAGTAGCCGTGGGTTATGATCTCCAGAACCCACACATCTGAAGTAATGGCTTGCCACTCTACAAGATGCTGCGCCAGCCTTCCCCCAACCGGCGAACCAAGGGACATGGCCTCACGACTGAGCGGGAGCGGCTGCGGCGTTACCTGAGGGCAAAGAGGCAACTGCCCGAGCGGCCTTGGCACCACGGGTACCCTGTCGTCCACCTCTGGTACCCCTGCGTTGGCCTCTTTGACTGCCAGCTCCTCTCGCTTTACTGAAGGATGAGTAATAGCGAAAGGAACCACCCCTCCACTGCTGTCCCCTGTGACGAAAAGGCGGAGGTTGGCGAACTGCAGCGCCCAACGACTTCGCTGCAGCTTTTGAGGTCCGCAACCTCTCAAGGCTCTCGTCAGCCTTGCTGCCAAAAAGGTGTTCACCATCAAAGGGCATGTTGAGGAGCCGGGACTGCACATCAGGCGCAAACCCCGACTTCCGCAACCACGCAAACCTGCGTATCACGGTGCTCGCCGCCATGGACCTACTGACGCATTCAGCTAAGTCCAAACCCGACTGAACGGACTCACACATGGCATCCTTACCATCCTGGACCATAGCAAGGAAACCATCCAGTTCAACCCCTTCGGGAACATGTTCAGCCGCTAACGCAACACAGTTCCACAGAGTGTGCGTGAAACGTGACAAGGCACAAATGGAGTTGGCCGCCTGAAGCGCCATACCACCAGAAGAAAACACTTTCTTCGCCCAGCCATCAAAACGTTTGTCGTCCCTATCAGGAGGGATGGTAGGGTACGACGCCTGCTTCGCCGGGGCCGTGGCCGCCTGCACCACCAAACTCTCCGGAGTGGGGTGCCTGGTCAAGTAGCAGGGGTCGCCACTGGCTGGACGGTATTTTCGCGACAAGGATCTGCCCACCGCCGGGAGACTCTCCGGAGGAGTCCAAGCCGCCGCCACCCTTCTCTGTAAAGCCATATGGAACGGCAGAACCGGGTCAGTTGGGGGACCAACATCAAGGATGTCCGTCAGATCATCCTGCACAAACTCCCCTGTGGGAGCAGACCATCCCAAGTACTCAGAAACCCTAGCCATAAGGCGCCGGTACAAGGAATCAGCATGAGAGCCAGGCTCAGGCCTACAAAACTCCACCTCCGGAGAGGTGTCCAGTCCACTGGCATCATGCAGTGACTGTCTCAACTCGTCAAACTGACTATGGCCCGAGACAATGTCATCCGGAACCTGACTAGGAACCAGGCCATCAGAATCCTCATCCGCCTCTGAAATATAATCCAGGTGGCGAAAAGAAGGCACTCGAGAGTGCTTGCTCTTAACCAGAGCCTTCCTAGGGGGTCCACCCGTGCCCTGGGGTACCTCCGACACGAAAGGCGTCGATGGCGTCGAGCGAATCGGCGCCAGCGTCGAGAGAACCGGCATCGGCGCCGAGAGGATCGGCGTCGACGTCGAGGAAATCGGCGTCGACGTCAGATGCAGCGCCTCCAGAATCGGCGGCGTCGACACAGCCCTCGAGGCCGGAGCCCCGAGCGTGTCCCTCGACGACCTGAGCGTCGACGGCATCGACGACTTCCTCGGAGCCAGAGCCTCGAGAAAACCTGTCGACGCCCTCGACGCCACAGACGTCGAAGCCTTCTTCGAAGACCTCACAGGAGCACACAGTCTCGAACGCGTCGAGGACCGGGACCTGGAACGGGTACATCGAGAACGAGTCCCCTTGTCCGAACGGGACCTTTCCCGTGACTCGTGCCGACCACTCTTGCGAGCGGTGTCTCTCGACCTCACACGACCGACCCCACTCGGGGGCGCGGACGGCTGAGTACCCTGCGACTCAAGAATCGCCAACATCTTCTTCCCGAAGGAAGCCCATTCCTCCGGCGTCGCACGGCCCGAGGGGTAAGCGACGTGCCGGGCAGAGCCCTCCGAAGAGGACCTGGAAGACGACCGATGTCGGCGCTTCCGAGAATGCCTCGAAGAGGCAGAGGAGTGGCGAGACCGACTCCTAGAAGGAGACCCACGAGACTTCCGACGATGACACGGAGAGTCACCCCTCGAATCATCCGTCGAAAGCCCCGCAGACTTCGACTTCCGGGGCTTGGACACCCGACCTACCGACAACTTCTTCTTACGTTCGCGTAAGGCTTTGGACGTGAGCGACTGGCAGTCGATACAGTCATCCGTGTCGTGGGCCTCCCCGAGGCACCAGAGGCAGGCGTCGTGCGAGTCCGTCACCGACATCTTGGACCCACACTCCCCGCACTTCTTGAAACCCGGACGCGGGGTCGAAGACGAAGTAGAAGACATCTTCAGAAGGATTAACACAAACGAACAGGTTCGAAGAACCGAGAAGAACAGAACTCCAAAGAGTCGAGGCGTTCAAACCGAGAAACACGAAGCAACACGTTCGCGGAAAAAACGGAACTGAGGCTATGGGCGTCGTGCGTCCTACTTATCACATCGGATGACGTCGGACGTCGGAGGAGGTCCTCGACGACGGCGCATCGACGTCATCGACGCAGGACGCAGACGCCGAAAAAGTTTCCGAAGCAGCACAGCTGTGGTGATTACATGTCATAGATATGGAATACGTCGGAGGACCCAATCCCCTCGAAATAATTATTTATTTAAAACCACATCTAGAAAAACACACAGGCACTAATAGTAAGCAATTCAAAAACACGGTCACTAAAAGATATACACTCCCTTAAAAGAATATTAAACAAGTCTTAAGTAAAGCCCCACTTATTTTCAGACAGCGGTGAGCGCTTAACGTAGATGGCACTCTAATAATTCGTTTTAAAAAGGGAGAGAAAAGCAGAGAACAAATTGAAACAGATCCCAACACTTTTACAAGAACATAACAAGAGAGGAAGGCAAGGTAAAACCGGGAATTCAGAGTCAGTAGGCTGGATCCGCTTTAAGAGGATCGAAACGAAATGTGTCCAAGGTCACACGGTTGTAGTGCACAAAAAGTCTTTTAATGATTCGAAAAAGAGTTGGACCAAGGAAAGGGACCAGTTAGAGGGTCAAGGCGGCCAGCCCAGTCCAGAAGGTTAAGGAGTTATTATTACCTTGTAGCAATCTTTAGAAAGGGAGGCCTGGCGGACACGGTACCTTAAAGTGGTGAGAACGCTCCAGCGGGGGCAGTTGTTCCTGGCAGCGGATGCAAGTCGGTGCTTCGTCTGGGGGAAGAGAGGATTTCGTCGTGGAGGAAGACAGGAGTCTGTTGCACTGCCAGGGGAGAGATCAGCCACAGAGTTTCTCAGGTACATGGAGCGGTCCGTTGATTCGCGGTTCAGTGGTGAGTGGCTATCTGGCCATAGGAAAATATTTGCGGTGGAATATAAAAAGTAGTTTCCACTGCCACCAGCCAAAACTCGATCAGGGGGGACGGAGACGTGCCCCCTCGACTAACAGACCCCGGGGCAATCGAATTGACCCGACCAGTACGTCCACAATATGATGGTTTGTACTGGTTTCTGTTAATGATTTGGGACTAGTAAAGCCAATGGTGACTTTACATGCCCTCGGAGACAGTAGTCAGTCCCAGGGTATGGAGTTTATGGTGGGGTGTCACTATGACACCCCTGTGTTACTGCACGGAGGGTGCTGTGTAACACGCATAGTAAAAAGATATGAGACCCTATGGAGTAAAGGACCCCATAGCCCATAAAACACATAAGCAGTCAAAGGAACACCATAAATCATGTCCAAGAGTGGGAGAAAAAGAGTCTCACTCTTGGCAGGAGGAAAAAAACAAACTCCAGAAATCCAGCAAAGCTGCTGGGGGACTCACTAGGTTAGGAAGTTCAGCCTAAAGAGAGAATTCTCCTTAACATGTAGTAGTGCTGAGTAAAAGTGTGAATAGAGCTCCAAGTAGCTGCTTTGCAAATGGTGTCAAGGGGTACATTTGCAATGAAAGCCAGAGTGGCCCCAATGCCTCTGGTAGAGTGGGCTCTTGGCGTGAAAGGCAGAGTTTTTTCAGAAAGGGAGTAAAACAGCTGGATACAGTTAATAATCCACTTAGAGAGGGCACCTTTGGAGACGCAATCCCCCTCTCTGCCTGTAGCTACGGAGACAAACAGTTGGTCTGCTTTCCTTAGCGGTCTGGTCTTGTTTACATAGTAGAGGACCGCCCTACACACATCTAGGGTGTGTAGTTTCACCTCAGCCGAGCTTTGTGGGTTTTGGAAGAAAGCCGGGAGCTCGATGGACTGGTTCACGTGGAATTTGGAAATAAACATAGGTGAGAACCTAGGGTGTGTACGCAAAACCAGTTTATCCTTGTGAACTGTAAAGAAAGGGTCCTGCACTGTCAGAGCCTGAATTTCACTAACCCTTCTTATGGATGTAATAGCTACTAAGAAGGCTGTCTTATAAGTCAAGTGTTTGAGACTGCTTTTATGCATGGGTTCGAATGGGGGGCCCATGAGTTTAGCTAGCACCACATTAAGGTCCCACCCTGGTGGTGGGTTTGAAATTGGAGGGTGAAGTCTCTTTACTCCTTCCATGAAGGCTTTAACCACTGGAACTATCCACCACGACGCCTTGTTATGGGAGGTGGTGTATGCTGACAGAGCTGCCAGATGCACCTTCAGTGAGTTAAAAACCAGTCCTGCATCCAGCAGGTGGAGCATGTATGTAACAATAGTTGGAGTGCAATCAACTGGGTTGATTTGTCTATTCTGGCACCAGATAACGAATCTCTTCCACTTGTCAAAGTAGCAGTGCCTCGTGTTAGGCTTCCTAGATTCTTTTAGGATGTCCATACATCTTTGAGGTAAATTTAGATGTCCAAACTCTATGACCTCAGGAGCCATGCTGCTAGGTTCATTGAGATGGGTAGAGGATGTACTGTTTGACCTTGATGCTGGGACAGTAGGTTGTGCCAGCTCGGGAGTTTGATGGGGTCACACGGCGCTAGTCAACGTAAGTGTGGGAACCACGGTTGTCTCGCCCACATGGGAGCAACTAGGACGAGCGTCATCGATTCCCTGTTCATCTTGTTCACCACCTTCCTGATGAGGAGTTGGTAGAAAAGCGTATGCAAACATTCCTGACCAGTTCATCCACAGGGCGTTCCCCTGGGATCCTAGTTGTGGGAATCTGGACGCAAATTTTGGGCACTGTCTGTTTTCGTTTGTAGCGAATAGGTCTATGGTGGGTGAACCCCACTGAGAGAAGAGATCTTCTACGATTTCTCTGTGTAGACACCATTCGTGCTCCTCTGCGAGGGGATCTCTGCTTAGTGCATCTTCTAGAGAATTGAGATCCCCTGGAACATGTTGCGATGACAGGAAGATGTTTGAGTGCCCATGTCCAAATTTTCTGGCCAGGTTTGGACAGATTTGGCGAACGAGACCCTCCCTGCTCGTTTATGTAAAACATGGCTGTAGTGCTGTCCGTCCGGATCTGCACTGACAGATTCAGCAGGTAGGGTTCGAACGCTTGAAGCGCTCTGAATACTGCCAGAAGCTCTAGCAGGTTGATGTGATTCTTGGCCACTGAGTGAGACCAGAGACCCTGAGCTGTGTGGTGGAGGAGGTGAGCTCCCCACCCTGTCAGGCATGCATCGGTTGTGACTATCGCCTGTATCTCGGGATCGTAAAAGTGTTTCCCCTTGGACAGATTTTCTCTTGTCCACCAGTGAAGGCTTTGTACCAGTGTTGGCGAAACGACCACTAGATCGTCCCACTGACCACTTGCCTGAGACCACTGTTTCGCCAACCATTCCTGCATGGGACGCATGCGCATGCGCGCGTGGGGGACCAGGTAAATACATGACGCCATCATGCCTAGCAAACACATTGCTTTGCGTACCGTTAACTGACGACCGGCCTAATATTGAGGAATTTGCAGTAGTATATTCCGAATTCTCTCCTCTGATGGAAAGGTCAACCCCTCTTGTGCGTCTAGGATAGCTCCTAGGAACTGTTTGGAGGTGCTTGGCACCAGACTTGACTTTTTCTCGTTTGAGAAACCCAATTCCAAGAGGAGGTCGATTGTTCTTTGAATGTTCGTTCTGCAAATCGCTGGGGTTTCCCCCGTGATGAGCCAGTTGTCCAGTTAAGGGTACACCGGGATTGCCTCCCTGCGTAGGTGTGCTGCTGCCGCCACTGCCAGTACCTTGGTGAATACCCTTAGAGCCGAGGCTATTCCGAAGGGCAGTACCTTGAACTGGTAGTGCCGACTGTCCACCTTGAAGCGCAAGTACTTTCTGTGCACTGGGAACATGGAAATATGAAAATAGGCATCTTTCATGTCCAATGTTGCCATGTAGTCCCCCTTTTTTAGGAGGGGAATTACCTCTTGGAGAGTAGTCATGCAAAACTTTTGGGGCTTGACATTTGTTTGCAGGCCGCAAGTCTAATACTGGGCGCATTGTTAAATCTTTCTTTGGTACAAGGAAGTAAGTTGAATAAATACCCTTGTTTACCTGGTGTCCCGGGACGAGTTCAATCGCGTCCTTTGCTAGCAGATTGACGATCTGCTCGACGAGGATTCTTTGGTGGTCTAGAGAATGTGTTCTTTGTCGTGGAGGGTGGTTTCGGGGACGCTCTAAGAGTTCTATGCAGTATCCTGCGGACACTGTGGACAGCACCCATCTGTCTGATGTGATCCCTTCCCAAGCTTGGGTGAAGTTGGAAATGCGTCCTCCTACTGGGGATGCGTGAGAAGGGACCCTGAACGGAGCGTCACTGTTTTGGTGGAGGCGTGTCGCCGCCTCTACTGGGGCTGCCTCTACCTTCACCCCGTCCTCTCTTATTCCCTCTACTATAACCTTGGGTAGACTGTTGGTTATTGTTACACTGCGTACCCTGCCCCTGGGAGTAGTTTGACCCTCTTTGGGAATTTTGTCCGCGTGTGTGGCGAAAATTGCTATTACCCCTTTGATTAGGGGGTTTGGTGGTTAGTTGACCTAGGGACTTGAGTGTTTCATACTCGTCCGTGGCATTTTTCAGCGCGTCCTCGACCGCCTTACCGAACAATAGATCTGGCTCCACCGGTTTGTCTAATAATGATGCTTGTGTTTCGGTCTTGAATCCAGACTGCCGTAACCAAGCGTGTCTCTTGATAACAGTACCCTCTGCTATCAATCTACCGGCATTATCGGCGGCATCAAAGGTTGCCTTTAAAATGCAACCGGATACGGCTCTTCCTTCCGCTGAGACTCGGGCCAATTGGCTCTTTAGGGGCTCTGGGGCGGAATATATGAGTGCCGCGACTTCCTCCCACTGGTGGCAGTTATAACTCGCCAGTAGGGTGGTGGAGTTGGCGATTCTTGCTTGGTAGGCGGAAGTGGAGGCAACCTTTCTGCCGAACCCATAGATTTTCTTGCTCTCCTTGTCGGGAGGAACTTCTGATGATAAGGGTGTTCCTGCCCTCTTGCGGGTGTTTGTAACGACTAGGGAGTCCGGTTTCAGATGCCCTCTTATATACAGTGGGTCTGATTGGGCTGCCCTGAATAGCTTCTCAATCCTGGGATTGAATGCCCTGGTGAGATTGGGGTTTACCAGTGAAGGGTCCATTTTTCTTTGGATGGACTTAAGGATAGGGATGGCCTGCGCAACAGGTCTCCTTTCTCCCACCCACTCTTCGGCTAAATCTCTTTCGTATTGAGCACCCTGGGTGTCAATGTGGAAGTGGTTTGCTGCTCTAGATAGGACCTCATTTAGGAGGGGCTGGTTGTCGACAGGGGAGTCGGTAGCCGGTGGTTCTTTATCTACCGGGGAATCTACCCTGTATATTTCTGGGTCGTCCTCTTCCTCATCGTCCCCATAGTAGCCTGTCCCAGTCTGTTCTTCCAACATGCCCAAATTTGTATCCTCACAAAGGGAAGGATTTTCTTGTTCCTGAGAATAAGGGTGAATGTGGAAGGGATCTGAAGACCGTGTTGTTTCGAACCGGGACTTTTTACTTGGGGGGGGGGGGGGGGAGGGAGGAGGGTAGGATCCTTGGAGCCTGAGGGTGCTGACCCGTTGGGGTTATAAGTGAGAAAATGTTTGGGATTTTTAGAATAGAAATCTGCCAATGGTGACATTCTTAACATGACTCTATGTCCCCACTGGACCACTCTCTTGAACTGGGAATGACTCTGCCTGGGGGGAGTTTCTCTGACTCATATATAATAAAGGTGTGAGACCCGTCTGTCTGTTTGAGTGGAGTGGAATGTTTCTGCGGTGTGGAAGTAGGCTGAGACTGCTTCCTCTGTTGTTTTCCCCCCTCCCTGTGGATGGAAGAGTGTTTGCCCTGCTTCTTTGGGCCTTCGGAGCTTTTCGACGCTTCGGTAGTGGTGGTACTATCCTTCGACCGTGTAGGTTGGGATTCGGGAATGGGCGTTACTTGTACTGATGCCGACTCCTGAAGTGCGGTCTGGGAATAGAGGTCAGTTTCGTCTTCCGACGATCGAACCTCGGTTACCTTGGGGAGCGAGGCACTTTTGGCAATAGTGGATGATTGCCTGGCGTCATGCGGCGATCTAGATTGCGAACGCCCAGAGGATGCTGATTCGGACCGTTCCCCATGTGCCTCTTTCCGAGAGTTCGACGTGCGCGTCGAGTCTCGATGGGACTTTGTGTGTTTGGAAGTGCTGTGGGTTGCGCTTACGTCGCCGGGGGTCTTCTCCATAGCCGCCCTGCCGGACGACCTTCCGAGGTCGGGGACCTGCGCCTGGCTGTCTTTCGACGCTCTGTTGCCCTCGCCGTCCGAAAGTACGGCGTCGCTGCCGTCGCTGAAGGCACCCTCTGCGGCCATGGCCTCTTCAACCTGGCGTGGTGGGCCCAATGCTTGGTGGAACGGTCTTTTAGTTTTTTAGGTTTGAACCTACTACACGCTCTGCAATTTGCCTCGGGCTGATCCCTTGGCAAGCAGAGATTGCACGTGGCTTGTCTGTCAACCCAAGGATACTTGCGGTTGCACTTTGGGCAAAATTGGAAAGGGGTACCCTCCATACGCACCTTGAGGCAGCGGGCTGGTAAGTGTAGGAATATATATAAGAAAATATATAAGAGTGTAGAGTATGTCCCACTCTCCCCACTTGTAGGGCCGAGGCCAGAGGCCTTCCGAGGTCCGGGCCGAGGCCAGAGCCCTTTCTAGGCCCACTCTGTCGTGAAGCTCTCGACGGTCGCCTTCTTCTCCGGTTCGCTGTCGAGTGTTGAATTTCGGTGGCTCAACGTTAGGGTGGAGAAAAAAGGGGGAAATATAACAATATTTTTCAAAGTATGGCTAATGCCAGGGAACTCTGCTGAATGCTTCCGACCAGTATGGCGGAAAAAAACAATCTGAGGGTCCTACACGCGTGAGGGATCATGAGTACAGTGGACGTCACACTAGGGATAGTATTACTGGCACACCCTGTGTCGACGCCCATTTTCGAGTTTCGAAAAACAAACTGTAATACTCTGCAACTTCCACTAGATGTCGGCCTATGCACAGCATGTGATCTAAGCAGATTCCACAAGCCTCAATAATATATATACATACATATACATACATACACACAGATGAAAATTGAGCACCAGGGGAGCGATTTCTTGGCGACTTGAAAGGCTTGGGCAATCGTCCATAGGCCAATGTCTTTTTAAACTTTCATCAAATGTAGCTGAAAAGTATATATTCAGACATTTTGCACATGCGGGCCTCACATTTTTCTCTGTCGAGAATGAGGAAGACGGTTCATCAATGGGAGGAAAGATGGAGCAGATTGGGTAGGATCCTGCTGTAGGACCTGAGATAAGGGAGAGGCTTGAGGATATCCCTCGGGTAACGAGGAGGCCTTCTTGAGGCGGAGCATCATGAGCTTTTATGGGAGGTGCGTGGTAAGGTCGAAGCCTTAGGGCCTTGCGCTGGCCTAGATGATGGGGCGCAGCAGGCCACGAGGTTCAGTAGGCCCCGCCGAACTCTTCTACGGGTGTCGATGGATTCTTGGACAAATCAGTCAAATAAGGCCAAGGGGTTGTATTTCTGGTTTTATGGGAATTGTGTGCGTCTTTGTTACCGGGGTGTGAACTCCCCATCACACTGCCGGCGACATGCTTATTGGGGTTGGGGACAGACACACGCAAGTCTATAGACGCCACTGTTAAGTCTATGCGCACCGATCCAGAGCCGTGGCCGCTTAGACTGCTCGTCTGAGGCGCAGGAGAGTGACTCTCATCCTGCATCGCGTAGGCCGCCGATGGCTTGGTGCGCCTGTCCTTAAGGGTCTTGGGCCAAAAGAGCTTACAGGTCTTGCAACGCTGTTAGTCGCGGTCACGAGGGAGGGGCCGATTGCACACTCGATGAGTGTCCTTCCACAGGAATTTGCAGTTACATGACAGGCACAATTTCAAAGGAGTTTGCACCATAGTGGAGTTAAAGCAGCCAGATGAAAGGATTGGGAGGGGCAAAGAAAAGGCCTTCTCAAGCGAAGAGTCAGTAGAACGTGTCCCTAGTCTCCCTACTGTACAGATGTGCCTGAGGGCCAAGGCCGAGAAGAAACAGCCGCTGAGCCGCTAGAGGTGTAGACTCAGCAGAACAGGATTAGCCATCGAGAAGGTTGTCGATAGTCAAACAGCCATCAAAGATAGGGCGATGAATTGGCAAACGAACAAGAAGCAATATGAACTCGGTAGATGAGCACGGTATTAAGTGGCTGACCAGAAAGGCATGAAAAAACAATCTGGGGGATCTCGAAAGGTACATTACAGGGCACGTTGGGGATAGTGTTACAGTCACGCACATGTCGACGTCCCTTTTTCAATCTTCGAAAAAAAGATGCAATACTCTACGATTACCACTAGATGTTGGACTATATGCACAGGATGGGATTCTAAACCGATTCACAAGCATCAGAAATAGGCATTACAGTTCAACTGTGAAAAGGATTGTTTAATAAAAAGGGATCCACTGATCTTCAAAGCATTTTTTTCGCTACCCATCATGTGTGACAACCTTTCCTTAGTCAGCACGGCCTTGTCGTTTGCCCAATCCCCTAGCCATAGCTTTACAAGTTTCAATCTCAGTCCATCTTCGAATGGTATTATATCTAACTCTTTAAGGGGTGCAAAATTGTGTGAGGACTGCAGTAAGCTCAAAATGTATTTCATAAAGGAGTTCTTCAAGACAGATAGAGGTGAGGTATTTTCATGGCCACATTTAGGGCTACAGCCTTTGGGTTTGGCCTTATATACCCTTAAAACAATTGGAACCATTTGAGCCTTGTAAAGTTTTAAAAACCTCTTTATACCCCACTATTGCTTGCAACATCCCAGATACCCAGTTTTGCTACATGCGTGCCCCAATTAAAAATTAGATCCCAAAATAGTCAAAGGACTATTGTATGGAAGTCATTTGACCTTGACCAAGAAATGTTGTAGGTTAGCCATGATCAATTTACCACTAGGGTAACAGATGAATGCTGCTTAATCTGCTGTATTAGTTTGCAGGTCAAATCCATTTATACATCCGGTATAAGTGTGTTAAAGCTTTTGCAATGAGCGAGGAGTACTTGGCAATAGAATAGTGTCATCAGCATGAGCTAGAGCTGGTATACGGCACGTTCTTTAATGCGGGACATCAGATTGCCGGACTTTAACGACAAAAGCCGGCCGTGCCCCCGAGTCTCCTGGCAACCAGGGTGTGCAGTCCATTGGTCGCTGATCATATTTTGCTGCATTATGGCTACAGAGGCTTGAAATAATGTTCATGAGATCTTTAGGGCAATTCATGGTATCGAGACATTGCCATAACTTGGCCCAGTATATGAACGGAGTGGTCAAAACCATGAACGCCATTTATATAGGCTCCTTGCCCACTTGGAGGGAGTTAGCTGTAATCGGGTAGAGATTTAGGGCTAGCCCATTAGATCCCACTTCCTCCCAGAACCCCAGCTGGTTGTCAATGAGCATGGGCTCTCCATTCACCCAGTACTGAAGGTGAGATAGGAAAACCCTATCAAAAATCTTAAACTCAAAGTCCAGGAAGGAGATAGGTCTGCATGCTGTTGGCAATTCCATAGTCCCTTTTTTGTATATGGCCACTATGATGGATTGAGTTCCACCATGCTGTTAAAATAGTTAAGACTGGCTCCCAAAAGGAGACCACAGCAGGTCAGAAGGGATGCCATCTGGACCTGGGCTCTTCCCCCATTATTCAATTTTTAAACTATCAGTTAAGCCAATTCTTATACATTATAATTGATTATTATTCATGCATGTTTGATATGCACTACATTTTAATAAATTTGAATAAAAATAATTTCACAGAAGAAATCTGAAGTAAACTACTTCCAAAGTCACGCCCCCACCTTTTCCGTGATCGCACCAGATGGTGGAAAACAATCTGAAGGTCGATACTCGAGGAATCGTGGTGGATGGAGCACTAACATATGCCCAGCTGAACGCTCACTTAAAAAATGTTGTAAATAAGTGCCAATATTTCAGACCAAGCGCCGGATGGCAACCTATGCACAGCATGTGAATTTTTAAAATAGATACGCTGCAAAAATGTTTCAGGGTGTGCCCAAAGGTTTTGAAATGTGTTGTTCAAATTTACTTTTGATTTTCTAAAACTGTGAAGCTCCCAACAGTTGGTTTACCAAGATGCAGGCATCTGCTTATTCTGAATATGGTCTGTCTTGATATAATCTAACCACCCAAGTGCCTACTGTGTGCTATAAACACATACAACTACAATCATTGTAAAAAGTATGCAAAACAATGTACCTTCTCTGACTTGTTCACGCAGTTTCTTGCTTCATGCTCCAAGAGGTTGTCTTTCCTAAAGTAACATTTCCCACATTTGGAACATTTAAAGGGCTTCTCACCTGTGTGTTTCCTAAAAATCAAAGCACAAACAATATATGTGCTTAAAGATTGCGCTTAAAGATTACAATAAGAACATTACAAAACTATTTCCTTCCACAAGTACAACTGGGCATGCAATATTTAACACAGGAAAGGTGGAGGCATGATACGTATGGACACAATGAACAGGTAACTGCAAAACGCAATCCTTTTAACTGTGCAGAATCACTGTAATACCATCTCTCCATTAGTTTAAACATATAGCCCCAAACAACAAAGCCTGAATCTGCCAGGGCCTCTGGTGGTAAGAAATATGTTGTGGTACATTCTGTATCTCCACACCTTTCGAAGGAAAAACATGCTGGGTATTGATGAAAACTGCTCCATTTGATCAGCTTCCACAGCAGGATTCGAAATTGCTGGGAGATATTTAGCTTCTGCTTCAAGTCTAGGAGAGCCTGGTAAGCTTGAAACCAACAGCTACCAGGAGCTGCTTTTGGATCCACAGGCAAACGCGTGCCTTGCATACATGCGTATCTGACATTAACTTTAAGTATTTGAGAATTAAAAAAAGACAAATTAGGAAGCATCTAGTACACATTTAAGCATAACGGATGATACATAAGGGGAAATAAATTTAAGTGGGCATCTCATGTGGAAGTTGAATTTGAAGTGCACTGGGAACTGGATCCTCAGCAGTAGCTGGTTTTAGCTCCTTCTCATCGAATCCCAATTTCTTGTCCTGCTCAGTATGATCATTCGAGGGTAAGGTAGTCAAGGGCTTGGTAGCGAGTGAAGGGCAGATGGCAAAGCATAACACCCTTTGCTATTATCAAGCTCGTCCACATAAAAGGTCAGTTGAACCAAGATAGTACCCATTAAATCAATCCCATTAGCAATGAGACAAACATTACATACATGTATTCCTGTTTTTGATGCTTGTATCCGATTAGATTCACATGATATGCATAGGCTGACATCTAGTGGTTGGTGCAGAGCATTACATTTCAAAGTCGAAGATAGGACATCAACGAGGCTTTCCTATACTTTTCCTACTGTGACATGTACAGTACCCATGATCCTTCACCCATTGAGGTTCTCAGATGGTTATTTTTTCTGGCCTGAGATTGCATGAAATGTACAGTGAAAGGAGTATGTGACGAACTGTGAAAAACCCATGTTTGTGATACCTTCAACTCTCAATGAGGGGAGGATGGGCACATTTGCAATAAAAGCAAGGGCAGCCCCTGGCGCATGTTAATATAAGCGGATGCAAGTATCGGAAAGACGACTACAGTAATGTAAGTTTTGTCTCCCGAGGCTTGTGGATCTGCTTAGAATCAAATGCTTTACATAGACTAGCCAGCAATACCCAATGAAGGTGGCTGATGATTGAAGGAACAGAAACAGATGATTTAATACTGCCTGTCGCACCAGTTAATCATTTCTGGCTGGTTTATCAACACAATGGGCCTCATTCTAAGTTTTCCGGTATTGTGGGTTTGCCTGCCGAAGTCGCCGTGCCCGACAGGTCTGACCCTGCCAGGCAAAGCAGCCACGGTAGGCAGACCCGTCACGGGCGCATCAGCAACTGTGCCGGTGCTTCTGTGGTCCCCATTCCCAGAGTCGCATAGGACTCTATGGGAAGGAGGACTTACAATTTGCTGGTGCCCGACTTCCCGGGCCACCAGGGTTTTAATCTCCCAGTGGCACCGGGAAGTCAGGTGCCGGTAAACAGTTACAGGTTTGGTGGCAACCTGCTGGTAGCACCTGCACCGTTACCGCCGGACTCATAAGGAGTCAACACAATGTTGTGGTAAAGTGGACTGATCTCTAAGTAGCCTCTTTATGGATGGCCTCTTGTGGCACATTTGCAATAAAAGCAAGGGCAGCCCCTGTGCTATGTTTCGAGTGTGCCTTTGATGTAAATGGAAGGGACTTGTTTGACAGGGTCCAACACTGTTGAATACATCTTACAATCCACCTATCAGTGGTAGCCTTTGAGACAGGATCTTCTCCTTTTCGGTCTGCTAGAGAAAGAAAAAACTGATCAGATTGAGCGGTTTTGTGTTATTATGGTAGTACATGACTTTCAACTGAACAGAAGCTCAGGAGAGGCCGTAATTATATATAATTGAATAATGAGGCCAGCGACTGAATTTCCCCCAGTCTTGACAGTGGAAATGTCAGAACAGGTCCTACCACCGACATCACCGACAGTATCCACCTCAAACCAGGTTGGCCTTGCAGACCAAAGACTATTGATGGGTTTCAAATTGCCAGATAAAGCCGGATAAAGCTTCCACATTAAATTTTGGAAAAAAAACACCAAATAAGGCCAAAAGTATTCTATTGGGTCTAAGGAGGCCAACGGTCTAGTTGATTAAAAAAAAACATTGGCTGGGCCACCCGACAAAACTTCTATCACCCCTTCGATCCCTGGAACACCAATAGTTAAGAACCATAAAAATATGAAAGACTTTTTTCAGAGGGCACGGGTGAGCTCAAAATCAAGTTTGACCAAACAACGTCCCAGTGAATTGATGGCTGAACTTGTGAGTGATGGAAGTATTCTAGAGGTGGTAAACCTTTTTGGAAGAGGAAGGAGAATTGCAGACAGCAGCTCCTCTAGAAACAAATGTTGTCTTGCACCGATTTGATCAGAAGAGGACCAGAATATTAATTTGGAGGACAGCTGTCACTGAGCTCTATTTTGTTCCCAGGGCCAGAGTTACACCAAGGCCTGCATGAAATACTTGGGAAATGGACGAAATACTCAAATTAACAGCTCCCTCCATCTCAGCCCTGAACTTGGTCTTAAGCTCGTTTGTGAGTCAAGGTTAAACTCTGGGATAATATGTTACAACTTGGTGAGATAAAGATCGCCTTGTTTATGTTAAAAGAAACACGAGAAAAAAGAAAACAAACTAACCCAGACGCAAAATAGAACAGCCTTAACCTTAGTGAGGATGAATGAAATAATTGTGGAGATCTCAAATGAGATTGCAACCATAACAAAATGGTACCTTGTAAAGATTTGCATTTCAGCCTCGATTCTAAATCTCGACCAACAAAGTAACAGTCTACACGGCATCAAGAGTAATCTCATTACCTCCAGAAAGACCACCCATCCAGAGAATAGAATCAATACAATTGAACAACCTGCATTCCCCTTCCTCTGCAGTACTAGTGATACCGGTGGGGGATTCCTTTGGAAGAGGTGATAAACCAAAGTGTGGTAACTGTAATAAAACCATCTCCGGTGAAAGGAATCCCAAGAAAGGCGAATGGCAAAACAAAACAAAAAAAGGGAGAAAAAAGGCAAAGAGGGACTCCAGAAAGTTCTTGAGAAACCTCGACTTGATTGATCCAACAGCCTAAATAGACACCCGATAGGAGGTCAGAGGCCGGCTGAGAAGTCATGCGCCACTGAGTCTACCCGTTTACAAAGAATAGACACTAGTACTCAAACTAAAACCGTGGACAAAAACATCTCAGCATCCGAGACTGCAGTAGCTTGTCGGCCGGGGCAAGAAGACCACTGCCAAGCTGGAGCCGGACCAGCGCCACTGGATGTGACCATAATGAACTGTGTTAGAGCAAAAGAGATGCAGTCCAGTTGACATGTCTCTTGGAAGACCCAAGAGTGACACATCCACTGACAAAGAAGATAGCACCATCACAAACTCAAAGATGAAAGAATTACGACAGATGTTAATTCATCACAACAATGCAAGGTCATATCCCTTCCAACAAATACTCCCCCAGACCAGTGTAGATGGGAGCCTATATTCTATTGTAGGAAAAGGATTCCAAAAGGCCCAGTACCTGTTTATAACACAATGTTGAAGCAATCACAATCAAGCGACAATCAAGAGGAGGCTTTTCAAATAGAGGAGGCTTTGTGCTCAGGATCAGGGAATGTGATCACTTTGAGACATCTTTCACAAGTTCCAGCCTATTCTTTGATGTTGGCTTCGCCATCTGTGGGGACGAAGGCTAAACAGGGCAGGCGAGCATGCTCCGAGAACAAGCGGGACAATAAGGACATAACATTTGCTCGTCCAAGAGTCTGGATTAAAGAACTGGCTCCGGTAGGAGGACAAAAGGTCCTAAATAGACATGTGATACTAAAAATCAAAAAAGAGATTCCTGATCTCTTCCTCTTATCAACCCATGATATTGACTACATTCATTTCCCCTACGATGATGGCACAAATATTGTACAAATCAGACTAAAGTCTCGACTCAGGGCCAACGCACTCTTAGCAGCTCGAAACGACTTTCAAGAACTGGGCTATGCAATTCTGAATAAGAAGCCAGAAGAAAAAAAAAAAAAAAAGAAGAGTAGTATCTTATGCCAGAAACACTATGTGGGGCAGGAACGCTTCTTTGGACTCCCCCTGACTCGGACAGAAGGTAGAGAGAACAAGTGGGGGTTAGGAGATGGGAAAAGCAAATTAAATTGCTGCCTTATTTGATTGCAAGAGCAAAGTATGGTCTATATTGCCAGATATCCTCTCGCAGGACTTCAGAAACTGGGAGAGAATAATGCGTCTCTCTAGCCAATTGTGAAGTGAACATGCTAAATTGAAACACAAGGGGCTAAAGGAGCTTCACTAATAACCTCACTGTATGGAAATATTCAGAAAATATGACCCGATTATGCTGCAAGAGACCTGGCTAAGGACGGTAGTGAAAATAGACGGCTTCTCCATAGTGGAACAATATGCCACACACTATAATGGCAGCCGTCCTTCGGGAGGCCTGTTTATCGACACACAGAATTCTATCAAAACAAAATTATAATTACTGCAGAATGGCTGCCAAGGTATCCCGGCAGCCAAATTGTATTATCAGGTCGGAGATATCACAAGATGCATAACAAAGGAATCCCCTTGTGCCCTAACTTAGAAATCTTTTTGGAAAATCTGACTATAGTCTTGCTTGAGGCAGCCACTTCGGAAGGGAAACCGAGCATAATAATGGCAGGAGATGTGTGATTAATATAGCCTACTAGCAGGTTTACCTTTATGTAAAAATTCAGTGGCACGGCAAAATGGGAAAAAATGTGCGACATATAGAGGAGTGGGATTTGGTTATGGGTAATGGAAGCATCAAGGGCGATTACCATCCAGATCCCACATGGAAAAGTGGTCTCTCTAATTCAAGCATAGACTACTGGATACTATCGAGAGATCTGTTTGATCAGTGTCTATTTATGGAGACTAAGAACACCGCTAATAGTGACCACAACATGGTAATGGCAAAAAAAGAATTTGCACAGTATCTAGAGCAGAAAAAGGAAGGCAGCAAAAGCTAGTGGTTAATCAAGGGGGTATAGACTCAAAGTTTAGATCTGGAGGTCTTGCGTTGAATAAAAACCTAAGTGAGCTACTGTTGCTGATGTCGCGAGACTAACCAGAACTAACATGATCCCCCTGGGAACAGGATAAACCCATTCATAGGGGAAATTAAATCCGTATTAATCATAAGCATGCCTTTGATCATGCTACGTGGATGCGCAAAAAAGGCGCTGAGATAGAACATCAGGACCCCTGAGACGGGGCAATTAGCAAAATCAGAAATTCTAAGTGGGAAAAAATAAGCTAGTAGTGGAATACAGAAATTGGGTGAGAGCAACCAGATACCTTCAGCATCAGAGAGAAGGTGAACTCATGTTGGGCACCGTGGTATCCAAAGATCCGAGAATTTCTGGGCTTTAATAAATCAGGAAAGTGGGACAAAAGCCTGGTTGCAAAGTAACTCTGTGACAGAGTGATTGAATAACCCATTTCAGAGAACTATATAGAAAACCGGTAGGTGAGGAGGCAGTGTGGAAGGACAATGGTCCTAGGCCATTAAATCCGACTAGAGATAGTATAGCGGATTTAATAAAGAATTCATCGACTTCTAGAGCGGTTGGGCCCAATGGTCTAACATGATCTTCAAGTCTGGTATAGCTGTATTGTCACTGGTTCTATTGGCACTGTTCATAATGTGCTTTGTTGTAAACGGTGTCCAACCAGCTGGAGAACTGCAATTATAATTCCAATTCATAAGAAGGGTGATCCTGCCAATTATCACCCGATTGCCCTCTTAGACTCAGACAATAAGCTGTTAACTTGTGGAATTCTTCATGAATTGGAACAGTGGGCTGAGAACAGCCGTATCCAGGACAAAGTGCAGATTGGGTTCAGGAAAGAATGGTCTGATCACAAACATGCGTGGAAAGAATTGGAAAGTAGATAATTCCCCCCATCTATGGCGCTCTAGTGGACTTGTCGAAAGCTTTCGACACCATCAATAGAGGGGGGTCTCTGGAATAAACTCAGCTATTTTGGGATCCCATTGGAGCTCCTATCAATCATCGTACATCTTCATGAGAACTCTACCATACAGGTCAGACTAGATGGACAGGGCCATTTCACCAAGCCCATCCGCACAGGGAGAGGTGTGAGGCAGGGGTGCATCTTAGCCCTTCAACCTCTACCTGGCAGATTTGAATGAGGCTTTAAATAAGCAGGCTTTTGGGAAACTAAGGGTATGTTGGATCGCATACACTGGTAACATCATGCTTTTAGACTACACGCTGCGTGGCCTCCAATGTTTGCTAACTGTGATGGGGTCTTATGCCGAAAGCAACAACCTTATCAATCTGTCTAAATCCAACATCATACGAGCTGAAAGCAGACCACAGAAGTCACATATCTAGGATTCAAACTGACTAAAAAAATGGACCAATTAATCTGCCAGATGATGAGACTCAAGGGAAAATATTGTAGATTTTCCATTGTGACCCTAATTAATTTCTACAATGGGAATGTAATCCTAACTTGACTATATGGGAGGTATGCGGCATCGCAGGCTTGGGAGCTAAATTGGGTAAGACTCTAAGGTAGGCTGTGGAAGAAAGCTTTAAATCTTGCACCATCAATCCCTATGGGAAACCCTTCGATCCGAACTTGGCCTGAGCTTGCTTAGCGCCTGTCTGGATTGGAAGCTGATGCAATTGTTCCGATCTATTCGGGCTCCCAAGATGCCAATTCCTTGTTGCAGGAGGGTTCTAGCACATATCTACATATTCTGTAGAGCAAGGTGAAGGGAATAGTGTCCAATTGTGCCAGAACTGTAGAGGAGCTGGTAGCCAACCCACTCAAGAGTCAAGAGAGCGGTCATGAGAATGGATTGGGTCATGACGATTGACATCATGAGCAGATACAACCTCCACAGTAACTTCTCCCTTTTGGATAAACCAAGGGGCACTATTCCAACATAACTGAAAATTCCCAAATTCCAGATGAAGAGAAGAATTTCTGAGATTTCTGATATTTCATTTAAATTGGTTACCAACGGGAGAAATATTGGCTGTACAGAACAAAGATCATTAAATAGTGGGCGATTGTACTTTATGTAAAGAGATAGGACAGTCATTACGACATCTTGATCCAATGCCCTGCCCTTGAGAAAGTGAGGACTCTCCACTCTGAACATTTTGTAAATAAAGTAGAATGGCTGAAAACGGAAGACTTTTGGCAAAGACTGTCCTCTGGTCATGAAACACACTTATGCTTGGAAGTAGTGAAACTGCTGAATCGTCTGGGTTTTATTAAGTTGTACAATTGTGAAAATGAGTGAGACTCAAGGACTGGTTGAGTATCTGTGTAATTCTTATTTTATGTAATCATGCCTTATACTCATTTTATTTCATACTTTTATACATGTGAAATGTCATTTGATTGTTACACATTATTAATAAAACAAAAAGAATCAGCTCAGATTCATACCTATAATTAGGTTACAGTGCATTGTTTGGAAAAGCCTATAGTAGCTTGTAGGTTCAGGAGCACATCCAATTCAGGGCTCGCAAAATCTACAAGCCCACTAGCATTGACGAGTAGTTTTCATGAAGGGCGAGTACCATTTGCATGATACTCTGCATTGCTGGCGAGTATGGGGATGTCAGAAACATATTTTCAATTTACTGCAAACACACATTTTTTGCAGTAAATGGCAAATACAAGTTTTACTGTGCATGCTTGACAGCATTGCACCAAATATGAAGTGTGCTTATGGCGACATGCGCCATTTTACAAAAAGCACTGGTAATTATTTTGTCACCAGTCACCTTGGGGCAAGTGCATTTCTCTTTGGTATGTAAACTAGGAATCTCGCTGTGCAGGTCTAGTGAGATTTTTAAGAATTTGCAAGGCCTGCGATTGTCTAAATGGGTGACCCCCTATTTGGCCCAAACAAATACATTTGTCGAATCCTTGATTTTTTAGGGTATCTGAAGATAAATAATCTTTCTGAGCTCATGACAGCTTCAATTCTATGACACTTTTTGGTAAGAGTCGGTTGAAATGGTCAGAAAACAAATGTCAACTTGCCCACGCAAGGGATGGCAGATGTTGTGGCACTTATTTTCATATATGAAGCAAAGCAAACTCCTTGTTTTCAGCTAGTAAATAAGTAATTTTGGGGGAAAGTTTGCAGTAGTTTGTTGTACTGGCATTTCCCACGTACAGGGATACCATGAACTCTGAACATTACACATTACCAGTCTAAATGGTACTCTCATGAGGAATGTTGGGAAGATTAATGGTTACTTCATGTATCCTGAAAATGTGACCCACCCAGTCCTACTGAACCTTCCAAGGTTAACAACCAGCCAGCTAGCCACAAACATTTATTTGCTAAATTACCAAATAAATGGTTACTAATTTTGTACCCTCAAAAGGTTGAAATGCTGCATTAGGAATACTTAATGTGTGGCCTACTGGCCCCTAGCATCAGAAGTGCATGTCTGCGCTCAACTATCTGTATTGCAATTGTTCGCACTTCAAAGCTTTGTAGTCTACCGACGTCAGATGATAATAAGCAGAACGAGGCATGTCATTTAAGTTATTGGATCTGCACAAGGCGAAAAGAAATTAAGGCCTGCTATAAAATCTCACAATTACTCATTTCAATTGTATTTATATTGTTTACTTCTACCCAAACTCAAACCAATGACCTGCAGGTTACATGGCGAGGACTCGCAAGCTAACTCAACACTTCATATTTTCCAATATCAATATATAGCATACCATAACATTTCAACAACTGTTAAGCACTTACAAGTAGTGGGAATCTGGCACAAAGCACTAGATAAGAACCCCAATGATAATTATAACCGCAGAATCATACAGCAGAGTTTATTACGCAGCCTTATCAGATTACCATTCACAGATGCTCAGCACTCCATTTCCTTTTGCTACCTTCTAGCCAACCTTCTGGCTAAACTTTTATTTCCCTCAACCTTCACCTCCTTTCATACATACCCTTACATGTAGTCTTTTTAATCTATATTTTATTGCTACAAATCAATCCAACAAATCATTCCAATGGAGATGTATAGCTCTAAAATCTGATTTGGGCTGCAAGAATACTTGTGTGAAATCGCAAATCAACATGCATCTCAAATTCAAATTTTCACAGAGCATGGTTGAAGGAGTTACCGGGTTGGCAAAAACATGACTGCTTCAGTGCTCCTTTTTCTTACCTGAACATTGTGGGCCCCTTAACGTTGCTGTATGTGCCTAGATGGTCTACTTGAAGCTACTATGCTAATTTCCAACACAGTGGGGGTCATTTCAGGTGTGGCAGTAAGGGTTTACAGGCACCAGTAAGGATGCTGGTGCCGGTAAACCCTTACCGCCTTATTCTGAGGTCCCTTAGCGGGTCCCAGCAGGAATGGCTGGTCTGACCACCCGTTCTCTGTGGGTCCCGTTAAGGGACCTTTGAGCTAATAACGGGCCCGCAAATTGCGGGCCCGTTATTAGCCCCTTCCCCATTGAGTCCTATGGGGGCTCAAATGGGAATGGTTTACTGAATGGGGACTTACCGGGTCCTCCAAGGTCGGAATGACCCGGTAAATCCCCATTCAGTCAGACCAGACCCGGGTTTGGAGGCAGCCATGGTGCTAATAGCACCATGGCTGCCTCCAAACTCGGAATGACCCCCCAGTGCCTGCAAGTTGACCACTATCCAGCAGGAGATATTGAATGCAGAGGAGGCCTGCAAGGCACAACAATTCTGTGTTTCACTTCCTTGCTACAATACCACAGACTTTACTTAATCCACACTTTATTCTTCAATCTCAGGCTGAGAGTAAGCCTTGCTTCACAGCTGAAAAACACATCTTTCATTGTTCAACATTGCAAGGAATTATCAGCAAAACGCATTCCATTGTGGTTCCCAATTCATGTCTTGACACCATTGCAAGACTGTTCTTAAATTAGCTGGTTTGAACTCAAACATATGCTCTCCTTTTTGAATATGGCAGGAAAAAGTAAGCCAATGATGGTATGCTTGAGAAACCTCACCTGTTATGTACTTTTAGGTAATACTTGCTGAGGAACCTCTTGTGACATGTGGGGCACTCCACAGATTGGCTAGGATCTTTACCATTGGCAAGGAAGTCTCTGGACCTCAGCCCGGTGCTCACTGTATTTTCCAAATCTGTGTTCTTTTTTAGTGAAGAGGATTTCCTTTTGGTGTGTATTGTCTTTTTCTCAGGCGTGTAGTCTTCATCGTGAATGTTGAGGTCAGTGATCACATCGTGGACTTGCACCACCTCCAACTCCCACTATGATAAGAGAAGGATTCGGTCAGCTTTGCTCAGAGCATACTATAAAATAAATAAAGCACTTCAGTTTGAATACAAAAATGACACCAACTTGAGTCTGTCGTGCTACTTTATAGAAACAAGAGTACCCATTTAATTCCAGCCCTTCTTAATCATACTGTACATACAACTATCACTGACGTGCAATCATCTGTTTTGAGGCGGAGAGATGTTCAGTTAATGTCTTTGAAAAGGAGGAAAAGGGGCAGAACGCAATCCCCGATGCTAAAAAATTGAAGGTGTTGCATTCAGACTTTGCCCAACCTCAGTGTGTGCCCAAAAAAAGCAGTGGAAGAACAGAAGACCTAATGCGTAAAGAAAATATTTTGCCATCTAGAAACATTTCCGGGTTATAAAAACCATGCTGTGTGCAGGTAATGATCATAATAAGGGTTAAATAGGGTTCTTGGCTAAAAAGAACTCGCCTTACTGTGACATGAATTCAAAAAGAGTCTGACACAGTCACAGAGGACAAACATTATGCAAGCTTGCAGGTTTTGCTGCCATATATCAAGTGCACCGTTATATAGCCAAATTAACATCATGCCATGACTAAAGGGCTGCAATAAATTATGCATCATTGCAAGTGATCAATATTAAAGCACTGTAAGAAATACATGGAGGCAACAGTAAAGACAGACACGTGATCACAGTTCAAGGGTGTTTATTAAACTGTACATACAGGGTGGCAAAACGCCCAATCTAAACCTAAATCTAAGATGGAGCAAGCTTCGGCCATCAAATGAAAAAAGGCAGTCCTTGTGGCGTTGTGTCAAAATAAAAAGGCCCTATACTAAAAAAATTAACTATTGCCAATTTCTTACATCTACTTACAGAAAGAGTGTGGGATAGGGTTTCAATAAAGTAAGAAGTGTAAGCAAATAATAATTCAGGATGTGATGGCCAGGGGTCTCCCTTCTCCAAGTTTTGAGCACCCGACAAGGCGGATTGTCCTGAGCACAGCACACACTCGAGCCGGCAGTTCCGTTCCAACTATCATGTTCTTCGAGGGTTAAGTCTTTTTTTTTTAAAGTCTCTTGCCTTCGAGGGCCTGATTTATTCAAAAGGTTCCTTTCCACATATACATCTGGTGATGGCTTGACCCCTGGGTCCCCCTCTTCTGGGCGCAGACGCCTCACCAGTCGTAGTCAACAAAACAACCAAACTTACTTTTCTCAATGAACTTTGGGTGATGGCTTTTCACCCCTGGATCTCCCTCAGCCGGGCTCAGACCCAACTGAGTAGGGGACAATTCACTTCCCTTGGTCTTCCAATATTTCTTACACTAATGAATCTTAATGTCTTTTTAAACAACTCTGTGGGCTTTGCCCCCGAATTTGGTTTTACCTCTGTCGGGTTCACTCTCGCCAACTTTTACACAGTTCAGTGTGGACACCCCTTGGTTGGGTTCACTGAGATCAACACACTATTCTGGTTGTCGGCTTCCCTCTGCCGGGTTCACTCTCACCAACTTCCACCGACAGTTCACTGTATTTTGGGACTTTAGACTTCGCCCTTTTTTGTTAGCATCCCTCTGCCGGGTTCACTCTTGCCAACCTTTACGAAACACAGTTCATAAGCTAGTTTCACTCATGTCCTTTTCCTTCAGCATCATCTGTCTATCAAAAACTTTTGACGATACAGAGGATTTTACAAGACCCCTGTATGACCACTTCGACCTCTGTTCACCTTTACCCAAGGCCTTCTGGTTACGGTAGTCTCTACCATCGGGTAATAGCCTAGAGTTTCCTGCGTGAGCACCCACGTGGTGCCGGAGGCCTCTGTTGCTGGTTTTTCCCCTCTCTCATTAATAGTATCATGAAACCTTTCAAAGTTCAAATCAGCCGTTGGCTACTTTTCGTTTAACACAATTTGGTTTCTTGTCGACTCTCCCCTCGGCTCACCGGCTGTGATGAACCGCCTGGCTTTCCTCCTCTTTGGAGTCAAGGTTGTTATCTCTGAGACAAGTGTAACGCTCACCTGATTCTCGCAGAGGCGCCGGTCTTGACTGGGCGACTACCGTATCTTCAAAGGTGATGTGCAGCACCCGGTTGGCTCTTTGGGCTGGACCTCTGTGCCCTGTATGCCTGACTTGCAGAGAAGATGTCTGCAGATAGAAAATACGGGGTTAATGAACTGGGGTTATTGGGGTGTCCCTATCTCTTTCCTCTTCTCCTCTCCTGTAGACCCCCACAGGTTAACGCTCTCACCTTAGGTAAGTGAATGCCGAGCTCTCCATCTGCCTCGGGGCAGGGTGCTGTAACCAGTTTCTTCACTGGGTAGGTAGGGCAGGCCTCTTGACTTCAGAGGACTGCTGTCCGTCGTTTACTGCACGAACGGTAAGTTTTGAGTAACTCAAATGTCTTTAAAGTCTTTAATAATGATGTCTCTTGTTTTGCAGGGTTCCGGCGATGGCGGATGACGGGCTGAAGTGAGTTGAAGATGGAGCCCGTGTGATGAATAGAAGCGCCTGGAAGCACGTAAGTAAGCGCTTGTTGCCAGCTTCACGATGCGCTCTAACTGTCTTTTATTTTGCAGGTACAAGTTCGGAGCGGCTGCAGGGTGCCGGGATACCCACTGGGTTAGATGTGGAAAGGAGTAATGGCACGTGAGTATTAAAGTTCCCCAATGTCTTTAAACGCACCTTGTTTTGTCTTTCAGATGCGGGATGCAGCGCCGACGGCCTCCGGAGCGTGCAAAGAGTTGGTAAGCTTTTGTCTTTCAGATGCCGGAATGCAGTGTGAAGACCTCCGGAGCGCACGAAGAGTAGGTAAGCCTTTGCCTTTCAGATGCCGGAATGCTAACCTGTTCTTTCTTGTCTTTATAGGAGTTGCTGAAGACTGGATTCAGGATGGTAAGCCTTTTTCCTTAGGCCCAGGACCGGATGCAGAAGACACGATGAGCGTTCTGCTGCAGAGGGTGCAGAATAACGCAAAGCAAGATTCATCCACCGGGTGTGGTTTAAATAGTCTCCTGTAGTGCTTAGGTGTCTCCTTCCACAGCCACGCCTAAGTAAGAAAAGAGTTCCTGGTAAGAAAAGAGTTCCTGCCTTCCAGAAGAGTTCCAGTGTTCTGAATCTAGGGAGTGGCTCCAGCCCCACCCAACAGGAAAAGTAGTTCCAAACAGAAGAGGATCAGAGACTCAACTGGCAGGCAAGTAAGCAGCATGGTCTGCTGCAGGTAAGTCCACCCAAGCATTATGAGCCCGGCGCTTCCAGCGCTGGGACTGGGCATATTTATGAGCCTGGTGCCACTGGCGCCAGGACTGGGTCCAAAAGGTCCCAATTGGGACTGGTTGGCACTCGGAACCTGGGTTATGGATCTGCTTCCAAGGGAGTTGGGAAAACCCTGACCTTTTGGAAGCAGAGACCATGACAACAAGCGCCTATCCCCGGCTTGGTAATCAGCAGAAGAGGGTCTCGTGTACCGTTGACATCTGTTGCAATAAACCCTGGCTATTGTTTTCAGTCTTAGGTTTCCATCTGCAGAGGTTTCACGCAGCCTTGGTCGGAAAGGGCATGGTCGCTTCTCTCCTTGTCACCCCCTCGGTATGCGCGGTCTTTCGCCTCCCTTTGATCTGCCATGCTGAGTTAGCGCTCATGTCGTGTGGTCTGCCTTGCTCGCATTGTGCTCTCTTACTCCACCTTTTAGCCCTGCAGGGAAAGGAAACAGCCGTCAGGTGTGTGTGTGATTTGGTCAATTGCCTGACCCTTAGGTTGGAACAGGTCAGGTGACCAGCTCTAGAATTAGTCTGGCGTTTTACGTGTTGTGCGAGTGTTTGAGTTTCCAATGGGGCGTAGAGAGGAAGAGGTGTTATATGGGATTATAGTTCTCGTGCTAGGGGTTTGGGTACGTTCGGAATTACCAGGATTATTGTCGGAAAATAAACAGGGGGAATTGTAGGAGTTGTGGATTTTAAGGGTGACTGGTTTGGGCTCTTTGGGGATTTGCAAAATAAGGAGGGGGTCATTGGATTTGGGTAAGGGAAATTATTTGGGTGGAAAAGATGTAGATGTGGAACAACCTATAAAGGATTCAAGGATCTAATTCTCCTCTCCTTCCTCGGTAGGCTATCGCGTCTCACCTCAGGCTTTCTCCCGAGCACAACCCCGGCTCTCCTACCGAGGTGATCTTATCTCGCTCGTCCATCCCCAGGGTTGGGATCTGAGAGTGCGAGACCTCCCCTGGCCACCGAAAAAAAAAGGGATTCCCGAGGTCTACTTGTGAGAACGTTTCAACAAATACGTGTACCCCTGCATTTTCTGCAGAAGAGAACAACAAATTTAATGGATAGAATCTATTGTTTGGATCTATCCTAATTCTGTATTGTCAGGTCTCATTAATTAGAGATCCTTGAATTTGAATCCAAGAATATCCACCCACAATACCAGTGACCAGTCAAATGCATATGTCAAGAAGACATTGAAAAGAAAAAGGGAAAAAACAGCATTTGTCAATGATATTGCTTTACTCAGTACAAACAGACATACATGTATTTTACTCTCTGCACATGAACTCTATCGGCAGTTTCAGAGTGTAACAACATAAAAGGAAAAACCAAAAGGTGAACAACATATATGGAAATATATACAAACGTCAATTGCAATTCATTGGTAATGATTATCTTCACATTAGAACAACAATGATGCATAATAAATAGCAAATTGAAGTATTTTGAAACAAACTAAGAATTGGGATGTAAAATATACAGTGGGAATTCTAGCAATTCAGAAGCCGTCAACTGTAAACCATAAACAGTGCCGATTAAGGAGAATTTCTTTGGGACTTTTGGGAATTTAATTTGTTAGCCGAAGAAGGTATAGCATGATACTAGTCAAAATTTGAAGGCTAAATTTGCTTCTGGAATCAGAAACACTCCACATAGTAGGAATTTAATAAACTGTATTGAGAAAGAATACAACTTTAGAAAAACAAATTATTTATTTACCATTTCCCATCCACTCTATAGTTGGTCCACTTCCTAAACCATGTTGCAGAAGAGGACGTTAATACTACAGGAGGATACGTCACTCAATTTTTCTCTACAAAAAGTTTGCGGATTTGATCTCTTCTGTATACATTTACATTTTTAAGACACAAACACACCTAGCCACTTACACAGTAAAGCACACATGGCTTGTAGTATGCGTTTTGAGGTTTGGTAGCAGAATTATCTATATTAATGAAAGCACTCATTTACTGAACTACTAGTGCTTAATGGTATGTCAGTGATGTGATATATAGCACAGAGAATCAAGTGCCGAATGCTAAAATCTGCATCTTGTTTCATGGTCAAATGTTGGTTGGCCCGAATTAGCCTTACAACCTTCAGTAAACTACCTACTGAGCAAATACTAATGACAGTGCTTAGAAGTTGGACACGTCCTGCATGTAGTACTACATACAAATGTAAATACTCATCTTCATTACCACTACAGGGACACGTTTTGCAGAGTTTCTATTTCATTTTTAAATACAACTATTTCATTGGTGTCTTGTAATATCGCTTGCACTGGCTGAAGAGTCAGGCTTTGAACGTTTAAAGTGTAGTCTTTGATAGAGGCTGTGGCCCCTGTTATTGGTGTAATGGCGCAATGACACTCACCCTTGAGAAAGGGCACTGCTGCTGCTGACAATTTGTAGTACCAGTTACCACATCGACTCCAATTAAGTAAAGGGAATCCCACATAAGAGTAAAATGCATTTGGAAAGTCACAATTTCCTAGAAAGGGAATAGTACAATGTAACAGCACATAGAAACTGTATCGTATAACAATTCTATAGCAGGAGTCCAGTGAAGGGATCAAATCTGTAGAAAATAAAGAGCAATCCAGTCTTTGGCAAGAACCCTGATAAAATGGTAGTGTACAGGTGAGTAACTTCAAAAGTCACTTTAGAAGGAGGAGTTTAGAAGTTGTAGAAAAGTTCTTCATAGGAAATACCTGGACAAAGTCAATTTGTAGAGCTGCAGTTTAAGGTAAAAGCAGGAAAGTATCTGTTCTACCTCAGAGGTGCGTGGAAGTGCCTCAAACCGTCACCATCCCACAACAAAGACTTTTTAAAATACTTCCAGTTTAGAGAGATCTATGGTCACTGCACGCCTGAAAATCGTGAATCTGAAAATCCCAAATGCAGAAATTCTGTCGCACAGTGACCACATACATAGCAGGACCATTGTAGAATGGGACATTCCCTGCACTGCAAGTGCTGGGGACACCCCCGCAACTCTGGATACCCATGAGCGATAACAGGGTTTAGGTATTTTCGTTTACTGCAAATGCGGGGTAAACATGCATTCTTTATTTTATTTTGGTATTTCAGTATGATACAGTTTAGAAGCATGTTCAGTAAGGAAATCTTAGGTAAAAATCAATCAAAGCACCCTCATCACCACCTGGATATACGGATGCAACAGTTCAATACGCGTATTCCAAATAGAGCTAGTTCTCCTGGAACCAGGTAAAGTGATCACTTTGAGAAAACTGAAAATTGAGGTTGCAAGCTTGGCGTATTGTATTCATTGATGCAGCCCTACAGCTAAGGTGTGTATCAGAAACTTTTACTCCCTAGAAAATAGGCAAATACTCCCAAAAAATAAAAATGGGGAGGAAAAATACTCAGAATTTAAAAAAATGGCAAATGGCCACATAGGAGCTTGCGTCCCTGCTTTCACCCAAACAGATCAATGGATGTGTTAGGACCAGTAGTTTGTGTAATACCACAGGAAGAAAGGACTAGAATTAGGGAAGAGGAAAATGTATATGTATAAATAACTTGGAGTAAAGAAGTAGTTCTCACAAAAACATGTCTGTTTTACAGTTGATTTTTTTTACTTGTTTATAAAATACTCCTATTGGGAACAGGAGTAATGTTTTTACTTCCTAAAAAATCATTTTACTCCAAACTTTCAAAAATAGGGAGTAAAATACTCCCACTTCAAAATCTTATCTGAGTACTGCATTGATGTAATGTGTACTGTTCATGACGGTAAAGGCAGCTGCAATTCAAATACCATTATGGGTGTCAGAAGATTTCTGCATGGAATTCCGTTCAGGTTTAGCAATATTCTAAAACCGATATGGCAGGTTTTGTTGTAGTTTCTTTAAATCTTGTAAAATGCGTGGTTGGAACACGGTTATGAGTCACTTGAAGTGGTGGATAGAAAGTAAAAGGATTATGCAAGTCACATTATTAAATATGTATTCATTTTTTTAAATGCGAGACGAATCTTGCGCATTCATTTCTGAATTGTGCACAAACTGTGAAGAGTCATGTTCCAAACAGAGTGCAAACCCCAGCGACTGTTTCAAAATGGTCTGGTCAGTGCGTGCCAAAACTATGGGCCTCATTACGAGTCCGGCGGTAGCTGTGCCAGTGAAACCGGCAGGCTGCTGCCGGACTCCTGCATTTTCCAGTGCCTGGCTCCATGGAAACGCCACAGGATTATTACCCCGGTGTTTCTGGAAGTCAGGCACCCGAAAAATGTAAATCCCATTCCCATAGGACTCAATGGGGATGAGGGAAGCACCGGTACCGTTAAGAACATCCGATCCGGTAACGACGGTGCCTCTAGGCTTACTGGCACCGTTGTTACCGGACCGGCACACTCGTAATGAGGCCCCATGTGTGGAATGAAAGGTTGATGGCTGCCTTATTCTAACTGCGAGTCATCCTCAGTAGCGCTAATGGCAAGAGCGGATCTTCTGCACTTAAGTCATATCCAGTGTTTAAATGACTGAATAGAATGGCATTTGTATCTCCAGAATGAGATCACCTCCCAAGAGAAAACTGTAAATCAGCAGATGCCAAAAATGTATGTTATCCATGATACTCCTCAACACGCAACAAGGTTCACATTACCTTGAGTCTGCATGGGCGGACATTGACATCTATGCAGTATTAAGTTGAGTAAGCTTGTAATTTGCTAGTACAGTAGGCAAATCGGTTAGGCAGATCTTTGAAAACTATCAGTTATTTTATGTCCTCAGCTGAATTTCATGCCAATAGCAATGCAAATATCAAAGATGTTTTGCATAGTCCACAGGACTGGACACAGAAAGAGGACAATGGGGAAAGGGATGGGGAAGAATTACGGCTGATAGGGACATAACCAGAGGACACAGCCCTTTTTCCCCCTCCTCCTACAGATTTAGTTTTTCTTTCCACATTTGGACAGTGCTCTTTCTAACCTCTCCCTCTATGGGCACATTTGTGGAATTCTATTCTGCGTACAGGGTGTGTTAAGTAAGATAGGGCCGGTGAGCTAATGTATGTTGATATGAACATAGATGGGTTGTCGCTAGGTGTAGGTGGGAGGTGGAGTAGGGCCCGGCCGTATGAGATTCACCAAAAAATAAAAGAGGTTTTGCATAAAGCAAAAGTTTTCATTTTCATTGCTTTATGCTTGTCCGGAAATGTGTGCACGGGTAATTTATTTTCATGCAATGCAGTAGAAGCAGTGACTTCTGTAAGCTAGTGTTAAAGAACATGATATGACTTATTGATATTTTTGTCACCGATGGGTATTCGAGGTTTTCGAAATTGCTCAGAACTATTTAGTTCCTGCTTCTAGCCTAGTTAGCTTGATACCACTCACTACCAGAAGCTACTTTCGACTCCCCAGGCAAACTGGCGCCAGACAGATACCAATATGGCATTGACTTTGTGTACTTGAAAGAAGCATTAGAAACGTCTCGAAGACATTTAAAGCATAATGGATCATCTGTAAGGGACATCTAATGTGGCAGTTACATTTGCACTCTAGAGTGTCACTCTACATGCAAGCTCCTGCCTGCTGGGTCATGCCAGATACCAAGGAGCTGATTTTAGCTCCGGTTTATGGGATCTTAATTTTTATCTCCGTAATAAAAAATCTACATATAAGAGTGGCATTTTTATCAGTTTGGCATATTTTTCAGTTTGCGTGACCTCTCAACACCTAGTCAGCACAGTTGTCTTTGTGTTTACATCACGTGACCTCAGGTATTTTGCAAACAAGACCGCTCAATATTGTGGGCGCACCAGTGCAGGTCTTCTCTTTATGACCAGTTTACTGATGTAGATAATTAAATAGAGCACTGCTGGTACAAACCAAAGGAGACCTGCAACTTCTGCATAAGCTCCAAAGCAGGTAGTTCTTTTCAAGAGCAGATTTACCAAGAAGGTTTTGGGCAGTTAAGGATTTGTAGGATGGATTCAATATCAACTTTATCAGTGATCTAAGCTAGCAGCCACACACATTCTTTCCAATAAGTTAAATAGGATTTACTGGGAGGATGGGGTGTGAATATTGTGTCTGCTCGTCCTTGTTCCTCTGCAGAGCATGTTTACGATGCAGAATAGGTTTATTATTTGTCCTTTGCATTTCACAGACTATGGTTCCTGCAATGCTGGATGAGAGGGAACTCAACTTGGGATGAGGCGAGACTCCCTGCCGGAAAAATAAATAACATGATCCATCAACATGAATGCAACAGGATTAATTAGCCATGCATGATTACAACTGTCTAAGATTCTAACACCTCATCGATAATTGGAATGTTCAACTCTATACCCAATTATCGATAGCTGGGTGGCAAATGAAGACCTCTTAGCTTACTAAGATAGGAAATTGACTTCACTTCAATCCTTTTTGCTCCTTTACAGTGTGACGAATCCTAGGATGTCATATCACTGCTTTCCTAGGGGGAGCCCCTTTCCATGAGGCCAGGGAGGGGAGGCCACCACCTGATAGTAACCATGGGGGTGGTACTCAGGGGCAGGATCTCATGGGGAGGGAAACATCCTGTGGGACCAGTGACAAGTCGGGGAGAACGAGGTACACACACAACACCCACACCTCACCTTCAACCAGACTATCTATACCATCTTCTCCCATATGCTTCTGTAGAGCTACGGAGATAGAAACTACTAAGATGAGGAAGAATGGCTGGAGTTGAAAGAACAAATGTAGAAATACCACTCAGACAAGGAAAAGCTATGGAGCCCTACAGAATAGACAGCGGAACCAGCCCGAGCGGCATAGACAACAAAGACTAAGTGGGACAAACCTAACAATAAAAAAGGAAGGACTATCAGAAAGGGTAGATCCTCCCAGGAAGAGCCGAGAGCATGGAAGCCTGCCGGCTTGGGGAGAGAGGAGGATGCCAAATGGGAGGTGGAGATGATGTCCCTTTTCGGTCTGCAGCCAGCAGACCGAAGAGAGAGCTGGAGGAATAGGAGCAGAGTGAAATCCCACAAACCACGCGGCTGTGGAGGAAGACTCCAACTGCCAAGCCTCTAACTTGCAGAGCTGCAGCAGCAAAATAAATGCCTGTGAGAGAAAGAACGAGGGCGACAGAGCAACAGGAACGTTCCTTACCTGGCAAGAAGCCCGGAAACTAGGGTCACGGACCCACCACTGCAGAGTCGCAGCAGAAAGAGCAGAGGCCATGAAAAGAGAAGACATGGAAAACCGAACAGAGCTGCAGGGGCGGTCCA
Organism: Ambystoma mexicanum; assembly: GCF_040938575.1. Taxonomy (NCBI): domain Eukaryota; kingdom Metazoa; phylum Chordata; class Amphibia; order Caudata; family Ambystomatidae; genus Ambystoma; species Ambystoma mexicanum. The sequence goes on from NC_090929.1 coordinate 663,524,073, forward strand.
CAACTGCAATGAAGACCTGACAACGAACATGGAGTTAACAGAGTTGCTGGGGAGGCCAGAAAAGACCCGAGAACCAGAGTCTGTGACCCATACAGAAGGGCAGAGATAGTTGTAAGTAGAGTGAGCCAAGAGAATACCTGGCACAGAGGATAACGTGGGGGTCTGCAATCCACGATCAAGTAGGGAGAGAATTACAATCCCTCATCCTCAGCACAGTACCTGCAGGGGTCGGGGGTGCACCAGGTCTGTCAACAGCTGTCTGGGACCTGCACACAAGATAAGCCTGAGAAATGCCATGGGTATCGAGACATTTCTCCATCAGCTGGGTTTGAACTTTATTTTGAGAACTCACAACTTTAAACAGTGAAGGATTTTGAGCCTCTGTCCAGAAGAAAACGACTGTTTGTACTACTTCTTCAGTTTAGTTTATAGTGTAAGGAAGAGTTAGGATTCTGACATCAGACTTTACTTTGTACATTCTTACAGAGACATTAGCATTTTAAGTGAGGCAGGGAAACCCCTCTTAGAAATAGGGCAAGCTAGGGTTATGAAAAAGATATCAGCACCACATGAATCAATTGGGTTTGACCTATCCAGCAGCCAAGAAACTATACATCCGGGAGAAAGACAGATCATACCAACTGGTCTAGTACTAACCAACCCACACAGTACCTACATCAGTTTAACAACTAAATTTGGGTTGGCATGGAAATATGGATTAGATGTGTTACCTGGGGTGGTTGTTCCCAGTTAAAGGGGTGATGTCAAAATAATGGGAAGCAATCGTATCACATTAAGATTGGGGATTAAATTACCCAAGGGATTTTTAAGAGACCAGTGTTCCTGGACTTGCTAGAGATCTCCGATCAAGATCGAACAGATGGGGGGGACAAAAGGTTTGGGGAAGCTGACCAAAACACTGATCCAGAACCTGAAAGCATACCCCACAGGACTGACCCGGAAGAAGAGGTGGCGATCATACCAGACTTAGCCTTTGTTCAACGTAACGATATAAGGTTAGCTGAGGCCTTCCTCAAAGTTCTATAGGAAGAGAGGGAGGGTCCCTTCTTTTTTATCAAACAAGTGTTATTGTACAGAGGGACATCACAAATGAGGGAATTCCCTCGGTCCCAGATGTGGTCCCGAAAAGTCCTTGCAGACTGGTCTTGGAGATTGCTCATGCTCACCTCACCTAACCTCTGGACATTTAGGAACATCCAAGACCCAAAGTCAGTAGTGAGCAGATTCTACTGGCCCAGTATCTTTGCAGATATCAAAAATGTTGCCTTGACCTAAATGACCTCCAGAAACCCCTGCTAGCACCCTAACAACTACTGCCAATCATTGACATCCCATTCTCCAGCACAGGGATGATACTGTGGGACCCCTAAAACCTTTCCAGGCTTGGGAATCAGTATATTTAAGTCATGTTAGACTATGCCACCAGGTACCCAGAGGCTTTTCCCATTTGCAGTAACACTTCACAACAGATATTAAAACATTGTATCATATTTTTTCCCAGGTAGGCTTCCCAAAGGAAATGCTCGCTGATGAAGGCACCACGTTCATGAGCAAAATCACGACAGACGTTAGGTGTGGGCGATACATAGAGCTTTGGAGATGTATGTAAATATTTTCAAAATTGATACAGGATGAGAACATTTTGTTAACATTGAGATATGTATACATATATATTACAGGACCTGCGGTAGCGGGCCTGTTATTAAGTTGCTCAACTCATAGAAAGAGCACTTTTTGGGCAGCTTATAACCTGCCCCCCCCTAGAGGAATCCTCACCAAACTTTGCTAAGTAGTATATGGCCCCCTCAAAATGATTTTGTGAACTTCTGTGCCGTTTCCAAAAATAAATGTGCTCATGCCTACAGCCCAAACCGCTGTACGGATTTTCATCAAATGTGTGCCAGGAGCGGCCACTTGATCCCAAAAGCGTGCTTTTGTAAATTTGGTGCAACTCCGTCCAGTAGTGTTTTAGAAAATGGCCAAAAAGTAGGTAACAAAAAATGTGTGATATCTGAGTCCGGTCCACGGACTCACTTCCTGATTCGGGGTCCACGGACGCCTCTGGCCCAATCAGAGAGTGGCGTGACATTTGCAGACATCGTAGTGTAAGGTGCGTCCAAACATTTGAAACAGGTGTCATTTTGGATTTGTGAACAGCGCTCGCAGTCGGCTGACATTGCAGTAAAAACATTAAAAAACACAACATTGCACTTGTCAAACAAATGAAACCATCTTTGGGGAGGTGAGAGGTGATGAGGATGGGATGGGATAGGGCTATAAAAAGCCATACATCAGGCGTTTTTCTTATCAGATGTTTGCGAACATCTTATAAGTTCGGGGACATCCATGCGTATTTCTGCATTACAGGGTCAGTGAAAATCAGTATTGGATGACTTATAACTTTGGCACCACTCAATGACTGCATGAAACTTTGCAATATCAATTTATACCCGACCTTGAATGGCTATGCAAGGTTTGGTGCTGTTTTGCCAAGAGGGGGCAAAGTTAGGGGGTCCCAAAATATTTGAAAGGGTTATAAATGTGGTGCCGTTTGACAAATCTGCAAAAAAGTCTGCAAAGGATTTTAGACCCAGATTTGAATGTTTTTGCAGGTTTGGTGGGAATCCGTCAGGAGGGTGCAGAATTAGAGGGGGGTCTCAACTTTTTTAGATGGCTTATAACTGTTGCCGTTTGACGAATCTACACAAAACATTTCAGAAAGATTATAGACCCAATTTATAATGTGTGTGCAAAGTGAATAGATTTTAGTGCGGGCTAGGTTATATGACTATTTTTTGAATGTACAATTTGACAGTTTTCAAAAAATAAAACATGGGCAGATTTGCAGCAAACTCATGCAAGTAGCATTGAAATTGTGATTTATTTAATTTATACCGCGCTACAGTCCATGGGCATAAACCTTTGGTGACTGAGGTATAGCCTGGGGCCAGATTGTCCGGGTCATGGCCTCGGGCCATGACCCGGACAATCTGGCTACTGTCCATGAGCACGAGGGACTGGCAATGGGGTTGAAGAGGGCATGGCCACCAGGGACTGCTATGTGGTAAAGATTTTCAAAATCGGGACAGGTTTGAAGTGCTGGACAGGATTGCAGCAAACATGCGCAAAGAGCATCAGCAAGGACCTCAAAGCATGGTTTTGCAAATCGGTCCTGCGTTTTATTTTTATGGTAAGCTAAGCAACCATTACTCGCGCCACCACTGTGTACTGCTACGACTAACACCCAGGACATCAAAGAAGACATGACAAATGTGTTGAAGGCTTACAACTAAGCATTTAACCCAAATAAACAATATCAAGATATATAACGAAAAATGCCATTCTGGCCAAAAATATTGAAATAGGACTTTTGGTCCTTATCGCCCAGCCACAGCTGAAGTGAAGGAAATAATTCAAATAAAAATTCACAGAACGTCTGTGTATCATCCTCAGAGGGATGGTCTGGTCGAGAGGTTTAATAAGACACAAGAACATTGTGAAAAAGCTAGTTGAGGCAGATGGCAGAAATTGGGACATGATGATTTTCCCCATTTGAACTTCTATAGACAAAACCCCAGAGATGTGTTGGACATGCTCAAACAGACCTGGGAAGAGCGGGAGGAAGCCATATTACTCTTGTCCCAAACAGCTCAAAAGATTTAAAGAATATCTGGTGCTTGTTAGGGACATAGTCCTTTTTCGTAATATACTCAAAACTCCTCAGCTATCTGGGAGTCCTCGAGGAGCTGGGCAGGTTGTTGTAAATGTTTATCTGAATAAATATTCATCAAACACATGCATATATATGAAAGTCAGAACTAAAACATATACCATTGGTGCATATTTAAAGCAACAATCATCGCAATGCTTTGAAAAAAAAAAGTAAAATTAACAACAAACAGAGAATATACTAAAAGATGCATCAACTTATCCTCTTAAAAACCCCATCTATAAAACATGGCAGCCTTCAAAAACAGCAGCAGGGCCCAGGCCGTGAGTTTAGTCTCTGCCCTTATTAAAAAACCCATTGCTGGGCCAGATTGTCACAAATCCGTACCTTTTAGGACTTGCAAAATGGACCTTTTCCTAATATTTGCATAGCCCGGGCAAAACAGAATAAAGTGACTGCGGTTTTCATTAGTAGCGTCACATACAGGACAGCCTGGATCATCGGCGTAACCCACCCAGTTCACTGGGTTAACTCTTACTCATAAACAATCGAATCGTGCCCTTGTGATTAGCCATCTTTGATGTTTTTCGCTGGCCCAGACAAGGTACGACTGCACGGTTGATGGCTCACTTATGGATTGATGCAATATGTCTAGTTGTGACACCAATGCCGCTTTCATACGTTTAATCACAGTTTGCCCAATTACTGCTTCTTTGTATGACCTTACTTCCTGCGTGAATAGCATCATAGAAAAAGGTGGCACAATCGTCAAGTTCGCCTGACACAAACTCTTACAAATCTTAACGAGGGTATTTTGTGCCACCAATCATTGTTCAATGTAGCTTTAATTATAAAGTGGGAGAGTGTGGCATTTTTGTTCCCACATATTCTTAACCATAGGATGCTGGGGGCAACTGCCTAATCGTCCTCCAAGAACGTCATCCCCAATTCTCTGTGCGCCGAGGAACAAGTCGAAGAAACAGGGATTCCCAAAAGCTTTTTAAAGTAACGATTTTGGGTGATTTGTTCATTAAGAGCCCCGCAAGCCACTCTACTCCTGCTCTCCTCCTTTTCGTGCATTATTGTTTGTTTGTTTTATTATTTCTAGTGCGCGCCAGACCCGAGGGTATCAGGGCGCAGAAAGCAGCAAGAATATTTTCAAATTCGTTTACAGTGCTGTACAATATATGAGCAGGTAATATAAACATACAATATACATACATAAAGTTAAGCAGAGGAAACGCAAACAACTAGTTAGTATATACAGACAGAGGAGGACGACAAGGTGGGGTAGAGGGTAAAGTGGAGTTTGGGGGGTATGTAGTAAATTAGCGGTCATTTTCTTTACCGTGGGAACTTGTTGTCTTTAGGGGAGCTTGGTGTTCAAGGGTTCATCGAGGCAGCACGATCTTGTACTGTAACAGGGTGGTACAAAGTGCCCTTTCAAGGTCAAACGCACAGTAGCACTCTCTCAAGGGTCCTGTAGATCACCTGTGTTGGTTAAGGCACCAACCCGGCTTCCTCAAGGATTTCTGCTGAGGGGTCTGAGGGGTCTGAGGGGAACGTTTTCCCAGACTTGGGCTGAAAGAAAACTGACAAGCTCAAAGCTGAGCGATTTATGATATAGGGTTTATTTATAGCATGCCTATACACAAGTGTTTGAAGGTACGGGAAGGGAACAAGATCTTACTAGGCCCAGTGACATGGAGATCGCGTAAGTGCAGGGAGAGGAAAGGGGGAGAAGTGCCAGGGGAGGGGGGTGGGGGGGAGTGCAGGACATAGGATCAACAAAAGCACAAAAAGCCAAACAAGAAAAATGATTTGCGGACAGAAGGTGGCAGTGCAAGGGTTAAGTGCAGGTGATTGGAAGCAGGTGATTGGGAAGTGCAGGTTAGGGGACTGTAGTGTTACAGATACAGCCCCAAGAGCAGGGTTGCCAGGCGGAAGTGCAGGTGTGCAACTGGGGGGACAGGATGGATCTGCCTCCAGCTCTTTTCCTGGAAAAGCGTTTAACCCTCAAGGAGTTGGGAGGTGGAAGAGCGGAGAGCTCGAGTAGGGAGATACTTCAGAAGAGAAAGCAGGAGATATTTATTTTGGTCCCAGTCCCCAGAAGGCCTTGTGGACAATGAAAAGGGTCTTGAATTTGATCCTTGAAGCCACAGGGAGCCAATGGGGAGATTTCAGTGCTAGAATGATACAATCCCTTTGCTTGAGGCCAAGGACAAGTCTCGCAGTCCTGTTCTGGATGAGTTGGAGAGGACAGAGAGTAGAGGCAGGGAGATTTAAAAAGAGGCTGTTACAGTAGTCCAGCGTAAAGAGGACCAGAGCTCTCAAGACAGTGAGCCTCTGGGTTAAGGAAAGGAAAGGAAGAATACCTCTCAGGACGTAATGTTGGTAGTTTGACTTCTTAGAGATGTCAGAGATGTGAGGAGAGAAGGAGAGAGTGGAACCAAAAATAACCTTGAGGTTCTTAGCCACACAGGTGGGAGCAGGAAGAGGGCCAAGGGAGGCTGGCCAGAGAGTGCAGGAAAAGAGAGGTGTAGGTGTGCCGATAAGGAGGATCTCCGTCTTGCTGGCATTCAGGCAGAGCTCATTGGAGGCGCACCATTCTTGGATTGTAAACAATCAGGGATGAGAGAAGGAGAGGAGGCGGCAGAGGGAAGCCTGAAGACAAGCTGTGCGTCATCCGCATAGCACTGGAAGTTGGAGAAGAGTGCAGCAATACGGTGGGCAAGAGGAGCCAAGTATTGGTTGAACAACCAAGGAGAAAGGTTAGACCCCTGGGGAACACCGCGAATGGAGAGAGAGAGAGGAGAGGAGAGGAAGGACCCAAGTTGGACCTGTGAGGGTTGGTCAGAGAGGAAAGAGGTCAGCCAGGCCAGAGCCAGGTTATCACAGAGCCAATTGACCAGGATGGCATGGTTGACCGTGTCGAAGGTCAAGGAGAGATCAAGTAGGATGAGGGCAGAAGGGAGGTTTGAGTCAAGGTTAGAAAGCATGTGTTCACGGATGTTCAGGAGAGCAGTTTCCGTGCTTCTGGCTGCTCTGAAGCCAGACAGATGATCATTGAGTCCACCAATAGATTCAGTGTGGAGATTAAGCTGAAAGATGGCCAGCCTTTCCAGGAGTTTGCCCAGGAAAGGAGTGATGGAGATTGGGCAATAATTAGCCGGAAGGGAGGGGTCTGCTGAGGGATTCTTGAGAAGAGGGTGCACAAGAGAGTGCTTCAGGGTGGAGGGGAATGTTCCAGAGGTGAAAGAGTGGTCGCAGAAGTCAGTCAAGGCTGGAGCGAGGGTATGTGGTCCTTGATGGTTTTGGAACAACAGGGAAGAACCTGTTTTGATGATGTTTTCATAGATCAGACCTGTCTAGAAAGCTCGTCAGGGAAGAAGAGAGGAATGGCAGAGAAGGGAGGGGGTGGCCGCAGGCAGGCCGGAGGAAGTGGAGAGAATGGAGGGAGAAGCAGGAGAAGCGGACAGGGTGACAGGATATCCTGGGTTTTAGAGATGAAGTGAGAAGCCAGTGCCGTACAGTGGGCCTGGGAAGGAACAGGAGAGGTAGAGCCTGCAGCAGGATTGCCCAACTCCTTGCAGATTTTAAAGAGCTCGACCGAGTTGTCATATGCCGCAGAAACGTGGGCTTGTATGTGATCTCTTCTTAGTGAGGACAGAAAGTCGGTATTGCCTTTGGAGCAGGCGGCAGGCCAGTTTGTCAGAGGATGTTCAAGATGCCAAGCATTTCCTCTCAGCCACCCTACACTTGCGTTTGAGGGTGACGAGATCTAAGTCGTACCAGGCGTTGCACTTGGCTTAGGGCTTTATGCAAGTGCATAAAGAGTATCAGATTGCAGGGTGAAGCATGGAAAGGGCTGTGTCATTTTGTGAGTCAGCCAGAGGTGCAGGAGGGGGGAAGAGAAAGAGGCGGCGAAAGCCTCAACTGACCCACGCTTCATGGGTCGAATGACTGAGAAGGTGGGTGACAGTGCTGGTGCCTGGACTGAGGGGTGGAGAGAGAGAGAGAGAGAGAGAGAGAGAGAGCGAGCGAGCGAGCGAGCAAGATGAGGAGAGGAGAAAGTGGTCACTCCAGGAGAGAGGAGTGGTGAGAGGGTTAGGGGGGGGGAGGTCTGAGGCGATCAGAACATTGAGAGTGTGTGCTGCAGAGTGAGTCGCGCAAGAGGGAAGAATAGAGAGAGAGAGATAGTCGCAAAAGAGTCCCGTAGCCGGACAGGAAGCATCCAGGTGGATGTTGCAGTCTCCATGCAGGAGGGGGAAGAGAAAGAGGTGGTGATCCTCCTTTGGAGATCATTAGTAAGTTCTTGGAGGGTTTGCCGTTTTGCCCACTCTTTGTTGGATTTGTTTAGAAGCAGTGTTGAAGTTCAAGTTTTCTTAGTCGTATCCACTTGCGCTTGAAATGTTGCTGCATTTGATGTTGATTTTTCTCTGGAGGACCTGGGTTGACTTTTCGTCATCAGTTTGAGCTGCTTTGGGGATATTGCAGTTCGCTGGATATGCATTAAGACTTGTGGATTGTGCTTCGGTAGAAACATCATCCCCAAAGTCCACTCGCAATAAAGATTTCCGTGGCCTCTTGAAGTCCGCCTCGTTTACTATTTCATCAGGATCCAATGTAGGTGTTTATGAACCTAGCAGGGCTTGCTCCTGAGGAATGTCCATGGTGCAGGGCCAAACATTAGGCAACTCCACTCGAACTAGTGTCTGAGGCTTCAGCAGCTCCAGGGTGGTTTGATTCCACGGGCTGCCAAGCCAGGCGGGTAAAATGGCGAGCAGGGGTGCCAGAGGTGTAGGTTGGCCTGCGGCAGTGATCGCATTGGCGTAATTCTTTCTTCCAACTCTCTGTGCTGGGGGGCAGTCGGACCCTCCACTAAGGTTGCTTCCGTACCAGCCTTTGGGCTTGCTGTTTCTGGTGTATTCAAGCTGTTAGGAGAAGATTACCTGCCCACTGTCCCAGAATGTGTTCACGGTTGGTTCATAGACTGCAACTCTGCAGCCAGCTCCGCGGCCCCTCTGCGGGGAATTGTTTTTTTAACCAAAACTCCTCTGCTTCCAGTCAGTACGACACAGCAAACAGAAGGGTGGAAAGACTGCAGCAGACTGCAACTCTACCAAATATTTCAAAAACCACTGGATGCAATAACCCCAGACTCTCCCACCCTGTAAAATGAGTCAATGCTTCGTGCCCAAGTTATTTCGTACCTGGTCCAATTCGTCCAGCGGTGCTCGCTCTGTGCTCTAGCAAAGTCACATTTTAATGGGGGAATAGGCCGATGCTGTGTTTTCTTCGTTTCCTTAACTTCTTTATTTTTCTAACTGATCTTTCCCAAACTTTTCAGCATGTGGATGGGGTTAGGGGTGCTAGGCACCAGGGGAGTTCGCAAGTACAATTATGTTTATAAAGTTTCAGCCAAATCCGTTGTACGAGTCAAAAGTTATTAGCAATTCATTATTCAGGTTTCTTTATGGTACCAGATACTCAACGTAAATATAAATTCATCATAGTATTTTATGCGATACTGTTTTTACTATGTGTTTTGTATGTTTTATGAATTAAACATTCGAAACAAACTTAATTATGATGACATTTCGAGATGTACAGGCTTACAAAACAGTACAAAAACGATCTCTGAACGTTCTGTGGACACTTCAGCATATAAAAGCCAGGCCTAAGGCTTGAGGGATGCTTGTTCCTGTTCACTTTATAAAATGCATTTAGAAAGTCTATAATGATCATGCAGGTTTACTTTTGAATTCTGAAATAACAGTGCGCTCAAAATCTGAACTTACTACCGCAATGCATTTTCGTATAGGATGATGTGAAAAGGCTACTGCTGACAGGACCCAATGGTAACTTCTCCTCATTACCAGTGTTGCCAAAAGATTTATAATCATCAGAAGATGGAAGTGATTCTTAGGATGTTAGCATTTAATACAGTGCAGTGTCTTCAAAGTTCATAATCACATCATTTGGTGGGTGTTGAAAAAGTAAATAAAAATGGTGCCATTTTACATTAAGAACCTGCACATTTATTTTGGCCAGCTTGCTAAAACGTGCTACAATTCAAGGCTTGCTGGACTACGTATTTAACAGGTAAAAGATCTGATGGGAAAGACTTGATGACCACCGTTACAATTCTATTTTTCAAGAAGGAATTAATCCTGCTGTAGCAGAGAGAGTTATATATACCAAATCGAGACTGTGGACCCGAGAGGATATCATGGTCAACCATACCGAAGGCATGAGCAAGATCTAAACTGATAAAAGCTCTGGCACTGCCTCGTCTACCAATTTTTCGGATGTCTGATATCACCAAGGTGACTGTTTCCGAAGAGTCAGCTAAAGTGGAGACTAGTCAGTCAGAGATAACCTGTGCCAGAAATATGGCCTCCCACACTCTGGGAAAGCCTTGTTCCAGAAACAGGAAAAAGTAGATTCTTGGAAAGGAAGTATGTGCACTAAAATGAACTGAGAACTTTGATCCATCACATAGTGTTCCATCCACACTTCAACTAAACGCAAAACAATGGAGAAGGTTGACAGTTTGATAAATGGCATGGTGGGTGTGCTTTAACATTCAACATAGTCATTTATGTATGTCTCCCGCGGCACCATACAAGTGCTGAGCAACTCCCCACTTTCTCAACTGGAACAATAAAATAGACAGCAGACTTCCCTAAATCATGAAATACCCGTCAGCCAAACCTATTCCTCAGTGCATGCAGAATGGGGCAACTAACAGTGCACCATCCCTTCACATCCCTGAGGAAAATTGCTAAATACTCAAACGCAACCACCAGCCTGTGCTAGATGTGGTCAATTATTTATTTGGGAATCCCGTCACTCGCTCTATGGTGATCACAACCTACTTACAAAAAAGTCCTTTAATTCATCATCTTACTTAAGAAAAGTATGTTCTACAAGATAGTTATTTTTAGAACATTCTTTTTTGAGTTGCCATCTGCGTTGTGGGTGGAGATTTCTGTCTACCAGTGAGGACGCTGGGCTCTTGCTACCTTGTGATCTTGCAAGAAACTACATAAAAAAGAAAGATTATGCTACAAATAACAAGACGCCAAATTAGCCTATTTAGAAGGAGAGAAATGATTGGATGTTAATGGCGCTTAAGGAAGGGAACAAAATGTATGTGTTGCAGAAGCTGGTCGACCAAGCACTAGGGATATCCTTTACTGTATTGGATACCCCGTAAAAAGCAATTTAGAATTACATTTTCTATCCATATAGAATACCTACACGTACTTCTCTTTGTAAATGTGTAAACAAACAAACAAAAACAGAGTAACTTTGCAAAATGGCAGCATTACCAATTGCAAGGGACAGTGACAATTTTAGTGAACAATTCAAAAGACAACGTTTTTGCCATCACAGAGTACATTTTGTGAATACACTGCGTTGAAGTACACTTACTGCACTATGCATATGCAGAGGCTACTTGAGATCGGATCTTAGTAATATGTATGCACGAGGTTGGGCAGATGACGTTGCCATATTGATTAACTTACATTTTTTTGAGAAATATGCCACTGGATGCAATTTCCCAGTAGACTTATGTCTTTGTGATAAAACCGCTCCCGGTGCAAGGTTAGAAGAATCGGCTTACACAAAAAATGGCTTTGAATGGTCTGGATGGTGCAATGTCGGACGTAAAACGATCCTCGAGAGAGTGATATGCAATTTCCACCCCTGTACTCCAAGCAAACCTTTCTCCCTTTCTGAGAAGTTTAGTAATTGGAATATGATATGCAAGAAGCCTTCAATAAATCTTCTATAAAAGTTGGCAAAACCTATAAAGCTCTGCACCTCTTTTTCTCTCGTAGGAGAAGGCCAGTCCTTAACTGCCTGAACCTTGTTTGCATCCATGGCCAGACCCTTGGGAGAAATTACGAATCCAACAAAATCCACGGTCTCCGTATGAAACAGATTTTTCTCCAATTTGGCAAATAAACGGTTCTATCTTAACTTCTTAAGAACTAACCTGACATGATACTGATGTTGTTCGAGGTTCTGTGAATAGATAGAATGTTGTCGATGTAGATAAAAATGTCTAAAAATTCTCAAAGGACTTCATTAATGAAGTACTGGAATGCAGCTGGGGCATTACAAAGGCCAATCTGTATTGAGTCTTGAAAGTGGTCTTCCATTCATGTCCTTCTCTTACCCTAACAAGGTGGTATGCTCCTCAGAGATCCAATTTAGAAAAAATGTGAGCCCCCTGAATCTGATCAAGCATTACAGTAATTAATCGAAGTGGATACCAGTTCTTAATGGTCACTTTGTTGCGAGCGCGATCATCTATACAAGTTCTTAGAGTGCCCTTCTTCTTAGGGATGAAGAATAAGGAAGACGCTACCGGGGATTTCGGGTTTCTAATGAACCCCTTAGCTAGATTTTCTGCCGAATACTCTTTGAAGTAATCATTCTCTTTCTCTGTGTATACTCTGCTACAAAGTAAATTAGCACCAGGCTCCAACTAAATCTTGCAATCAAATGGTGTGTGATGAGGGGGGGGGGGGGGGGGGGAGTTCTCCAGCCGCAACTTCATCGAAAACATCCCTATACTTCTTATAACATTCAGGTATCTCCCCAACCACTGCCCCGATAGTGTGTGAGTGCAACAGGGTGCCTACGTCCCGCAAACTCTTCACTACTGAATTTTCTAGTACCTCAGGGTTATCTTGGTCTGGAGATCCAAAACAACGCTCCTTACAAAAATCTGAACTCAAATCAATCATTCGTCTTCCCCAATCAATCTGAGGTTTATGAAAGGCAAGCCAAGGTATACCCAAGATGATTTTCAATTGTGGCGCATCAATGAGCTCAGAAAATAATTTTTCCCCATGGTTCCCCGACAGAATCATAGTCAAAGATGAAGTCTTGTGCCTAATAGCTCCGGATGTAAGTACTAAACCATCGACTGCTCCAACTTGCTCAACCAAAACCTTTTGAACCAATGCTATGCCCAAACGCTTCGCCACCGCCCAGTCCACAAAGTTCCCTGTTCCCCTGAATCAATTACCACTGGACCACTCCCCAACAATTTCTTCTTAAAAATAAGGATACACTTACTGTTATATGTGGAACAGCTGCCTGAAGAGTGTTGGCGACTTGATGTGTCTAGTTCCCAGATGATTGGAATCTCTTTGGGCTATAAGGGCAGTTTACAACACAATAAAGACAGATTGTTTGCATGTCGTTTTTCCTTTTCCTCTTTTGAAAGAGGTCCTCTTACCCTTCCTGAAGTCTCAGAAACCCTAGTCTTAAAATCTTTATTTACAAACTCCATCCGGGGCCTGTCTAATCTAGGATTTGGTCTACCTTCACCAGATACCCTCCAATGCTCCAAACTCCTTTAATTCTGGCAAAAGTCCAGCTGTACTACGAAGTCTATTAAAGCCTCAGAAGTAGTTGGCCTACTTACCACAACAGACAAGGCATCTTTAAGTTCATCTCTCAAGCCTCTGTAAAGTAGGGAAGCTCTCTTCTCTCCTCAGGCCAGTGACTTTCCACCACTAAAGTCTTGAACTGAGTAGTGTAACTAACTAGATCCCAGTTACCCTGTCTTACTTCTAGCAACTCTCCATCAGCCTGTAAGGAAACTTGACGCCTGTCCAATTATTTGCTAAACTCCTCTTTAAAGAGACTGAAATTATGCAACGCTGGGTCCTTTTGCTTGACCAACCATCCTGCCCAGCTTGCCACCTGTCCAGAGAGGTAAGATAGCATAAAGGTTATCTTAGAGGTATCAGAGGAAAATACCTCGGGCCTACTAAGAAAATCAAATTCTCACTGATTGAAGAACGTTTGAAACCTTTTGGGCTCCCCTGCAAATCATTTGGGAGGTGCCAATGGAACAGTAACTATTAAAGATCTCAAACCTCCCACAGCTCCCAAATGGGACTCAGTTCTCCCCTCTGAATCCTCCCTAACCAACACTCGAGGTTCCCGATTGGGTTCCAACCATTTCCAAGAACGCTTCCCTCCATAATCTCTTGGAAATGAGTCACCTTAATACTCATCTCTTCTACTTTCTTATACAGGAGGACATTCTCATTTAAGGCCGCCCTCATCTCATCCCTCAATTCTTTAATCATATCCCCCAAAGGCTTCCATAGTGATCACTGGGTAGTGGGTCTCAGCAGCTCAGGCAAAGCTATTTACTCGGGCCTTTCATTCTGTCATGACCAATCTTCGGAACATTGCGGGAGCTGCTGAACCTGTTATGTCACGTTTGCACAAATATAACTTGTACTTCAGTCTCAAGTAAGGAAGGAAGCCACCTTCCTGGATCAGAAACAATCGTCAAAGGTGCTAGGAGAATTCTCCTGGGCACCCGCTGCCCACCTGCTGAAAATACTAGCAAGTTGGGAAACCCTCTGCGGAATAAAACCCTGATGGAAATGGAGATTGTATGTCACCCCCTGGCAGTTCTTCTGTTGGAGGACTGTTGTATAGATAGCGTTGCCAACTTCTTAATGTCGTGAAGATAAGCTTTGCAATCCTTCAAGATCTGTTGACTCAAGTATTGTGCTTTAGGGCTAGAGATTAGAGAATGAAAGTAATATTGATTGGAATCTTGCTTACCCGGAGTGTAGTAAGAAGGGGATACGTATTTGCAGCATGAATTCGTTCTGTGTGGTACAGAAGCCAAGTAGGGGCTGGAATGTGCTTTTGGTTAAGAAAGTATAGTAAAAGTAAGAGAATAGTTCACAAGATTGACAATGTAGAGTATGTGCAGATGAAGTATATGCGTCTTCCTACCGATATCAGTAAAGGCAGGGTGCTGTGACTGTGATATGCTGTCAGCCGAGCGTTCGCTGACTTCCGGGTCTGTTGAACGTGAGGAAAGTTGCTGTGGAAACAGAATAGCGTCGGTCGAGGAACTCAATGTTCTGAACAGTATGAAAATAGATATGTTTGGTAAGTAAGAGAGACAGATACAGTTTCCCTCTCAATTGCGTAGGTAGGTTCCCACGTACTTGTAGCTGTTTAAATAACGGAGTGCGAGTGAAGGAATCGATGCTGTCATGGGAGTCGAGATCGCTGCTAATCGTGGCGGGTGCTGACAGAAGGAAAGAAAAAACAGGGTTAGCTTAGTGCAGAGGAAAGGAGAGAATATGAAAGTAAGGCAGAAGAAATCTCAGGACAAACTCACGGAGCGAAGCCACGGGGAGTGTAGCAACGTGACGCTGCTCTGTCTCTACTGCCAGATAACCGTTCCTTGACAACGGGGGCAGAATTAGCCAACAAGAAGCACTGCTGGAAACGAACACTGCATTGCCTCCACAGGGCCATCTTGGGAGAGCCAAGAGAGATCAACCCAATTCGTCTCCAACGCTTCCATAAGGACCAGCTACGTCCGTGGACCATAACAGAACCCCACAGACCCACCAAGATGTAGCACTCTCAACTAAACTATTTACCAGTTGAGCCTGATATAACCTGGGGGAAAGGGGAAGTGGATTAAATAATGAACTCAGACACTGGATCTCCAAACTCTTCCTGGTATATGTATGGGTGAGAAATTAAATATGTGAATCCAATTTTTGCCTCCTTTCCTAAAACTATTTACTCTCAATCAAAGGATCATACCTGAACACTCCTCTGCAACTGCTTAGAGGATTACATTCTTCATTTGACCAGATTTGCCATCAATGAGGAACTGAATAAACTGTTTACTGTAGTCTGTGAAAATACTAAATTCCCAGTGGGTTCTTACTCTTTCCTGAAGAACGCCTTTTAAAAAATTGCTCCATGTTATTAAGTCTCTCTTGAATTGCCCAACTAAAGAACTAGAACTGCCCAAACTCTTTATTGCCCATTATAGTGGACGTGTTCACAATAGTCTCTTTAGCAGGATTGAATATTTGCTTTGCCCCTTGAGTCTTTTCTGGTAATGTGTGCTCAGCAATCTCAATTGCTTATTCCTTTTCTGATTCAGTGCCCAAAAGAAAACTCCTTTTCAATAGTGTTTCGTGAAGTACTTGACACAAATGAATTTTTACCAATAAAGTCTCATTAGTTTTTAATCCTGCCTGCAGTACCTATAGTCGCCACACACACCATGCAAAACAAAATAAATGAACTCTGTCAGAAAGATAACTTCCCTTCCCCAAGTCTCTGCGCTAACCGCGCAACAAAAACAAACTGCTGTGAAAGGAAAAACTACTTGCTGCGCAAAAATAGGAACGCGCTTCGCTCACCTGTGCGGTTCTGTGCACGCTGAAATCCACCTTTTTCCCTTCCCGCTTCCAGACCTGGCCCCCGTTTCCCTCCTCCCTCCCGCCCCCTATCCCGATTGGTCAAGACCGCAAGTCGGGTTATGCAGGCCCTAGGCCCACAAACGCTTGCTGATGCGTCACTTTGATGGTGTTTTGCCTGCGTGAGCCTGCCTAACTTTATTTGCCAGATTTGTTGGGTTCATTTGAAAGTAATTCTGTGCATGCTGAAATCTGCCTTTTTCCCCTTCTTTTTTTAAATTTTCTTTTTATTGTGTTATAGCCAAAATTTGGACTTTTGACACATTTACAAAATTAATAAAATTTCATAAATTAAAAAGGAAGATTTCTTTTCAATCAAATAGACAAGATATTTTTGTATACACATTAATTCAACCTAAAACAAATATTAATTTTCTGAAGAAAAAACATAATATGATAAAACATAACTTTACATAAATCAAGCATATAAACATCAAAAATCATATCTTAATGAAATCGAAATATGGCGATCTCAAATAAAAAAAATCAAAAAAATCTTGATGGCTTACACCAAAGTAATCCTCAATGCAAAATAGTCCCAGACACAAAAGAATGTTATCAGTTTAATTACTGCTCTTACTAGAGTTAATTTCTCTACCTCCTCCCAAATTCAATTCCTTCAGAAGAATGACAACTTCGGCAGTCAGAAAGATTTCCTTTCCTGATGCTAATCTGTCACAGAACATATCGGAATTTAACCAACATACTCGTGGACAAATCTCTAATCTTGCCACGCTCAGATCCCAGGTACCAGGACATTTTGATAGAAGGCTTATGAATGACTGTCGTTCTTTTACGTCACATTGATCACATATATCAGGAGGTATACACCTCTTTGTCCCCGACAAAAAGAATCTCTCGAGTTGGAAGCACATTTAATCTAAATCTCAGAAATTCTGATCTTGAGACTGGGTCTGACTATTTATTTAAATAAGAGGGCAATTGCGACCTTCGTTTGTCCATCAATGAGAAAGATGAAGATTTCTTAGCCATCCTCAATTTAATCAATCGTCCCTATCCAATCCCTTGGTTTCATGCGTTTTTACTTTACAGGGATTTTGGACAAGGAAATCGAATGTGCAGTCTGAGTTAACTAATATTTCAGAGCATTTCGATCTTAGCTTACTGAGAAACCCATTGTCTGATCTTTGCATTAACACAGCCACATCCTCATAGAGGGAGCTTTTCGGTGGATCTAAGATTAACCTAAGCATGGACATCCACTTCCACTCCATCCATGACCTTAACAAGGTCAGGCCCAATTCATACCTGAGGCAGGCTATGGGAACACAGTTTGGCAGGTTCAGGGTTCTCTTGTAACCCTCACCTGATTCCCACGGAGGCGCAGGTCTGGCTTCGAGTGCTGATGCTTCTTCAATGGTGAAGCGCAGGACTCTGAAGATGGACAGGAAGAGCCCTCTACTCTGGCTTCTCCGGCTCGCAGGAATATTCCCCTGTGCGTGAAAAGGGAGTATTACCTACTGACTGAGTTATGCTTAAGCCCCCCACTCTCTTCCAACCCTCCACGATACCCTTCCACGATTCCCCGTGAAGTCTCACCTTAGGGTCAGGAAGGATGAGCTCTCCATCCTGCTTCTGATGCAGGGGCGCGTTGAAACCCAGTTACTTCACTGGATTGAGGATTGATGGGAGTTCAGGTAAGCTTGGCTATTCAGGTAAGGCTCTGTAAAAGTTCTGTTGCAAGATCAAAAGTCCAAGCTTAATAATAATGTTCATTGTCTTTTTGCAGCAAGCGCTAATGCTTATGTCTTTTTTCCCCATAGGGGCCGGGGTCCGGAAAATGCCTGAAAGCGGCAAGACCCGAAATGAAATGGGAATGACCCAACAGGTAAGTCTTATTCCCTTCCTTCTCTCACCTCTTATTCTTGTCTTTTTCTCTAGGCTCTGGGAAGTGGCTGTGTATCCGGATGATCGCTGCTGAAGATGGAGGCACCCAGGAAAGGTGAGTGAAATGCAGCGCTGCAGCGATCGTAACGAAATGCTTTTAAAAAATGATGTCTTCCTTTTCAGGATCGTCGGTGTGATGTCTCCGTGGTGTAGATTTAGCTGGTAAGGTCTCTTGTCTCCCTTTGCAGGTGACCCAGGATGCTGACAGGCGTGGCTGAAGTCCAAATGCAGGAGCTGACACGGTGAGCGTCCAGCTGCGAGGAGCAGAACAACGCGAAGCGAGAGTTGCTGATCGGGTGTGGTTTAAATAGCTTTGGAAGAAGTTCCAAGTGTGTATCCTTCCTCCGATCAGGTTTGTATCCTTCCCCGACCACACCCGGGTGGAAAGTAGTCCCACAGGTAAAGTAGTTCCATTCAGGCCTCAAGAGGGCCTGGATGTGGCAGCATGGTCTGCATCAGGTAAGTGCACAGTAAACACTTGAACACATGTCTAGCTTTATGAGCCTGGCGCCTAAGGCGCCAGGACAGTGGTCCAACATGAGCCTGGCGCCTAAGGCGCCAGGACTGCGTCCAAAGGGCCCCAGCTTGGGCCCGCTGGCACTCCCCTGGGGGAAATGATGCCTGCCTCTGGGGTTGCTGGGTCGGACCTGGCTCCTTGGAGGTAGGCATCATGACATCTCTTCCAAAGCTTGGTCTCAATTTTATCCCACTCTATATCCATAGACAATGGGTTTGAGTCCAAACCAAATAGGATAATTGGCACCACCTTTCCAATATAGAATTTCACCAACGGTAGAATAGAAAATTTGCAGAATCTTGATCTGATCTTTTTCATTTGCGACCCCAAATTTATGACTTTTGTCAATGGCCGAAAGAAGCTGTTTGTTTGTCAGGAAAGATTTAATTGTAGGATAAGTCACCTCGGTTACTATTTCAATTGGCCGTTTGTCCAATTCCCAGGTATAAGATTTAGCTGCCTTCTTAGGATGTTTGAAGATCAATACCTTGGACTTCTTTGGGTTAATTGTTAATTTATTTTTATGTGCATATTCCTCCAATGCGGACAATAGACGTTGCAGCCCAACTTGGGTATGATCGAATACCACAAGGTCGTCAGCATATGCTAACCAATTAATTTTGACATTTCCAATTCTTGGTGCTAGTAAACCTACCTCTTGCAACCATTGATACAAGTCTGCCATAAAAAGAATAAAAAGAAAAGGCGCTATCAGGCACCCCTGCTGCACTCCTCTTTCAATCTTAATGAGATCCAACAGCGACCCTGATCTATACAGTCTAACTGGCATCATTGTATTCTGATGTAATTCCATCAACATGGATAACAGATTGAGCGGGACCCCTCAGGCGTTCAATTTCTTCCACAGAAGACGGTGTCGAACGCCTGGGAGAGGTCAATCCAAGCCCCAAAAAGGGGGGTACCACCTTTCAAAAGTGATTCTGCACTCAGACAACTTAGGACCAAACCATTTAGAGATGTAGAAATGCCCAATCTAAAGCCCGTTTGTTGTTTTGGTATTACGCCTCTTGATTTGGCCCAAGTGTCCCTCTCACCAAGTATTAATCCCACAAAAATATTACGGTCGGCATCTAAAAGGGAGATGATTTTATAGATCGGGATTACAATGGACGATCTACACGACTCTGGTAATTTCTTTCTTAGAAGTATATTGTCGAAGAGCATTTTTAAACACCCTCGCCCAAACAAACAGGTTCAGTTTTAGAGTGGTGTTACTAAGTCCATTGGGTCTCACCGCCCTAGAGGAGGATGATGATGATTTCTTTATCAAGACCACTTAACGATTGCTTCTATTTCGGGAACTACTGTTTCTAATGATTCATAGACCTTTGAAAAGTGGTCAATCCAAATCTGTTCCTGTATGATAGTTTCCAAGTTACGGTTGGGAGGATTATTCAGGGACCCAACAATTGTCCAGAAATTTGTGGAATTCCTCAGCATAATGACTAACATTTTTTCTCCATCTTGTTGGAGTACGATATGCCTACGAGACCGCATCCAGTATCTGCACTTATTGTTGAGGCCTCTGAGTTCATCTATATAATCTTTTATATCCAGATCTGCTTTTTTTTTTTTTTTTTAGACGGACCCTTTGTTGTATTATGTTTTTCTTTTGTTCTTGAATTAATGGGTCAAAAGAATGTTTATGCACCATGTGCTTTTTCTGGACGTGATTAATGGAGGGGTTCAAGTTGGACAGGAAGGAGATAAAGTTATCTGGATCAAACCATACTGAGAGTTGTTGATCACAAAGTAGGCAAGGGATATCATTCAATTTATTAGTAAGCGTTCACCCCCCTCTGTCAAACTTCCTAATTTGAGTGAGAATTCCTGGTTATAGAGAGAAACTGTATGATCAGAGTGAAAAGCCAGGACAACTTCCAGCAAGGCGTGGTCATCTACGTTCCCCTTGTCAATGTTAAATTTAACAAAACTCTCAAACTTTTCTGGAAACAAAAAAAAAGAATGGATCATTGAAAAGCAGGCACCCCTTTGCCAGGTCGGAGCACTCGGGATGTCCTCCCACCCATTTCCATCAAGCATCCATAGATCCCAATCCCTCATGAAGTTTATCCACACATTTCCATTTCTGGTTTTAAATCTGTTTTTTCTGAACTCCGGTCTTTTGTTACAATAAATTGTGAGTTCAGGTCTCCCGCTATTATTTCATCAGAGGGATAAAATGGTGAAAACTCAACTAAACGATCAGAAAGATTTTGTAAGAACTCGTTTAGAGGAGAAGACCGTGGATTCCAATACACATTGGCAACAATCCAACTTGATCCAGAGTTAAACCCAGTTCTCTCTATTCTTACAATCAATATGCCTTGACTTTCATTAGATAACATATTTGAAATACGAAAGACAATCATTTTTACAGGCAATAAACAAGCCCCCGTTTGTCTACCACCTGCCAAACCCAATGCAAACTGCTGAAATGTTGAAAAGCATTCAACCCCCAAAAGGAAGCTTAACCAGGTTTCTGGGAACAGAATCAAGTCAAAGTTCTGAAATATATAGCATCTTGTCAAACAGAGGCATACCCTCTGGTGTTCCAGGAAAGTAAGCTAATCCGATTGCTTACTAGAGCTTCTGCTGAGCAATACCCATTTTAAGAAAGACTTGAGAGATTATCTCCGGAACCATTTCCCACATATTCATTAGGAGTGGGGAATCACTGGCTTTACAACGCAATTTTTGATTTCGATCCTGACTTGAGAATTTCGATGAATGCGCATTTTCAGTCAGCGGACAGGACTTGGAGACCATCAACCCCCTCTGTTCCCAGGCCTCTTTCCCTCCCATGATTGATTCTAGTCCTTGTCTTGATTTTATCATCACTTCAGCTGTATTTGTGTCCGGGCTTAGAGGAAAACTCACTCGCTCAATGTCAGAAGTGGAGAAGTACTTTAGGGCCGAAATAAGCTTACATTTCCGATAGAATTATAGAGCGGTTTAGGGGTGAAATTCCAATTTTGTTAGGGATCTTTCTTGATATAAAGACTTTCAGCGTCGAAGCTTGATCAAGGGAAATGTCTTTTTGTTGATTTTGATCCGAAACCTCACTCGGCGAAAATGGGAAAAAAGCAGGTTTATTCACATAGTTCCTATTTGCTCAAAAGACTTATGGGAATAATTGATTTACATCGCTCTTTGGAGGCTGCAAACCTTTGCCTCCCAATAGGTTAGCCACGCCTACACTTCTTTAACCCTCTTTTGAGCCTTCCATATCAGTGTTGTCCAAGTTTTTAAGATCTACATTTTTGCTAGCTTTTAAAAAGATAGGAGCAATATTTTTCATAAGACTGAGCATTTTAGTTTTCTGTTTCGCCTTCAAAAAAAATGGAGCGATTTTCCTTGGTGGCTGGATTGGTTCAGTTTGAATTCCCACTGTAGTTTTAGCTATTTCCAAAGTTTTCGTAGGATCTACCCTTACAGAATCTTGGGCTTTAGTGATCTTTTTCCCCTTTTTCCATTATTAGTAGCCTTATCTTTCTCTGCTCTCTCTTCTGACCTTGTCCTCCCCTTGAGATTTCTAAGGAAGCGTTAGTATCCGTCGTCTGGTTTTTCTTCTTCCCTTGTTTATTAGCATCTGGTTCTGGAATTTCACTCACTCCTTTATTCTTTTTTTTCCTCCGCTTCTTGGTCTTGCCATTTGATTTCTTTTTGTTAGGCACTTCTGTTCCCTCCAATACTGAGGAGATGTTTATTGCAGGCTCCTGAGCAATTTCCTTGTGGGAAGCCTCAAGTTCGGTCATTTGTGCCAACCATAGGAACTATTCCAACACCGAGGCTGACAGGGGGGTGTCATCCAATGTGATCTCTGGATTGGTTTTTCAACGGACATGGAGCACCTCTTATATCCACCATCGGCGGGGAGATCCAATTTAGCTGAAATGGACCTCAACTCTTCCTTTACAACCCCTCTCCCCCGACCCCTCCCACTGCTCGGTCAAAGAGTCGATTTTTGCTGACTGGGCCTTAGTTGTAGAGCGGAGTTCAGCCAAGATTACTCCCACTGATTCATTTACTGCTAATTTTATAGCAACCGTTGTGATCTCATTTATTTCAAACTCCTTCGTAATCTCTAAGAGTATAGGGGAATGCTGCTGTACTTCCAGTTTTAAGTTTTCAAAAACTTTGACTAAAGAACTTGTACAAAATTTAGTGCCATTATTGTGGGAGGTACTAAGTCTTCGTTTATTTTCTTGTTGCAGATTACACTTGCTTGGCAGGCTTGCTGTTCGCTGAAGGGGCTTCGAGGAGAAAACCTTCCGTCCATATTCTTTATTGCAAGCTACTGATATATGTTGGGTTCGTTCCAAGTCATCATTAGATTGTCCCACACCATCAACTTCTAACAGGCTCGCTGAACCCAATGAGAAGTGGTTCCGAAATGGCATTCTTCATTGTAGTAGGTCTTAGGGTATAATTAAGATTAGCTGGTAGTGAGTCTCGAATGAGTCGATTTAATGCCTATTTCTTTCCTAGGAGCATCAGGCGTGTGTGTGTGAGCTCCAAGCTCATTGGTGGTTGATTGTCTAATGGGTACACACTCGGCGGGGGAAGAAAAACACCCCGCCCCTGACATAGCGTTTAAAGAGACTTTTCTCTGCTATATTCGTGACTTGATTAATGGTGATGACCTTGTTTGGTTTAGTACAAATGATATTGCTTCCTTGCGGGGCACTCCGCAGATTATATATATTAGACATAGTTCTGTAATCAGCTTGAGATGTCTTTTCTGGCCTTAGTGCCCAATAGAGACCAGATTCCACCTAAAAAGGTTTAAGTATGGCGATTCTTGATACCTGAGAGCAAGGAATCAGCACATAGGTTAAAGGCTATCAGCCCGCAGTATCTGTGTACAGATGTTAGATGTACAAATGACGCCAACTGCCTTATGTTTAGCAGTTCTTGGGTCCTAATTGCAATAAAGCCAGCACGCAGGTCAAAGGCGATCTGCCCGCAGTCCCTGAAATGATGAGCTGAAGTTGCAGGTGCAGAAGACTATGAGGAAAAGTTTCTTATTCCAGCGTCCTGGTAAGTGCAGTGTACAGAGGCCCTGGGCTATATCAGAGCTTCAGTGGTCAAGCGCTCCAAACTCCCCTTCGGTTCGCGATTAGCCTGTGCACCAGATTCTGACCTCAGGGATCCCTCCTCCCCCACAGGGCTGGGCAGCCAACCGGCAAGAATGAGCAGGCCGGCGGCGTTAACTGCTATAGCGGCTGGTGTTCAAGGGGAAACGTCTGATGATTATAATTGGAATATGGAATTTTTTTAACTTTATTTTATTATGCTTGACAATACACAGAAGGGTAAGAAGTGGGTTACATTCACTGATTCCAACGGACAACTTACTTAGGCCATGAGCTTAAAATGATAGATGGAGCCGGGACAGAATCACATTTGTCGTTAGTCGCTGAGGATATATAATATGACAAGAATAGATCAAACATTCAAGGAGGATTATTTTGTGGTGGGGACCGTGGAGGGGAGGAGGTATCCGATTCAGTGGATATAGCTGCCAGGTAGGAGTGAAATCTGGACCACACATCCATAGGTCTAGTCACTGATGGCAGTTGGAATGACCAGGCCTCCTCTGTGGCAGAGGCCCAAGTAACAGCTGATAGCCACTGTGCATGCGTGGGTGCTCGAGGCCGGAGCCAGCACATTAGAATGCACTGTGTCGCTAGTAGCATACATAACCCCGCGAGTTTTAGGGAATCACGATGTAGGCCTGGGAAATCATGGAAAAGACATTTCAACGGAGAGGGGGCGAACTCATGGTCAAGGATGTTGTGGAGCACACATCGGACCAGAATTGGGTGATGGAGGGGCAGGTCCAAATCATATGGATATAGGTTGATTCGTCGATCTTACATCTGGGGCAACAGGGCGAGTGGTCTCGGAACATGCAGTGTAGTCGCATTGGGGTGTAATGGTATCTGTGTAGAATTTTAAATTGTATCAGCTTGAAGCGGGAGGTGAACGAGACTTCATGGATGCGGGAGCACATTCGCTTCCATCGCTCGTCGGTTAGCTCTAGTTCCAAATCCCCAGCTCAAGATTGTCTCAGCGCCTCGAATGTAGGCGAGTTTGCAGACTGTACTAAAGAGTATAACCAGGAAATGTTCCCTCTCATGTTTAAGGTGTTCATTATTTCAGAAAGGATTGGGTTGTCGGGGGGGGGGGAAGACGGGAAAGCTAGGGTACCTCTTCTTAAGAATCCGACGAAGGGTTGAGTATTGGAGCCAAACAGGTGAACTACGCTGTAGAGTTATCGGCAGGTCCTTCCACTCAACAAATCGGTCCTGATCGAATACATCACAGATGTTTTCGAAGCCGACTTCTGCCCAGTCTCGCGCTACTGGGAGGGGAACAAAGGGGATCCCGGGAAGGACGTTCCAGAGAGTTAAGCCCCTGTGAAATGGATGTGGAGTATCAGAGTGTGTCCATAGTCTAGCTAGTGCATGAAAGGTGAGGTCTACTGGATCAAGGGGGTTATTACTGCGGGCGGGAGGAGAGAGCGTCAGGGGTCGTATATCACGATCTCCCACCGAGCGTCTCTCCAGTCGCACGTGCGATGGGGGATTGGTGGTGGCGAACCAGTACGAAGCAAATTGGGCTTGGGCAATTAGCCAATATTTCTCAAAGTTGGGGGCACCGAAGCCCCTGAGTGCTAAAGGGGCAGCTAGGGTATTATATTTGAGGCAAACTGCTCCCGAACGCCAGAGGAATTTGTTAAGTGTGCGGCTCAATGATCGAAAGAAGTCCTTGCCTGGCCACAGGGGGAGATTGACAAAGCGGTAGAGCAGCTGGCGGAGCACCACCATCTTCAGGACACCAAGTTTACCCGCAAGAGACAGTGGAAGTTTGGCCCAACCCCTGGCATTTTCGTGTGAGCACGGTCAAATATTTCTGGTAGTTGGGTCATAGACTATCGCGCGTACGCACCACAGTCACTCCGAGATATGGGATTTCTGATTGTGCCCCTTTGAAGCCCATGAGATCAGAGGGGGGCGAGGTAGCGTCGGTTAATGGGAATAGTACTGATTTGGTGCAGTTGACTTTGAGGCCAGAGAGTTCCCCAAACTGTACGTCTTCAAGGATCAGGGCAAGATTATTTTCAGGCGAGTGGATGAGAAGCTGGGAGTCATCCGCGTATAAGGAAATCATGTCAGATGTGTCTAGTATACGCAGACCCCGGTGCGAATGTGCCTCCCGTATTCTATCCGCTGGCAAAGATTAGCAGAGAGAAGGGACATCCCTGCCTTGTGCCTCGAGATATGCAAAAGGGGGCGAGCAAACATCCTCCGTGCGAACCCTGGCTACTGGGTTTGGGAATTTTGATTTAAAAGGAAACAAAAAAATGAGTTCAATGAAGGTCCGGGGGGCCGCTATGCTCTATTACTGATGTGCCGCGGCAAGTTTCAAGAGGGTTCCAGCCCCCCACTGCTTAACCTCCTTAGCACACACGGAGACAGCGACTAGGCAGGATCACACGCGAGCAGTTACCTCCAGTTATAGAATGTACAGGAGCTCTTATACATGGCCCCGTAGCCCAGCTGTGCACGGACTGCACAGACTGCTCACTCAGTGTCCTCACTCTGCGGTATGGCAGCGATTATATTGAAAGTGGGCTGTGCCTCCAAACTCGTAAAAACAGCAGAAAGATTTTGGGGGCAACTGCACAGACTACTCACTCGTGTCCTCACTCCTTGCCGGACCCCGTTTCCATCCTCCCTCCCACCCCCTATACCGATTGGCTAATCGCTGCTTCTTAAATATACCCTCCCAGGGCAGCCCTCTGCCCGTGCAGCCCCTGCGGCTAAGGGCACCATAGGCAAAGGACTGTTCCTACAGCGGCGGCTCCAGAAAGTGTCAGCAGGGGAAACAGCCACCCACTAACATAAACCAAGTCCAATCTACCAACTACAATCCTCAACTCTCGTTGACAAATACAACCAAACAGGCGCCCTGTGTCCCATCGCCTCAGTTTCACTCACCACACTTAGCTCAAGAGACGGACCACCTTAGTCCCCGTGCGCAGTGTCATACTCTGACCAATCCCCCCCCCCCCCCAACAACAAGGTGGTTGCAAAGGCATAATCCCACACGCATAGTACTGCCTGACTGCAGTGCCCAGACGCGCAAAATGGGGAACAGACTGCCGTCAACCAGCATCAACAGATAAGGTAGGAGCAATTTTTCAATTCCACAGATATTAATAAAACACCCAGAATTTCAACCCTCCACACAGCAGCACCACCAGTAAAGAAATACACTAACCAGTCCCATCCATCACACTCTCTAGGAAATCCATTGTCAACACAAAATGTTTTAAAAACCCTTCATACTGCGAAACAGAGGCCTGTCTCCCACTATACAGGACTACGAAATCTAGGTGCATTTCCCAATATCTGCCTGCTATACTGTGAACCTACTGTATTGTGAAACCTAGGACTCTCTCCCACTATATTGGCTCTGGCGTGGCTGACTTCTTTCCTGTCTGATCAACCCTCCCAGGTCCAACTTGGGTCCTTCCTCACCTCTATCTCTACCCGTGGTGTCCCCCAGGGGTCTAAACTCTCTCGCTGACTGTTCAACCAATACCTGGCACTTCTTGCCCACTGTATTGCTGCTCTCTGCCCCAACTTTCAGTGCTATGCGGATGCCACTCAGCTCGTTTTCAGGCTACCTTCGGCCACCTCTTCTCCGTCCCTCATCTCAGACTGTCTGTCTGCTATCCATGAGTGGTGTGCCGCCAATAATCTCTGCCTTAATGCCAGTAAAACTGAGATTCTCCTCATCGGCACACCTGCTCCCTCCTTTCCCGTCACTCTCTAGCCGGCCTCTCTTGGCTCTCTTCCTGCTCCCACCTGCGAGACTAAAAGCCTCGAGGTCATCTTCAACTCCACACTCTCCTCACAGCTCTGACGTATCTAAAAGTCACACTACCAGCTGCACCTCCTCAGGAGGTATTCTTCCTCTCCTCTCCTCTCCTCTCCTCTCCTCTCCTCTCCTCTCCTCTCCCCAGAAGCTCACGGTCTCCAGAGCTCTCGTTCTCTCTAGGCTGGACTATTGCAACAGCCTCTTTCTAAAACTGCCTGCGTCTACTCTCCGTCCTCTGCAACTCATCCAGAACAGGACTGCGAGACTTATCCTTTGCTTCAAGCCCAGGGATCGTCTCTCTACAGGACTGCAATCTCTTCACTGGCTCCGAGTGGCTGCGAGGATTAAGTTCAAAACCCTCTGCATTGTCCACAAGGCCTTCTGGGGCTTCAATATCTTCACTCTCTCTTCCTAAATATCTTTCTTCTCAAGCTCTTCGCTCATCCGTCCCCAACTACCTCAGGGTCAGTCACTTCTCCAAGCAACTAGTTGGTGGTAGATCTCTTTCCTCGGCTGGGTCCTCCCTCTGTAACAGCCTCCCTGAAAATTTAGGAGAACCATCTCCGGTTCCGGAAGCACCTCAAAACCTTCCTCTTCGCTTCTGCGTTCTCTCCTCCTCTTCCCTGTTGAATTCCTGGCTGAACTGTACTGGTTAACTGGCCACCCTCTGATCTCGGACCCAGGTCCCCTCCCCCGCCAGTTAACACCTGCACTGACTCCCTGGCAACCCCGCACTTGGGGACTGTTTTCTGTATTCCTACAGTCCCCCACCAGCATTTGACACCTGATGTCTGCACTTACCCTTCCACTTGCCACTAGCTGGCCCTAATTCTCATTGTTTTTATTTATTCTATCATCCGATGTACTGCACTGTCCCCACGCCCACCCACTCCGCACTTTTCCTCTTCCCCCTTCCCCTGCACTTGCACGATCTGAATGACACTTGGCCTAGTAGGATTGCCCTCTCCGTCTTCCCTCTGTTCTCCCACCCTTGTCGCGTCGCACCTTGAAACACTTTTGTATAGGCGCGTTATAAATGCCATATCATATACAGGACTCCCAAATATAGGCGTGTTCCCCAACACCCAAATTGTTTTGTGAAACCTAGGCCTCTCTCCCACTATACAGGACACTCAAATCTAGGTGTGTTCCCCATACCCTATTTTATTGTGAAACCTAGGCCCATCTCCCACTATATAGGGCTCTCAAATCTAGGTGTGTTTCCCCATATCTGCCCATTATACTCCGAAACCTGCTGTATGATGAAACCTAGGCCATACCTCCATATCTTCCCATTACATCTGCCTATCCGCACTGGACAAAGATTGCTGCCGCCGAGCAACATCGAAGCCTATGGTACGTATACATTACACCACGTCTGTGGACACAGGCAGCAGGCACAGCCAAACATCCATGCACCACAGAATGCAGTTATGGCTATGCTCATTCGGTCTAGCAGCGCATATAGCCGTTCAAACTGAAACACCTGACGTATCACAACACCTCTGCCACTAGCATACAGCGACTGCCAATGAAAAGAAATTCAGTATAGCTGGCCACACACTGACTCTTTTTCAACAATAGCACTCTATCGCAAACCTCCAACAGCGCCCACCCACGTGCCGGATATCTTTAAGCTGCTTAGTCGAGCCTAGCCAGCCATCTAAGTCTTAGACCGGCGAAAATGCACACACGCATCACCTAATCCAAAACTCCTAGAACCTCCAGCACACTGACTAGCTCATTGAGGCCATACAAATGGGGAAAGAGCGCTATATATATATATATATATATATATATATATATATATATATATATATATATATATATATATATATATATATATATATATATATATAACCACATACAATACAATACAATACAATGAATGCAAGTAAAATTGAGGTTTTTGTCTGCATAGAGTTAGAGTTTAAGGTGTGGTGAAGTACCCAACAACTTGAGACAATGAGGTTATTGTAAGCAGCTTTTATCTTGCAGAATTGCATACTGATTTATATAAAAATCAGTAATAGTGGCGGCTTGTGTAATACATGCTTTTACATGGATATCCCATCATTTATGCTAGGTAAATGCTTACAAATCTGTCATTTAATTGTGTTGACAGTAATGCGTTACCTAGCCCAAATAATTTCCTGTTTTCAAGTAAAAAAATCTCTGTGATCCAAGGTCTACAGGAGCGACGTGAGCATTCAATGTTTCCATGATAATGCACAGAAAAGACGCAAGATAATACAGCCTGCACAGTCAATATCACATAAGAAGCTGGGAATGCAGGACAAGTGGTGGCGAGATTGGCATGTAGGGTCCAGTGGGTGAACTTGCATCACAGGTAGATGAACTCCTAGCCGCCAAGTACATGCACGCTAGCAAAAGGCAGCTCTGTTACTTAGTTTAGTTATACCTTTGGGCTAGCCCATGAAAGGGGCAGTTTGAGCAATGTGGCTGAAATGTCAGGGTGATGAAATGCTGTTGCTGTTTCAGTGACTCTTTCGCTCTCAAAAGACTGCTCCAGGCCAAAGATTTTTTTTCTCCTTAAACAAGACTGCACACGGTTACATTGGCAGAGAGACAAGCCATTTCACTCAGGAGGCATTGTGCAAAGCCCACCGCGATTTGAAACAAAAGTGTTTTTAATTTAATTGAGTGGACCTCTCACTATACCCTGGACATTCATTGTCAAGGTACAAGGACTATGGCAGTATAGGTTTTCTACCATCTATGGGCATTAGCAGCAACCGGTATGACTGCTTTTCAGTTGTCACTCTCATCTGGCTTACTTTTTGACATCAGACTTTTACTCTGAGGCCCTGTACAAGTGCAATGTGAGCAAAGCTCCAGTGTTAAGAAGAGAGGAAAGGTTTGAAAAAATGTCCACTGTCTAGAAAAGAGGTGGTGTTCCTTTCCTAGTCAATGGAGTCAACACCAGACTTTTCTGGTAAAGGGATGGAAGGCACTGTGTCCATAACCCTTGATCTGTGCAAAGGAGATGAAACACAAAAAAAGAGGAGAGTCAGAAATGAAGGCTAAAAGTAAAAGGGCATGTTAAGAGAGAGAAAGATAATCTGAAAGAACGACAGAACTGGATACACTATTTCTTACAGGCCAACAGTCCATTATAACTAGACAATGACTACAGCCCATTTTGAGGCCAGGCAAAGGCAAGAATAGACAAAAAAAAAAAGGAGGGAAGGTGAAGAGAAACACCTCATCAAAAGAATAGGGCCACAATTAGTGAGAGGGTGTGAGAGTGGAGGGAAAGGAAGAGAGGGTGGTTGGGGAGGCATGGGGAGGACTCTGAGGCATAAGAAACAAGTGCAAGAGGCTGTTGAGTAAGATAGAAGACAGACCATGACATGAAGGAGTGGGGTGATGAAATGGGAGGGAGTAAGAGGAACAGAAGGCAAATGTGAAGGAGAAAATGCAGAGGCAACATTGATTAGGACAGAATTGAGGTGCAAGGGATAAAAAGAACAGGAGGTGAGGCAGGAGATGGAATGGGAAGAAAAGGAATTTTAGAACAGAAGGGAGGGAGACAGTAAACAAACAGAACATAAAGTACAAAACATCATAGGAAGAGAGGGGAGAGAATGGCATAAGTGGGGAGAAATAGGAATGAAAGTAGAGAGACCAAGAGAGAGAGCGAGGTGGGAACTGGGTATGAAAGTGGCAGGAGATTACAGTGGCTAGTGAGAGGAGAAAACGAGAGTGGGAAAGATTGAGTGGTAGAGGAGACAAAAGGCGTGAAACAAACATAGGAGGCAGCAGGGGAGAGAGAACAGGATGGAGCGAGAGGCAAGAGACAACATAAGGGAAGATCAAGAGCATAACATGGTCAGAAGAGATTGAATTAGAAGAACAGAGAAAGAATGTGAGCTATGTAGAAGAAATATAGGAGCGAGAGAATAGAGGAAGAGGAAAGATGTGAAGCAGGCAGAGGGGAGTTGTACTAGAAAGCTGCATGATGGAGAGCAAACAGAGTAACAGAAAAGGTGAGAAAAAACAAGAGTGAAGCTCTAGTCAGAGGCAAGAGAACTGGTGGGATAGAGACGGAGAAAGAAATGGAGTGACTCATATCGGATATTATAGAAAGATAGGCTAGTGGATAGAGTGTGAAAGTGGATAGAAAATAAGAACAAGGCAGCAGTAACAATAAGGAGTCCAAAACAAAAAGAAAATAATGTTGCGAGGAACTCTGTAGTTGTACAACGTTGTGGAAATTCCATCCTTGTGACCAATGTATTGGAAGTTGTCATATTGGTCTATAGGGTGCCTTCGACCTTTACACAAGAAAACAATCGGGGGAAATGAGGCTTCTGACTCATACCACTAACCACATATACAAACATAACTACTGTCCTTCATTTGGCCATGGTCGCCGTCCTATGGACTAAATTTTTTGCTCTCTCAAGAAAGCAAATATCAGATTCTGACTTCAATGGCATCACCTTCAAAGTCATTGGATTTCAGCTCCAAAGGTTGAGAGGTATGCTTTAAGGTGGGTGCAGGTGTCCTCTTGACTTTCAACCTACTCTCAGCCTTCTACTGTAACATTTGGCAAAGGAGAGTCGTTCGCTGCCTCCTCTACCAGTCGACCACACTGGACGATGTGTTGTCTCAACTTTACATTTTGTTCAAGAGGAGGACCGGGGGTATTTCTGCATGAAAAGTTTTGAGACCATCATTGTGCTATTACACTTTCAAACAGCTTCTGGGCAATGCTAAGCTCTATATAAACTATGCACAACGGAATGCTAGATGTGAAAATTAGTTTAAAAGGACATATTTCGGAAAAGGACACAATATTTTGGATTGAAAATACAAATGTTATGGCTCTGCATGTTTGTGACTATTTTCATGCAAGCTTCACTTTTTCAAACCTAAAGAGTCTTTAAAATGAAAATGCATAAAGTCACGAAATTAACCAACCTCGTTCCTGAAGCCACCGTCATGTTTGCTTCTTCTGGTAGACCTCTTGAGTTCATTGCTTTCTGGGCAGGTCTTCACTTCTGCTGTAGGTTTCAATACGTCCGTTGTGGAAGGTGACAGTCTGTTCACTTTATGAAGAAAATAAGTGTTTGCAGTAGGTCCCTGATTTTGCAGGGTGCAATTTAAAGGCGTGGTTTCATGTACCAGTGGGGGATGGATCTCAGACACCACTTCAACAACATCTTCACCGTCAGACTCTTCTGGAGGCTTTACGTGTTCCTGCAGCGCTTCAACTACATTATAGTCAGTCAAATAGCCTTCAATTTGGGCACTTGCATGAAAGCATTTCACCTCAAACTTCTCACAAAATTCCACAGCTTCAACAAGGCACAGCTCCTTAGAAGCAAGGAGCACCTTGCCCATATTGTCTTCTGTAATGGCCAGTTCTCCAGTGTACAGGAAATCTAGCAACAGGTTCATCACCTCTGAAAAGCTTTCATGAAGAATAATGCGGTCAGATGTACCATCTCCATACAAGCTTTGGAAGAATTGGCTGGAGCAAGCCAAAATACTCCAATGTGCCTTAAACAAGAGCCCACCAACAGCTAAAGTGGCATCACAGTACCGGCCCTCCTCTCTCTGCTTGTTTAGTGCCTGCATAACTTTTACGCTGTGTTGAATGAAAGAGTTGTCCATATTCTTAAGCTTCAAAACATCATAATGGAACCTGCAAGCAGTCAAAAGAATAAAAAGAAGATTACAAAATTGTATTAGCATTCTTATGTATACACCTCGAAGGAAGCCTTTCTCAGTAATATTTAACTCGTATATAGCAGACAAGCACATGTACCCTAACAAGATAAAGCCACCTTATTACAACCTGGCAGTTAAAAGACAGTATAATAGAAACACATGAACTTCAACTAAAGTTGTAACCATCAGTTGTAGAATGTGTAAAACACAAGGGGTAATGGCTAGAAATCCTAAACAAAAATATTTTTACTATGCATTTGAAGAAGGTCTAAAACAGTAATTGCAGTAAAAATATGTAGGAAGATTGCTTGGAAATGTATCAAGAACAGAGGGGCCACGGTGTTGAACTTCGCAGGAGACTCTGTCTGACGACATGAAACACGCTTGTTACGTACCCGCTACCAAGCCTACAAAATCTGAGGTACGAACCCTCTGAAGCAAAGCCCTCACAGGGCAAAACCGCGGTGTTGAACGACGCAGGTGTTTGGCGACGAAGGGGTCTGCGGCACAGACAGTGAGTGCAGATGATTCACCCTCATGTCTGCGGCCGCAGAGTAAGAAGTTGGGAGTTTGCTGCTCTGTGGTTCTTAGCCCTCCAACTGCACCTCTCTGACTTTGTTCCCCTCCTTACCCCCATCCCTTGCTGGGGTCGCCCCCTCCCCCTGCGACTCCTACCTACTCTGTCCCATTCCACCTCCTTGAGGCCCCCATATTTATCCCCCCTCCATGCTAAACCCCCCTGCGTTCTCTCCCTGAGTGGCCCCATGCATTCCTTGATCACGTGTGCTTGCGCGCCTCTCTATCCTTGCCTGTTGCGCCCTCGTCCCCGGCCCGCTTGATCACTCGCAACCCCTGATCACGTGTGCTTCCACGCCCTTCCGTCACTTGGATTTGTTCATGTTGCACTGTGCATCGCTGACTTGCGTGGACCCTTGCAAACTTCAACTGCGCGTGCCTCTACCATCCTCGGCTCTGCTCACACTGGATTGCGTGTTCCCTCGCAACCTTAAAGTGCGAGTGCCTCCGCGCCCCCTCCATCCTTGCCAGTTCATGCGGTGCGTCCTCAGCCGGCGCGGCCCCCGCAAGCCCGTGATTGGGCGTGCCTCAGCGCCCCCTCCATCCTTGCAATACTCACGCCTGCGTGTGTCTTGCCTGCATGTTCCCTCACAATCCTGGATCACGTGGGTTCCTCACACTCTCCCTCCTTGGCTTCATCCGCACCTGCGCATCCCTGCCCTCGTTTCTCCTGATCACGTGTGCCTCGCCCCATCTCATCTCCAGCTCGCCAGCACTCCGTGCCCCCCCAGGCGTCATTGCTCCCCTGCGGTTCTTACCATCGCCTTCCCCTTGCCCCATTTCTCCTCCCAGCCGCTTCCCTGTGATTTGGTGTATTGCTCTGTGTTCCGGCTGTGGTCTTCCTTCTTCTAGGCTTCTTTCAGCGACTGCTCTATTTTTGATTGTATTGCTCTGTGCTCTGCTGTGCTCTTCCCTCTTCTAGCTTTTCTGCCATTGAATGCTTTGTTTTTCTTGATGCCCTGGAAACCGGATTGTTGTTCACCTTACTGCTTTGTGTTTGGTTGTGCTCTTCCGGCTGAGCTGTTCGTCTTTTTCAGTTTAATTATTTTTCTATTTGTCCTATCTCGTTCCGTTTTGTCTGCTTGCACCCCCAGTGTCTTCCCCCCTACTGTTCTTTTCCCACTCCCCACCTCCACCCCTCTTACTCTCTCCTCTTTCCCCCACCTCCTCTATGGTGCTCTCTGTTTCTCCTATATTCTCCAACTGCTTCTCTATTGACTATCTTGCCCTTCTCACCAAGTCTGGTAGCAAGAAGTTCAAAAAGGATATCCTGGTTTCCAACCCAGGGCTCCCTATCGGCGATACCTATACCAGTGTTTACTCCAGACAGACCCTCACTGACATCCTCTTTGTCGTTCCCTTGCTAGACCTATGGACTCTTCATATGGTCTCTGTGCGCTCTCTTTCTTCTCCCATTAATAGTGGCACCCGATGGGAGGTCCTCCTGGCCCCCTTCCACTCCTCTAAGGTCATCATTAATGTTTACCTGAATGGCACTATCTTTGTCCAAGGCCCTCAAATGCCTCCCTCAGTCACAGTCGTGTATGTCCTGTACCGAGCCCTGAGTAAACAAAACAACATTTTTTTCAGGGTGAGAGGTCCCACAGCTCCCAAATATAAAAATGTATAAATATCAATACAAATACATTCTTTCACATTGGTGTGTTTTAATAGTCTGAATAATATTGGTGATAGAGTACCCAGGGGTATTCTGGAAAACAATACAAATGGGTATAATCCGTAACAAGAAAGGATCTTAATGCACAAATATACAACAGCAAATTATTACTATCAGTGCAGTTGCAAAACGAGGACACAAAGCAACATTCATTGAAATAATATAAAAAGTCACAACAACAACAGTGTTTAAACTATACACTGTTCATGTAATGTTTTGTCGTCGACACAACAGTGTTTCGGCCTAAAGGAGCTGTAGAGTGCAGCTAGGTGAGCAGGCCTTCATCAGGACGTGTGGTGGAAAAATGGTAGTCCCAGGGTCTCTATCTATAAAAACAACAATGACAAAAAATGGAGTGCAGTGAGTGGAGGGGGACCTCAATGGTTAAAATGATAATTCAAAACAAAGCTCTCTATAGATGCTATATTACATAAAGAAAACAAAGCTCTCTAGTTGAGAAGCCTATGTCTTACCAAAGGCTTATCCAATGCCAGGGTAAGAGGGGATCCATTATGAGTATAGGAGTCAAACGGCCATTCAGCGGTTATCAGGTGGTTGATTTTCTTGACTTACATATATACAGATCAGGAAACAATCTCCATACCGAACTGTACAGAAAACCAACAGATCGCAATAGTCTATTGCACTTTACCAGCTACCATCCTCAGGGCCTAAGGTACAATTTACCTTATGGCCAGTTTTTGAGGATCAGACGCAATTGCTCCAACAAAGAGAAATATGAGCTACATGCCAACAACCTACAAAATCGTTTGAAGGAAAGGGGGTACCCCAAGAAATCAATTAAACAAGCGAGGAAAAGGGCTCTCAACATGGATAGAACGGTATGCCACCTATAAGCCGAAACTATTGCATTAGAGTACAGATAGGGAGAAATAGTATATGAGGAGGGACACAATGCTTGTGGGCACACACATTGACTGCCCATGGCCATGCTAATCCATATGACCACTCCCACCCAGTTCCAGCCCCTCTCCGTTCCCTGCTCATGGGAACTCTTAGAGCTCGCTTTAATCAAGCCTTTCCATCAACCTTTGCACTCAAAGAGCCTGCCAGTGTATTCTCAAAGCAGTCTTCTGAGAGTTAATGACTTAATTGGAGTTGTAAACAAGCTACAGGTGTAATAATAATGTCTTCCAACAGATCTGCCTTCAGCCACGCGATTTATAAGTGCCCTGCGTGTCTTTCACTGAAGTCGTTTTAAAAACAAGTTTTGGCTTGGCAGCATTTGCCAGGCACTGCAATTAGATGCCCAGGTACTCACACAATCCTGCGCCTGATACCATCAATGGCCAGGTAATATCACTAAGGCAGTGCCTTTCCCATGCCTATACAAAAACGCAAACTATTGGCATTGCCAATTATATGATATGGCATTTATAACGTGCCTATACACAAGTGTTTCAAGGAGCGACGAGGCAAGGAAGGGGAAACAGATGGAAGGTAGAGACAATGATCCTACTAGGCCAAGTGTCAATCAGATCGCGCAAGTGCATGGGAAGGGGGGAAGGGGAGAAGTGCGGGGGGAGTGGGAGGGGACAGTGCAATACATGGGATAATAGAATAATCACAATAGGTAAAGTACAGCCAGCTGGTGGCAAATGCAAGGGTAAGTGCAGACATCAGGTATCCACAGGGGGTCAAGTGCTGGTAGTGGGACTGTAGGGATACAGAAACAGTCCCCATGTGCGGGGGTTGCCAGGAGGCAGTGCAGGTGTACGACTGGCGGGGGAGGGGACCTGGGCCCGAGATTAGAAGGTGGCCAGGTAACCAGTGCAGTTTCAGTTTCAGCCAGGAAATTCAGCAGGGGAGAGGAGGGGAGAACGAAGTAAAGAGAAATGTTTTGAGGTGCTACCGGAACCAGACATGATTCTCCTCATGTTTGAGGGAGGCTGTTCCAGAGGGAGGCCCAACCCGAAGAAAGTGATCTACCACCAACTCGTTGCTTGGAGAAGCGACTGACCCTGAGGGAGTTGGAGGCGGATTAGCAAAGAGTTTGAGAAGGAAGATACTTAGGAAGAGAGAGTTGAAGGTATTGAGGCCCCAGGCCCCAGAAGGCCTTGTGGATAACGAATAGGGTTTTGAACTTAATCCTCATAGCCAATGGGAGCCAGTGCAGAGAATTTAGTGCTGGAGCGATACGATCCCTGGGCTTGAGGCCAAGGACAAGTCTCGCAGTTGAGTTGCAGAGGGCGGAGAGTAGTAGCAGGCAGATTTAGAAAGAGGCTGTTGCAATAGTCCAGCCTAGAGAGAACCAGAACTCTGGAGACAGTGACAGTGAAACAGGGGGAAGGAGATGAAAGGAAGAATACCTCTGAGGAGGTGCAGCTGGTAGTGTGACTTCTTCAAGACGTCAGAGATGTGACGAAAGAAGGAGTGTAGAGTCGAAGATGACCTGTAGGTTTTTAGCCTCAAAGGTGGGAGCAGGAAGAGGGCCAAGAGAGGCCGGCCAGAGAGTGACAGGAAAGGAGGGAGCGGGTGAGCCGATGAGGAGAATCTTAGTCTTACTGGCATTAAGGCAGAGATCATTGGCAGCGCACCACTCCTGGATGGCGGACAGACAGTCGGATATGAGGGGGAGAAGAGGTGGCTGAAGGTAGCCTAAAAATGAGCCGAGTGTCATCCGCATAGCACTTGAAGTTGGGGCAGTGAGTGGCAATGCGGTGGTCAAGAACTCCCAGGTATTGGTTGAACAGCCAGGGAGAGAGGTTCCCCTGGTGTTCCCGAGGGGAACACCGCAGCTAGAGATGGAGATAGGAGGAGAGGAAGGACCCAAATTGAAACTGGGAGGGTCGATCAGAGAGGAAAGAAGTCAGCCACGCCATGGCCTTACCGGTGATACCCAGGTTATCAGGGAGACGGTTGAGCAGGATGGCATGGTTGACTGTGTCAAAGGCAGATGAGAGATCAAGTAAGATGAGGACGCAGGGGGTATTGGAATCAAGGTTGGAGAGCAGTTCTTCACGGATGTTCAGGAGAGCGGTTTCTGTGCTTCTGGCAGCTCTGAAGCCAGACTGATGATCATGGAGACAACCAACAGATTCAGTGTGAAGA
This sequence comes from Ambystoma mexicanum, assembly GCF_040938575.1. Classification (NCBI taxonomy): domain Eukaryota; kingdom Metazoa; phylum Chordata; class Amphibia; order Caudata; family Ambystomatidae; genus Ambystoma; species Ambystoma mexicanum. Next base: position 663,562,421 of record NC_090929.1, read on the forward strand.
ATGAGCTGAGAGATGGCCATCTTTTCCAGGAGTTTGCCCAGGAAATGGGTGTGGAGATTGGGCGATAGTTAGCCTGGCAGGACGGGTCGGCAGAGGGTTTCTTAAGATGAGGGTGCACAAGGGAGTGCTTCAGGGGGGAAGGGAAGACTCCAGTGGCGAAGGAGTGGTTGCAGAAGTCGACCAAAGCAGGAGCCAGGGATTCAATGTGGTCCTTGATGGTTCTGGAGGAACAGGGATGAACCTGTTTTGACGAGACTTTCGTAGATCGGACTGGTCTAGAAACCTCATCTGGGGAGAACAGGGGAAAGGCAGAGAAGGAGGGAGGAGAGGTGGCCGAAGAAGGGCCACGGGAAGAGCAGGGGGCAGAGGGCGGAGGGGGGAAGAGGAGAGAGGGGACAGGATGTCCCGAGTTTTAGAGATGAAATGAGAAGCCAGTGCCGTGCAGAGGGCCTGGGAAGGGACCGTAGAGGTAGAGACTGCAGGAGGATTGGCCAGTTCCTTGCAGATTTTAAAGAGTTCAGCCGAGTTGTTAGATGCCACAGAGATGTAGGCTTGGATGGGAGCTCTCTTCTTGGTGCAGACAGAGGAACAAGTTACTTTCTTACCTGGTAACGTTCTTTCGATGGGATGGTCCGACGACGTATTCCGTATCTATGACAGGTAATGTCCACAGCTGTGCTGCTTCGGAAAATCTTTGGTGTCTGCGACCTGCGTCGATGACGTCGATGCGCCGTCCCCAAGGACCTCCTCCGATGGCCGACGTCACCCGATGTGATAAGTAGGACGCACAACGCCCATAGCCTCAGTTATAGTTTTTTCCCCCAGAACGTGCGCCACCAGTTTTCTGCCAGTCAGACACACAAGGCCTTGCGGAACGCAAGCTGCAATCGCAAAAGAAATTCTGCAGCGGGGAAGGTAGGGAGGGAGCGATATGGAATACGTCGTCGGAACATCCCATCGAAAGACCGTTACCAGGTAAGAAAGTAACTTGTTCTTCTAGGGGATTGGGTCCTCCAACGTATTCCATATCTATGACAGACTCTCAAAGCAGTACCAAGCAAGGAGGTGGGAAAAGAATTTAGAACACAAATTTAGCATGCCCAATCAAATTGCGGAATAAAGGACTGCCTTGCCAAAGGCCAGATCCTGCCCTCGGATGGAATCGAGGGAGTAGTGCCGTACAAAAGTATGCACTGAAGCCCTGGTGTATGATAGATGTGACGAATAAGAACACCCCTCTGCAGGGCAGTAGACGCAGCCACTCCCCTGGTAGAATGGGCCCACAAGCCAGCCAGAGGGTCCTTACCCGCCAAGCGGTAACACTCGGAGATAGCTAAAATAATCCAACGAGATAAAGTCTGTTTCGTCACAGCTTGTCCCAAACGCTTTCCAGCGTTACCAATGAAAAGTTGATCGTCCACTCTGACCCGGGACATGCGCGAAATATAAAAGCTCAACGCTCTCCTAGGATCAAACCTATGGAGCCTCTCCTCTTCCTTACCAGGATGTGGAGGAGGATAGAACGCCGGAAGAACAACCTTCTGGCTCAAATGAAATTCCGAAACCACCTTCGGAAGAAAAGAAGGACGAACTCTAAGGACAACCCTGTCCTTATGAAACACAGTGAAGGGCGGCTTATCTAAAAGTGCCTGTAACTCACTCACTCTGTGAGCGGAAGTAACCGCAACCAAAAACACAGTTTTCAGAGTTAACCGTCTCAAAGGGCAAGAATGCAAAGGCTCAAACGGAGCACCCATAAGAAACTTAAGAACAAGGTTCAAATCCCAACCGGGCACCAGAAAAGGTGACGGAGGAAACACATTAGTGAGCCCTTTCAAAAACTGAGAAATTAAAGGAATCTTAAAATAGGAACATTCTTCAGACGAGCGCTTAAATATGGACAGCGCCACCAGGTAACCTTTAACGGTCCCCACTTGCAAGCCCCTGTGGGCCAAGGAAAGCAAAAAAGACAGAACCATGGGAATGTCACATTCAAAAGGATCCACATTCTTAACTCTGCACCAGTCGCAGAACTCTCTCCAACGGCAACGGTACAGAGACTTTGTTGCCGGCTGCCTGGCCGAGAGCAACACCTCCATCACGTCTTCAGGGAGGTCGCAATCCTTATACCTCAACCTTTCAGAAGCCAAGCGTGAAGGTTGAGGGATCTGACCTCTGGATGGAGAACCTGACCCCCCCTCCCGTGAGAGGAGATCATCTCGGTAGGGAAGACGACGTGGAGGGCAGATGGACAAGTCGAGAAGGTCCGGGTACCACGTCCTCCGGGCCCACGCCGGAGCAATGAGGATCATCCGGGAACCGAACCTCCGTAACCTCTGCAGTACTTGCGGGATGACGGGGACTGGAGGAAACGCATACAGCAGTGGGAATGACCACTCCACCACGAATGCGTCTCCTAAGGCTCCTTTTGGCGGAAATTCCAGCGAGCAGAACCTTTCGTACTTCCGGTTGACACTGGAGGCGAAGAGATCCACTTGAGGGGTCCTCCAAAGGGTGAAGATCTCCAGGAGAATCTCCCGAGCCAGCTCCCACTCGTGAGAGATCGTGCTCTGCCTGCTCAGAGCGTCCGCCGCCTCAGTGCCGTCTCTAGCCAGAAGAATGGCTGAGATCGAAACTTCCTGCTGGATGGCCCAGAACTCGAGCTGCATCGCCTCCCTGCACAGAGGAAGTGACCCTGCCCCCCCTTTTTGTTGAGGTAGTGCATGGCCACCGTGTTGTCCGTTAGAATCAGGACACTCTTCCCTCGCAAAGTCGGCAGGAAAGCCTTCAGGGCAAGCCTGACGGCCCTCAACTCCAACAGATTGATATGGAGTCTGGACTCCGACGGAGACCAACGACCGCTGACTATCAACTCGTTGGCATGAGCTCCTCATCCCGTGAGGGATGCGTCCGTCACGATCGTCACCTCCGGCCAGGGCAGCCAAAATGGGGCCCCCTTCATCAGATTGCCTTTGACGGCCCACCACAGAAGGTCCTGGGCGACCGAGGGCGGCACCTGAACAAGGTCTGACAGCCTGTCGGAGGACTGAGACCACTGGAGCTTGAGTGCCCACTGCAAAGATCTCATCCGCAGACGAGCCTCTGGCACCAGAAGAATGCAGGATGCCATGAGGCCGAGCAGTCTCAAGAACTCGGACGCTGGGAGATTCTGGGCAATTTGAAACTTGTGCACCATCTGCTGAATGTGAAGAGCCCTTACCTGGGGAGGAAAACACTGCCCCAGGGATGTGTCGAGCACTGCTCCGATGTACTGAGCCGCTGCGTTGGTGTCAAATGGGACTTCTTTAAATTGAGGGAGAAGCCCAGCTTGTGAAGGGAGTGGCAGGTGACAGACAGATGATCCAGGACTTGCTCGGGAGAGCTCCCACTGATCAACCAATCGTCCAGGTAGGGGTAGACGTGAATCCCCCCTTTCCTGAGATGCGCTGCAACCACCACCATGAGCTTGGTGAAAACCCTCGGGCGGAGGTCAATCCGAACGGCAGGACCCGAAACTGAAAGTGCAAGTCGCCAACCACGAACCTCAGGTACTTCTTGTGCTTGGGATGGATCGGCACATGGAAGTAAACTTCCTTGAGGTCGAGAGACACCAACCAGTCCTGAAGTTGAAGGGCCTGGAGGACTTGAGAGAGAGTAACCATCTTGAACTTGTCCTTCCTGAGGAGTTTGTTCAAACCGCGCAAGTCCATGATGGGTCTCAATCCCCCGTCTTTCTTCGAAATCAAAAAATAAGGGGAATACCATCCCTTGTTCCTCTCCGCTACAGGCACCAGTTCTATGGCGCCTTTCTCCAGCAGGGCTTGAATTTCCTGCGCAAGGAGCGGATCCGGTCTCTTCAAAGAGAGGTTCCCAGGTGGATTGTCGTGAGGCCTCTGCCGAAAGGGAAGAAAGTAGCCGTGGGTTATGATCTCCAGAACCCACACATCTGAAGTAATGGCTCGCCACTCTACAAGATGCTTGGCCAGCCTTCCCCCAATCGGCGAACCATGGGACCTGGCCTCATGACTGAGTGGTAGAGGCTGCGGCGTTGCCTGAGGGCAAAGAGGCAACTGCCCGAGCGGCCTTGGCACCTCGAGTACCCTTGTTTCTACCTCTGGCACTCTTACGGTGGTCTCTTTGACTGCTAGCTCCTCTCGCTTTACTGAAGGACGAGTAATAGCGAAAGGAACCTCCCCTCCATTGCTGTCCCCTAGGACGAAAAGGCGGAGGTTGTCGAACTGCAGCGCCCAACGACTTCGCTGCAGCTTTGGAGGTCTGCAACCTCTCAAGGCTCTCGTCAGCCTTGCTGCCAAAAAGATGTTCACCGTCAAAGGGCATGTTGAGGAGCCGGGACTGCACATTAGGACCGAACCCAGACTTCTGCAACCGCGCAAACCTGCGTATTACGGTGCTCGCCGCCATGGACCGGCTGACACAATCTGCCATGTCCAAACCCGACTGAACGGCCTCACACATGGCATCCTTGCCATCCTGAACCATAGCAAGGAAACCATCCGTTCGTCCCCTTCGGGAATACGTTCAGCCGCTAATGCAACACAGTTCCACAGAGTGTGTGTGAAATGAGACAAGCCACATATGGAGTTGACCGCCTGAAGCGTCATACCCCCTGAAGAAAAAAACTTTCTTCGCCCAGCCGTCAAAACGTTTGTCGTCCCTATCGGGAGGGATGGTAGGATACGACGCCTGCATTGCCAGGGCCGTAGCCGCCTGCACCACCAAACTCTCTGGAGTGGGGTGCCTGGACAAGTAGCAGGGGTCGCTACTGGCTGGACGGTTTTTTCGCGACAAAGACTTGCCCACTGCCGGGAGACTCTCCGGAGCAGTCTAAGCCGCCGCCACCCTTCTCTGCAGAGCCATATGAAACGGCAATACCGGGTCAGTGGGGGGGGACCAAGATCAAGGATGTCCGTGAGATCATCCTGAACGAACTCCACTGGGAGAAACGACCAACCCAAGTACTCGGTGACCCGAGACATAAGGCGCCGATATGAAGAATCGGCATGAGTGCCAGGCTCCGGCCTACAAAACTCCACCTCCGGAGAGGTGTCCAGTCCACTGGCATCATGCAGTGACTGCCTCAGGTCATCAAACTGGCTATGGCCCGAGATAAGCTCATCTGGTACCGTAACCGTAACCAAGCCGTCATCAGAGCCTTCATCACCCTCTGAAATGTACTCCAGGCGGTGAGAGGAAGACATCTGGGGCCCAAAGCAGTGCCAGACCTTAGCCAAAGCCTTTCAAGGGGCTAACCCCCTGCCACGGGGCCCCTCCGACACCACCGCCTCAAAAGGCGTCGAGGGCGCCGAATGAGAAACAGCGTAGAGCGAATCGGCGTCGACATCAGTTGCAGCGCCGCCAGCATCGATGCCGTCGACACAGGCCTCGAAGCCGGAGCTCCGAGCGGGTCTGTCGATGACCTAGGCGCCGACAGCGTCGACGACCCCCTCGGAGGCGGATCCTCGAGAGAAATCGTCGACGACCTCAGCGCCACAGGCGTCGACGTCTTCTTCGAAGAAGGCACAGGATCAGGCGGTCTCGAGCGCGTCGAGGACCGGGACCTGGAACGGGCATGGCGAGAACGGCTACCCTTGTCCGAGCGGGACCTCTCCCACGAGCCATGCCGACCAACCAAGCCCGAAGGCGCACAAGCGGTGTCTCTCGACCGGTGCCGACTGACCCCACTCGGAGGCGCGGACGGACCGGTGCCCTGCGATTCAAGAATCGCTAGCATCTGCTTCCTGAAGGAAGCCCATTCCTCCGGTGTCGCTTGCATGGAGGAATAAGCGACCCGCCGACGGGTGGAGTCCTCGGAAGAGGACGGGGAAGGCGACCGATGCCAGCGCTTCCGGGAATGCCTCGAAGAGGCAGAGGAGTGGCGAGACCGACTCCTGGAAGGAGACCCACTGGACTTCTGACGATGACTCAGAGAGTCACCTCTCGAGTCATCCGTCGAAAGCCCCGCAGACCTCGACTTCCGGGGCTTAGACACCAGACCTACCGACAGCTTCTTCTTGCCTTCCTGCAAGGCCTTTGCCGTGAGCGACTGGCAGTCGACACAGTTGTCCGTATCGTGGGCCTCCCCGAGGCACCAGAGGCAGGCGTCGTGCGAGTCCGTGACCGACATCTTGGACCCACAGTCCCGCATTTCTTGAAGCCCTGACGCGCGGTTGAAGACGAAGTAGACATCGCCACAAACAGGTCTTCACAAAAAACCGAACAGGTTCAACGAACCGAGAAGAAAACAGCAAACTCCAAAGAGTCAAGGCGTACCGAGATTCACGAAGCGAACACGTTAGCGGAAAAAACAGAACTGAGGCTATGGGCGTCGTGCGTCCTACTTATCACATCGGGTAACGTCGGCGGAGGTCCTCGGGTACGGCGCATCGACGTCATCGACGCAGGACGTAGACGCCGAAGATTTTCCAAAGCAGCACAGCTGTGGACATTACCTGAAATAGATATGGAATAGGTCAGAGGACCCAATCCCCTCGAAACAGTATTACCTTTGGAGCAGGAAGCAGGCCAGTTTTTCAGAGAATGTACCAGAAGCCCGCCCTTTCCTCTCAGCCACCCTGCACTTGCATTTGAGGGTGATGAGGTCTGAGTCCTACCAGTAGTTGCACTTGGCTTTGGGCTTCAGGCGGATCCTCATGACAGGGGCAAGAACATTGAGAGTATCAGATATAGCAGAGTGGAGCATGGAGAGGGCTGTGTCAGGGTGTGAGTTAGCCAAAGGGGTTTGGGGAGGTGAGAAAGTGGCGGCGAAAGCCTCAACTGACACGCGCCTCATGAGTCGGATGACCGAGAAGGTGGGTGGCAGTGCTGGAGTAGGCTTGGCCTGTGGGGTAGAGAGGGTAAGCTGGGAGGAGAAGGAGAAAGTGATTGCTCCAGGAGAGAGGAGATGTAAGGGGGATGGAGAGGGGAAGGTCAGAGGAGATCAGAACATCCGGAGTGTGACGTACAGAATGAGTCGGCCCAGAGGGGAGAAGAGAGAGAGAGCGAGAGAGAGCGAGAGAGAGAGAGCGAGATGAGGCATTCGAAAGAGGAGTAGGCCTGCATAGGAATGACAGAGGCAGGAATCCACTCGGGGAAGAGCAGGGCTACACCCCCTCCGGAACGGTTGGACCTGGGACGGAGAGGATCTTGTAGCCGTCAGGGAGGAGAGTATCAAAGCTTGTGACAGAGCTGGCTGTAAACCATGTCTTGGTGAGACCAAGGACATCGAGGTCAAGTTCCTCCAGAAGGCATCAGATGTTTGAGGAGTGTTTGACAGCTGAGCGAGAGTTTAGAGTGGCAATATGGAGAAAGTTGCCATCCTTGAAAGACTTCCGGCGAGGGGTACAAATCAGAGGTACGCCCAGCGGAGTTGTAAGAGAAGCCCGAGGGGGGGGGGGTAGAAAGGGAAGGAGCGGAGAGCAAGGTAGCCAAGTAGGAGACAGCAGGGGTAGGCGAGGAAGCCGTGGAAGGGAGAGAAGTGACAGCCGGAGAAGAAAATAAATTGATGAGGCGGAGGAAACATCTATCGAAGAGGAGAAGGTTGGCCTGAGGGCCTTGGACCAATACGGTGCATTTTAACACATAAACGTTAATGATGACCTTCGAGGAGTGGAAGGAGGCCAGGAGGGCCTCCCACCGTTTACCACCATTAATGGGAGAGGAAGAGAAGGGAGAGAGTACAGAGACCATATGTAGAGTCCTTATGTCTGGTGAGGGAATAACAAAGAGGATGTCAGTGAAAGTGAAAATTTGCCTGGAGGAGGCACTGGTATAGGTGTCAGCGATAGGGAGGGCTGGGTTGGAGACCAGCATGTCCTTTTTAAACTTCTTCTTACCAGATTTAGTGAGGAGAGCAGGATCGTCGATAGAGAAGCAGTTAGCAGTTAGAGAAGATAGGAGAGACAGAGAGCACCATAGATTAGGTAGGGAGAAGAGTGAAGAGGAAGGGGAGAACATTAGGGAAGGACACAGGGCAGGGTGCAAGCAGACAGAGAGAGGCGAGACAAGTTGACAATTGGACAAGATGACTGACACTTTTGATTTTAATTACTTTTTTCACAATGCAATTTTTTTTTAAACGGGAGGAAAAATACACCTAAGTTGGAGAATCCCGAAAGAGGAGAAAAGGCTGAGGTTTCACAGTGCAATTTTAACTACTTTCACAATGCAATTGTTTTAAAAAACGAGGGAAAAAAAAAAAACACAAACACACCTAGTCTGAGGATTTGTTATGTGGACAGGGGTATGCAGCTTAGCGAGAGGGTCTAACTTGGTTGACGGTTGGCAGCTGGCTTCCTATGCGGACACCTGCAGACACAGCCAGGAGCCGCCTCTGTGGGAGCCGCCCTTTGCCTTGGGGCCGTTAGCCGCAGGGGCTGCCGGGAAGCGGGCTGCCCAGGGAAGGTCAGTGATGAAAGAAGGAAAGGCCAATCAGGGGGGTGGGCGGAATAGGAGGCAGGCGGGAAGGAGGGGAAGATGACCGCAGAGGGAGCAGTGAAACAGAGGACACCGGCAACAAATTCAAAAGCACAACGCAGCAAACAACGCAAATTGTCAAGGAGGGCACTCACCAAGTGGATTACTGAGCCCGCTTTCACCTGCTCAGCCTAGATGGTATGGTGAGCGCAGTGAGCTGGTTTGCTTAAGGGTCTGGAAGGAGGTGACAAGAACTAATTTCCATGAATGATGAAACAATGAATGTGACCCTGGAGAAAAAAAATTATGCATGAAAGCAAATGGAGACAAGCGGCAATAGGTGCTATGAACCGGAGGTGAAACCAAGGGCAAATAACCAATGTTAAGGGACGTAAGCACATGTTACAGATCCCTGTGGTGATATGTAATGATGCTACAGCAGCCACATCAAAAACTAACTTGGTCTCCCCACTTCCCACACTGCATGGGAGTTTGCACTCCTTGCGGGTCTGCTCTATTGGACAAGCATGACCCGCTAACCTCAAATGCATCACCCTGGAGAAGGCAGGGAAAGTGGAAAAAGTAGAGGTTAATGCAGCCCACTCTATAACAACAGGGTGTAAATTAGAAACCAAACGGTGTAGACAAAATATGCACACAAGACAATGGGCCTCGAGTTTGGCGGTAGCACCCGCACAGCTGCCAGCAAACTTGTGAAATTACCAGCACCCGGCAATGGGGACATACGGAGGCGTTACAGCCCTGCAGGATCCGGTCCGTCCCCACTGCTGGTATTCATTACTTCCCATTCCCATTTGAGCCCCGTAGGGCTCAATGGGAATGGGGAGGTTGGATGCACCGGCACCATTCATGAATGGTGCCGGTGCATCCGACTAGTTGTGCTCGCAGGTGCTGCTTTGCTCGCCTGTTACGCTCACCTGGTCTCTGCGGAGGCGTTGGGGCATGGTTGCAGCCCTTCCGGGGGTGAGGCCGCTCGGGTCCGACTTCGCCCTCTGCGCTTATGTGGTGACTGGTGGTAATAAGTAATGCTGCTCGGGACTGCTCCTGCATGAAGAATAGGGGGCATGAGTATGCCAGCTTGTGGGTCCGATCCCCTTCCAGACCCCTTCTCCCAAACCGTGGTACCCGTGGGATGCGTTGTCCCTGGAAAGCTCACCTGTTGATTCGTTTTGGCGAGCACTCCGTCCTGCTGCTTCTGGCAGGGGCGCTTGTATAATCTGGACCGAGTTCCTTCACTGGTCTCTTGCACGTGGTAGTCCAGTCCTGCTGCGACTAAGCCACTATACTTCCTAAGTGTTCCTGTTTGCCTTTGTCTTTCCTCAAGTGTTTTTGTTGTATTGTAAAGTTTGTTGTCTTGTATTGCTGTCCGTTCCACTTTTGATGTTTGCTCTTTTGCTTTCTTCACTTGCAGGTGATGTTGCCGGCCCGGCAGAAGCTGCGGAGCTCGAGGCGGCAGCCGGAGGGAATGAGGAACGAAGCTGCAGCGGTACAGTAGCTGGTAAATTGTTAACTAGGGGGCGCGCAGGGTTCAAATGCGGGGCGGCTCTAGGACGGATGTTCTAACCTTGTCTTTCTTCTTCTTCACAGGGTCCAAGTTTGTAGATGCGGAGTGCGGTGCTGCGGCATCGGGATCAAGATCACTGGATGTCAGTAGATGAGTCTGCAGATGAAGCGATGAAACACCGGTTTCCTGGAGGTGAGTATGCAGGAGAATGCCTGGCTTCAAAGGTAAGTAAACTGGTCCAAGCGGCGGTGAGCGTCACATTGCACGCGAGTGCACAGTAACGCGAAGCACCGGCCTTAAGGATGGAGCAGCTTATATAGCTGAGCTTCTGAAGCCACGCCCACCAGGTTCAGCCTGCCTGCCACACCCGATGAGTCAGCACATGAGGATGTTCTCTGGAATAAAGGTTTTCAGCTCCTGATAAGTTCTGGTAAAATAAAAGCACTCTTGCACTGAAATAAAGTGTTCCTGCTTACATCTCTATTTGAGCCTGGCACCAAAGGCGCCAGGACGGAGTCCAGCCAGGGCCCTTGTGTTTATGGGTCCCAAAAGTGAGTCAAGTGACCCATTGCCCCCATCACTAGATGGTGTGGTTTTTGTGTTCTGGGGCCTGTGGCCATGACAGCGCCAGGTCAGACCTGGCAGGCAGAAAGGCACCCGCAAGCACAACTCATAGTTTGCGGTCCGGTAGTAACATCGCTGGTAGCTTACCGGCGCCTTTACTACCGGACCGGCAAACTTCTAATGAGACCCAATGTTGCTAATTTTTCTCCTTTGGCGGCCTCGTGGATTGTATCATTCCTGGACAACAGAGTCAGTAGAGTATGCTCAGAAATAGCTGAGGCGTCTCCAATTTCGATCCTCTTTGGGGTTCCCCAGGGTGCTAGTACATCACCATGCTAATATAACATATTCATGACTCAGTTTTTCTCTATGCTAGAGGCAGAGGGAATTATGTTCAGTAAATATGCTGATGAAACACTTAATAGAGAATTGGATTCTCAATAATAATCTGGCACTTAACAAAATAACACGGAACTAATAATTGTGGGTAGCCCTACGGCCATAAAAAAGTTGGACAGTAACTTTTGTTCCTTTAGGCTAGGAGCCGACCTTATTACACCAGTTCCTAAAATAAAGATTTTGGATGTTACCCTTGACCAGTCCCTGTCCATGGGTTCCCATGTCTACAGTATTGTTACTGCCTCAGCGTATTATATTAAACTGCTGCACCATCTTAAGCCACTTATTACCCAGGCGAGTGCATAGACAATCGCCGGAGCCATCATTGGTGCGAAGATGGATTACTGTGGAAGTTTACTGGCGGGCATAGTATACATGACTTGCACAGGCTACAGACCATGCAGAATAGGGCGGTGAGAGCAGTTTTGGGCCTCTCAAGAAGAGACCATGTAACGGACGCCAGGCGGTCTCTTCACTGGTTGCCAATAGAAGCACGAGTCACCTACAGGATCTTAACCATGACTTTCAAGTGCAGATTGGGGACTATGCCAACATATTTGCAGGACTCTATTTCAGACAAAGTCAATGGAAGAGAGCTAAGAAGGTCCAGCGGGCAGAACCGGCTTACTCAACCTAGAAGCAGAGCTTCGAAAACCGAGAAGGGAGATTTCCATCTGGTGGCCCCCAAACTTTGGAACAAACTTCCTAAATACCTAAGATTCCAGTGTTCATTGTCAGCTTTTAAGAAAGAGTTAAAAACATACTTGTTTAATTAAACTGGGAATTTCCTGCCCTGACCCTTCTGGGTGTCTCTTTTCACATCTATTATTTGATATCTGTTATTCATTGAAGTGTTTGTCTAACTGCCTGCGCCTTTACGCCTGAGGGTCCACAGTGCACTATACAAATGCTGTAATGTAATGTGCCTGTTCCCAGATTGCGAGTTAAGTAGTTGAAAGAAACGTTGCAGTGAGGCTGGAGTGATATTTTATGGGTGTATAATTCACAATTTAGCCCCACCGAGCATAGTGCATAACCCTATGCGCAAATGCATAATACCTGTCACCACTCTCCAAACCCAGCCGGTGTTACATGGGGAGACAGGACAGCTCAGGGGCAACACGTTTGTATTGGAAGCAAGACAACGCAACGCAACAGAGGTTCGAATCCCGATCCCACGCTAACCACTCACTGGTATTAAGCGCATTCTTTTATAGAATTATAATTACAGGTCATGTAGCCAACTTCAAAGAGACCTACATTGCTTCAATGGGCACTGAATTACAACTCAAAGATACAAAAAATCCTGCGTAATGACATTATCAGAGCTCTAGAATCTTTGCCTCCCAACATCCTGAAACGTCTTAAAACACATGAACAAGTGGTTTGATCGTGAGCTAGCCCTCCTCAAAAGATAATACTGGTAAATGGCAAGCACCAAATTATATTAAAGGTGGCCTGCCTTTGACACCATGAAGGATACAACCATGCCATCATGAAAAAATAACCATCTACAGCCGCGTCCCAAAAACTACCAACAAATCCTCCAAAAATATTCACGGTCACTAAAGAACTTCACACTTGATGCCCAACCACACCTGCTTCACAGCGACTCACTAATGAATTTGTCACTTTCTTTGATGACAAAATTGAGGGCATCACCAACTGCTCTGCATTCAAACCTAAATCCCACAAACAGAAAGTGTCTACAGAAGTCTGCAAGAGGACCTTCGGCATTAAGGCACATTTCTCAGAAAACTTCATCATGACAGCTGTAAAAATTAACACATCCTCAAAAAAGCCCCACCTGCTATAGCAACCACAATCGCATGAAACATCTCCACCCCGTCACCTGCTCTCAATGCACTGGTCAATAGCTCCCTGTTCCACAGCAACATACTTCCACCATCCACCAACCAAACTGAATGTGCCAGTCTAATTGCGCCTAATCTCTTCCACCCCTGCCTATGGAACAGAAACCATGCTGCTTCCATGTGAACAAGGTATTCCTGGCTACCAGTGATGAACTCACCAGAAATGTCATTGACTCTCTAGCATTTTACATTGTCAACTATACTACAGCAGTCAATTGGCCTGAAGGAAAAGCCCTGAATGGTTATCCTTTCTACAGAACAGAAGGGCCATGAATAAATCGGGCACATTACATGCAAACCTTCAGCATCAGATGTGGCACCCCACAGGGCTCAGTAATGTCCCCATGGCTGCTCAACTGCTAAATGAAACCCCTTGTGGACATCCTAGACTCATATTCCACTCCTTTCCAGATGCCTGCCGATGATGCACACAAATAAACTCACTCAAATGCTTAAACATTCTCTTATCACGTATCTCTGCAGAATTGGATGATTGATAATCATCTCAGCATCCACTTCCACAAGAGAGGGCAGGAGCCCGTCCCCCAGTATCATCGCCCTGGCTTCAGGAGCAGCAACCGTCCTAATGGGTGAGATTGGAAGGCAAGCTTACCTTTTCTCGCCATCGCTGAATATGAGTGCAATATACCTCACTTAGCGAGTACTGTTTGAAGTACCCCATCCACGAAATTCATAGTCTGCATCACTGCACAAGATTGCCGAATTCGTATTTACCGTCCTGTTTTATGAAATACGAGCAGCCACCTTTGCATCTTTAAAAATGTCTGCTGTGTGCACACCATTCTGCTAACTGGCCCTTCTGTTCCTCCACGCGGCCCTCCCATTGGCAGATTGATCCTATTTTGGCCAATAGAAAGCGCCTGCAGGCGGAAGTCAGACCTGCATCCTAAGGACCTCATCACAAGGGCCTGTCTGTGCCTGTCCGAGCTGTTAGGGCCGTGTGGCGAGACACGCTGTCCTGTTTTGCCTCCAAAACGCTGAGGCATATCGATCCGTCGATCAGCGCTAAAAATCACAGAAACGCGCCCTGCATTGCGGGGACCTTCCAAAGCCAAGACGTCTTCGCATTGGTCACCAACACACAGCCCAACTCGAGCGCTACACTCTCTTCTCCGCCGACACCTGCGGTAAGCTTATGCCAGTATCTACTAGAAAGCTGGTACACAGCTAGTATTGCTAAACTTATTGTACTTTGAACATATTGTGCCTATGGACCTGATTCAGTCCTTTGCCCAAGACTTACTGGGATACATCATAGCGGTACATTAGATACCCTGTACGTTGTACACTTACAGCACCACGTGCCAGTGCTGTCGTCACAATCTGCTTCATGATGCATTAGTCATGCCATATGACTATTACCCCTTGGTTCTGAACCGTGTCCAAGACTACACTTACTCCGGTCTTAAATCACATAATGTTTTAACTCTCCTTCTGATCATTTTTTTTTTAAAACTACGTATCTACCAAGACTCTACCTCGCTCACCTACAACTTATTTTTCAGCCTGTTTGAAACTTCCTGATAAATGCGCAGCAACTACATTGCTAGCCATTGACCCTCATTGTCAGTAGACCTATGTATGCTACCTCACACTAAATTAAACGGCCGTAAAGTCCCTTGCCCTTACGCTGAGATAGCGGCTAATGTTTACTACCTTTGGGTGCTGCTCTCAATGTTTCTTGCTAGCCATATACCAGCACATTACGTAGCATGTTAGTCATTGTTCACGGCGAATGCTGCATACCAACCAATTGTGCGACGTAATTGTTCTTGTTAGCCTCCGATCTTTTGTAAATATAGCATATTTGACATTGTTCCTGCCAATGCCTTATGTCAACGACTGTTCGATGCAAATGCTAGTTTCCGATTCCCTGTAAACGCAGTATGATATTAGATATTGTTCCCCTGCAAACGCAGCATGTTAGCCACAACTACTGTTAAACTGCCATCTCATATGTAGTAGTTAGCCACTGTCTATCGTCAATGCCGCTTGTCAGCCCTACTTCTATGTAAAATACAGCCGGTTAGACATAGATCCTTGCAAACTCCCACTTGCTAGTTATTGACCCGTCGCTCTTGTGTCGCATCTCCGAACTCAACCTAAGTTTGCCTAGTCATGCACTTGTTTACCTGTACAATTACATGCCTAACACTCATACTTAACGCATTCCTTTTGCCGAAAATGGCGCCATGGGCACTAGCAGCCACTGACAAGGTGGGGAGTCATGACACTCAGCCACTATCCATTGGCCATCACATCAGGCCTAGCAAACCCAGTATCTCCTTATCGATGTCCACGGCACTACCTTGCTCTGATATGATTACACCGACCAAATCCCTGCCTTCCTGCCACCTGCAGACAGATAAACACAACCTCACTGACCTATCATTACCAAGCAATACTTCAATGCTCATACGCACCCAATGGATCCAGCTCTACGCTTCAAGACCAACACCTAACCAACCTTGCCCGACCTTAATCAGAAACTCTAGGCTAGGATCTAGACTAACAAAAAAAAAAACTCTCTCCCCAACTAACTGCAGAAGCAAACTCAGTCCGACCATTATAATCAAAAACTCCAGGCTAGGCTCTAGACTTAAGAAGGCCTACTCTCCTCCAACTAACTATAGAAATAATACCAACACCAACATCTGGTCCACGAGGAATAAAACAGATACCTCTATGAACACCACAACGAATAATGTTTCCAACCTAATAACAAACATTACCCCTACAAAATCTAATCTGATCAGCGGCAACCCCTTCGTCAAGGGATTGCTCATAAATGCTATTTCCCTAGTAGCACATGCACTAGACATTGTCGACCACATAACGCTGAACAAGCTCAATTTCCTAGCTATAACTGAGACCTGACTTCATGCTGCGGCAGTCACATCACTCTCAGTAGCTATACCGGACAACTACACCATCATCAGACTAGACAGGGAAGCCTCCAGAGGCGGAGGGGTCGCCTTTATTGCCAAGTCACAACTTGGCCTAAGAACCTTACCCAAGCAGCCATTCCCGTCCGGAGAACTCTTGTCCATTAACTTACCACTCACTGCATCTCGTACCTAAACTATACACCTTATATATAGACCTCCAGGTCCAATTACCACCTTCCAGGAAGATATTACAGCTGTCCTTACCACCAAAACCAAACCTGGTTCTCAAATTATGCTGCTGGGGGACCTTAATCTTGGCCTCGATGATTCAGATGACGACAATGCCCCGGCCCTTGCCAACACCTTATTGGAACTAGACTCCTCACATCGCATTACCAAACCTACACATAGCAAAGGGAGAATCCTAGATTGGATTTCAGACCTCAATTGAGACACTAATATATTATCTAACGCACCCTGTGTCTGGTCAGATCACCACATCATCTCATTTACTATACAGGACATGAACATACTAAACCAATGTAACACTTTGGCACCTCAGGCCCTCACGAGAAATAACCGAAATATAACAGTGGAAAATCTAATTCCTTTAATACAACCTATTACTAATCAACAGAACTTTAACACTGATCCCACATCACTAGTAGATATGTACAACAAAACACTACATCAAGCCATTAACATTTTAGCGCCACTGAAAATGCGCAAAGCTATACCACATGCCCACCTTAATTCAAAGTACACCCCCAACCTCAGAACTTTGCGCAGTAACAAAAGAAATGCTGAAACTTTATGGAAGAGCCTCCGTTCAGCACCAAATAAGGGAAAATTCTTAAACTCCTCTAACATCTACAAAACCACATTCATCAAACCAAAAGTGAAACTTTTAATGATAGAATCATTAAAGCTAAATCAAGCATGAAAGAACCATTTAATATCCTCAAAGAACTAGAATCCCCTATACCACGTCCTGACACTTGTACCAAAGACTTCACCTGGTGCACCAATATACAGAAAGCTCTTCTTGACAAAATAGCACGTTTACAAGCCAGAATTAAAGCAAAAAAAACTCAGTCTTACCTCTGACACACATTTACACAAACCACAGGTTCCCTCCTCCAAACCATGCAATATTTAAGTTATCTCCTCTTACTAGTTTTAAAACTAGGTTCAACTTTCAATGCTGTTAATTGTAGGAGATCTCCGAAAAAAATAACGTGTTTTCCTCCAAAGAGTTCTTCGTAGTTAGTTTTAAGGACCTCTTGCAATTTGAGGTGAATCAAAGCCAACATTAGGTTGGAGACCATGCTCACCTAATCTATTAGGAGCATTTTCATTCGTTTCAGAATTCTGTGTAGCTCCATAGCAGTTTCTGTTGAAAGTTTGTAGTGCTCTAATTTGTTTTGGTGTTCTACTGGAAGGAGCAGCAGTTGGTGTAAAGTAACATCTCCTATGTTGTAGGCAGCTAAACCTGTGGGGGCTGTTTCAACAGCTGAAAGCTTGTTGTTTGTAAATATTTGGAGGCACTTGCTGATGATTTTTGTTAAGAATGTTTTGCCTGAATCAGCTTCACCACTTACATACGTGAGTACAGGTTTTTAATTTTGACCGCTACAAGTGTTACTGTCGTGCTGCACACCATGTTCAATTTCTTTAGTTACTTCCAGGAAAATGCAACGTTGCTCATCATTGAGTTGTGATTTCAGCAGAGGAAAGTTTCCTTCACATTCCTCATATTGACACGTGGCGTTTTCTACTTCAGTCATGGCTCTACAAGTGGTTCTTGGCTTCCTGTAACAGAAGGTTGACTACCCTCGGGAGTGTCTTCATTTAGTTTTGTTGGAACTGTTTTCCTCTTGTTCAATGTCCAACATGTTTTTGTTCTGCTTGAAATTGATATGTGTTATACTGCTTTCATTTGCATTGGAAGCATCTTCATAGGAGTCATGGGTGCCTAATAAATCATCTTCTTTTCTCCATGGTTAAAAAAGTTGGGTGTAGGGACATGTAGTAAAGTTTTCTATGTTGAGGATTTTTAAATGATAGCTTTATATGATTAAACAGGCTGAGTTTGGTAAGTTTAACAAGGATGCCTATACAAGTTTTCACTTTGTACTTACCTTTTTTTCCCCATCGGGTTTAATATTATTCTTGTATGAGACATGTTGGGCTATGTGGTATAGGCACGTGTTTTCCAAAGCAGTACTCCTGTTTGGGTAGTATGTGTCCAATAAATTGTTTTTCAAAATGTCCTGGCTGTTGGGATTGTTTTTGGCTATTGTTTCTATGTCTTGGTACAATTTGAGCCTCTTTTTCTAGATGCAGCATGTCCAGGGCTTAGCAAGACTGTTTTCAGATTTTCCAAATAAGGATGCGTCTGTTAAATGGTATACAGCTTTGTAGCAACCGCATTCCCTATGGGAGAGCATTTTTATGCCAAAGCTGTATAATTTTTGTGAGAGGGTTTTGTCAGATGATATATCATCCCAGAGGTCTTTCAGCTCTGTTTTCTCAGCTTTGGTTAGGTAGGATGTGACACATCGTGCAACAGCAGTGGAATTGTCTACAATGTACTGTATATTTACGTTTGCATTCCACAAGAGGGCATTGATTGCATTGTAATCATTGATGTACTTTGAAGCTTTACTTCTTTTAATGCAGCATGTGTTCTTAGGCGATTTGCTTTTCACACTGTATCTAACAGAGGACATGAAGCCGTTTCCTTGTCCGTTTGCTGAAACTGGTCTAGGGAAACCAACGCGGCACTTGGTGTAGTATTTGCTTTTGTTTTTACATCCGTGTCGACAAAATTTGCCACATTTATGTCTTTGAAACCGTACAATTTGTGTATTTAGCTCACTATGTGTGCTTTCTGAAGGGATGTCGCAAGTTACATATTTGTGAATGATCTACAAAACAGCGGCATCACTGTCCTGACCACATTTAGGAGCATCTTTAATCCACAAAAGCATGTTGATTGATATTTCTTTCTCCAAAATAAGTGTTGCACTTCTCCGAAGTAAGGAATTGCTTTATTACAGATGAAGTGCAGCATGGCAATAAAGCAGTGGTGGAAGTACTTTTATACATTTACAGGGTCAAGAGAGCAGAGTTCTCCTGGTGGTTTTAGGTCTATCCCTGCTTTTTTTTCGTTTGCTATGCGTAGGAACACGTGCATGTCTTCCCATGCATACTCTGCACAACTTAAAGTGACACATGTGGGTGGGCCAAGATTCCGTAGCATACACTGTACATCCGCGTGATGTCGAAACCAGTATTCTTTTGTACCACGCAGGTTTGTCAAGAGATTGTGATACTTGGCTACAAAACGTCATCTTTGTCTTGTACCTTTTTGAAGTAGTTGCGTAGCAGACATGTTTAAAAAATTGGAACCCATTTTCAATGTGTGTGCAACTCTATAACAGAGTTGCTAGTTCACTTTCAAACAGGAGGTGGAATATGGATTCAACGTTTTGTCTGAATCTGGGATCTTCAGAATACATTTGCAAAGAGCGGTATTCAGATGCTGTTATTTGTATGCATCTTTCATCATACCTTCCCCTTTTCCAGTAGGAAAGAGCAGAGGAAAGGCTTGTGCTTCTACACTTTTTTCCCCATATGTTGATTGGAGATACTTTGCCTTTCCGCATTTGATATGTTTCTAGTGCATCGTCTATGCGGTCTTTGGAGTTCAGTGGGTATTGTATACTTTTCTAAAATATTGGATGCTGTAATAGGATCTACAAGTTCAAATTGGCCTTTTTATGAGGAATCCTAAATTATTTTGGTGGTTTCCCTTAGGTTTTCTGCAAAGTTTATTCATTGTTCCGTTTAGGATATTGTAGGGCTTCTCTAACTTTAAGGCTACTAGTTGTTGACAAAATAAATTGCCTTTCGTAGGTACACCATTCACTAGGATAATAAAGATTGATCTATTGGCCGTTGCACTCCCAGAGTGTCTACATTTTCTTTAAGATCTAATGGCAAACACACGACTTTGCCACAACTGCCTTTTAGTAATTCAGAAGGAGGGAACTTAGCTGTTTTAGGTTGAAGGCGTATTTTAGCTTGAAATGGATGTACCGTTTGGATTATAATGCTCTCATACAAATTAAGCTGCTAGAGCGGTTTTGGAAGTGGGAATATTTCCAAGTTATTAGTGATTTCCTGTAAAGGCATTTGGTTATTATCAAGCTTTGTGGTGCAGTGTGTGCAAAGTATTGAGGGGTGAGTAATTTCGCATTTGTTTTCTGCTGTAAAGGTAGAGAGCTAATTAGAATCATTGGTATTCCTCATTGTCTTCTATTTTGTACATTATATCTACAGTTTTAGTGCTCTTTGTATAAAAAGTTCTGCAACAAAACACACATACCTGGTCTGGTAATTCAGCAGGTGTGCTTTTAAACGTTACCACTTATTTTTGTACGTGTGTGTTAGAAGGTTGGCGCTACTCTTCTCTAAAGTTACTGGATTTTCTAACTGCTCTTCACTTCCAAAATATTTGCTTTAGTTGTGGTGTATTTCTTCAAGGAGTTATTTGGCTGTGCCATGTAGGAGAATGCAATTAAAATGTTCCAGTTCTAAAGCAGGGCTTTTTGCATGGTACAGTCTCTGGACAATATTTTGTATAGTGGAATGGTGTGTCGCTAACATTTTGATATGGTGAAGGGTGCTTTTGCAAGCAGGCCCAGAAAGGCAGGCTAATGAAATGTCCTCGCAGTCCTGTGTATTTGCACACTGGACAGGAGTCCATGGTTTGCCACGTTTTCATTCTCATTTTCTCTTTCGCTTTCACATAGTGATTGAGGAATTGCTTTAAAGATTTGAAGTATTGTTTTCGTACGTTACACATTGATTGTAGACAGGACGGATTGGTTTGGTGGAATGGAGAGTTCATTGAAGTTTGTTGGGGACATTCTTTCAGTGAGGGTTTCTTCTGCAATAATGGTGTGGTCTACCATTTCATACCCTCAGCCACTGCTAGTTATGGCAATTGAGTTTGTCTGTGCTCGTTGGTATGCCTATTCATTGAAATATGGCTCTGTGCTGGTTGTGTGAATCCATTCACCTGCACAGAATTTTGCAAAGGTATGTATATTGATATTGCGCATGTTGATAAATTATGTTAGTGGTTTCATTCTGTTTAAAATTAATATAAACGGACCAGGAGGGGGCGCCAACAAAGATGGCCGCCTGAGCTGTGAGCTCCGTAGCTCACAATATCCTGCATTAAAAATCTTGCGGAATGGCGATTGCACCGGCAGATACAAACATACCAGCTGAGTTTGGACCGAATGGGGCACTAGCGGAGCCAATCCGGGGCAAAACCAGGCCTCCGTTCCCCTGGGAGAAGCCCGTTCATATTGTATGCCCAATATAACGGTCCGCGCTCTGCGCGTCACAACTGTCCACGCTACACTTCAACGGTGCTGGGCCAAAGAGAAACTGCATCGGACCTGTCAACAGAGATGAAGGCTACAACGGGCAGCGAACAGACCACTAAACCCTGCCGTGTGTGCGACGAGACCGCGGGGTGCAGCGGAGACGAGGTGATCATGCAGAAACCAAACGCCACGGGTCCCACTCGATCCCTGGGTGTGTGGGCCCGCTCCGAGTTGGACTGTGCACCTCCTCGCGGGACACCGGTACCGGATAAAATTGGACAACTGCGAGCGACTGATAACATCAGCGGACCTGGGTCGCAGCGGGCAACGCAGGAGACAGGGTGCAACTGCACCTGCTCGCTCCCCAGCAACTGACGCGAGGCTCCGCCGTCCGGAGGCGATGAGGATCCGGGAGTCTTGACCGTGCCGAGTTGGTGACCGTGCATGCTGATTCACCGGCAGGCTCACCGATTTGCTGTGATCCTGCATATGGAAGGTATGTGCGCCCACGCCTGTGGAAAAGAAATCTAGCCCAGAGGGCGAGCCAACCGCCGTAGGGCACCTACGCCCTAATCCCTATACAAAGCACTCCGCTCTGGACCTCTTGGCTGGGCCCACAGTGGTACAGCGCCCACGGACTCTGCTATGGCATCTGCAGCTCCACCAGCCCGATGGAGGTCCCTCGCTGCAGGACCCATTACAAACCCCGGCTACAAGACCACACTCCGAGGCGGCAGAATTCTATTGGACATACCAAGGGCTGCCTGGGGGCAAGACAACCCATTAAGGGAGCCATCATGGCCCCTCGTATCCTACTGCCAGGGGCTAAGGGTTACGCGCAGTGAAGATCTGCCCGTCCGGGAGGAGGACCGCTGGACCGGAGCAGAAACGTGCTGGGAGCCGGCCCGTGCGGACAAAATAAACTAGCAGAGGATCTGCCGAGTACGAGAGACACGCAATCACTGCCGGGCGGGCCTGCGCACCCACGAATCACATTGGCGGCTTAGAGCAGAAACACGCCAGGCGAGACCTCCCCCAGGTGGAAACGAGCCATCAATAAGGTGACGCACCAGAAGGCTGCACACTAGCCAACCTGCTGCCTGGAGCAGGTGCTTAAGACGTGACCACCTACCCACCTCTCCAAGGCCCACCACTGGCACACTTCGCAGGACCGACAAAAAGCAGACTCCCTCCCCCCGCCGACAGCTCTGTCAGAACGATCCAGAGCTGACGGGGATCACGGCGGCATCCCCATCGGCTCGACAAAGGGACGGATACGGAGGAATCAGGATTGGGGAACAACACTGAGGTCACAATTTCACAGAGCGCACGCATCACAACGAAGGTAGACGTGCTGGGGACGGGGAGTCCGGGCTAGCGGGGTGCAGACCCAGTCGCGGTGCCCCTTCACATCCAGCCCAGCGGACCGGCCTGGTTCGGGGGCTCCAAGCTGCGTGGCTCAGAAGATCCAACCTCCCTGCGCTGCCAGAGCAGAGGGTCACAGCGACGTGGAGCCTGGGACGGAGGCAGCAAGGACCCGACCCGACTCCAGGCACACTGGCGCCCCATTGACCAGTA
Source organism: Ambystoma mexicanum (assembly GCF_040938575.1). Lineage (NCBI taxonomy): Eukaryota > Metazoa > Chordata > Amphibia > Caudata > Ambystomatidae > Ambystoma > Ambystoma mexicanum. The sequence continues at coordinate 663,585,108 of NC_090929.1, forward strand.
CGAGGCAACAGGGCTTTGAGCTGCCCCGGCAACTACTAGCGGGCCCACAGGGCAGGCAGCAGTGGCCGCCCGCAAGCGAAACTCTGGCCGACCCCACAACAACTGCCCAAGAGGCACCCGTGCGGTGCAGCATGAAAAGAGTGCCGGCAACACCGACCAGCCTCAACCACATCACAAGAAGCAGCGAGCCGCTCAGCACATTGCAGCCTCCAAGCCGCAGGGCACCCTCCATGATTCAGGTACGGCCGGCGCACTCGGACCCCACTGGCTATTCCATCCCGCTTGCATGTTCAGACTAGTGGGCTGAGCGACTAATTCACTTAGGGCACTCCACGAGGCAAGTCCCCCAGCCGGTAAAGAAACGCACATACGCTTGCGGGATTCTGGAATTACCGAGTACTGAGAGCTTGCGGCCCACATGGTCAAACGAGCTCCCTAAGAGTGCCAATGCCTGGCTTCTAGTGCTAAATGGCCATTACAACAACCTAAGGTGTGCAGGCCCCATCCACAGACGGTGCAGTCCAGCATAAACTCTACTACCTCAGCTGACAGCCAAGCATCTGCAGTGTGACCCCACCCGCCCGGTACAGTGTGTGGCAGTCAGACTCGGTGTGATGGCAGAGCAGTCGTGAAGCGCTCTCCATTTCCCCCTACCAGCTGGGACCCACTTATTGGACTAGTGGAACCCCGCAGTACACACACCCCAGAAAACCATGGCACAGGGGCCACACCTGTTGCTTTCTCAGCACTGGACGTCAGCGCAGCGGTTTGGTGCAGACCCGGACCACCGGGTTTCTGGCAGCTGCGCGCATCGCACCCTTTATAGTGGGCAAACAGGAAAGGAGCCGATCTGCGCATTGAGGCCCGTTCTGAAACGCAGAGAGGTCCAGGCACTGAGATATTGCCCTGGGCTGCCGCCCACATAAGCCTCCACACTGAATAATACATTTCCATGCGACCCTCGACCAATTACATACTGTTAGAACGTGGAACCTGATTGTCTCTACCCCACTATTTGGGCAGACCATATCTGGTTGTGTCCGGGGGCCGGATCGGGGGGGCTGCGGTTGGGGGGGCCCCCCCCCCCGCAATACGTGGGAGAACAGTTCACTCGGCCATTGCAGCCCTGGTCTGGCCTTATCAAAGTAGCCATTTCTACCGCTACCAACACTACACCTTGCAGATCAGCCCCAGCTTGGTGTTTGGAGACACTATCATACCCAACCACACAGAATACCGCTGGGAAATCCAATCGGACGGATCCACCCTCAGCAGAGACCCACGAGAACAAGTGTCAGGAGGCCCACACGGAGTCTCAACGGTGAGACACCCCGATGCCTGGGAACAAAGGGAAAACCACCCACCCGAGAACCAAAACACTGGCGAAAAATCAAGTCGCCTGCTAGAAAGCCTCTGGAGCACAACACAACAGAGTGCCCCCCAAAACCTCCCTAACCAGGGAGAACCAACGACGCCCAACAACTTCGACATGGCTATAAATAAGAAAGCTACTGGACTGCCTCAGGGGCATGGAAACCAGGATAACAAACACGCTCCAGACCCAACTAGAAACGATGAAAGAAGAGCTGAAGACATCCCTGAGAGAGGTACGACAATAGACAAACTCGGAGGCAGAGTGGACACACTCGAAAATGGACTCTCACATATGGCAGAGGAGGCAAAGCAATACAATGGCTTACTAGATCAAGTTGCGAGGGCCACAAATAATCTTGAGATCCAAACCGAAGATTTGGAAAATTGCTCACGAAGATCCAACATTCGGGTCAAGGGCCTACCAGAAACGATCCAGGATAAAGACCTACGGGACACCATGCAACACTGCTTCAGCAGCATCCTGAACGACTGCCCCCCCCTCCAGAGAGTTTCGAATTTGACAGAATTCACCGAGTAGGCCCCAAAAGGAACGAGCCAGGAGCGAGACCTAGAGATGTTTTCATTGCCATGGCCTCCTATAGTCTGAAGGAAGACATCTTGAGAGCCGCACGTACCCACAAAGAACGAACCATCAACGGAGGGCGGATCCAACTGTACCAAGACCTAGCTTTAGTCACCCTACATAAGAGGAAGCTTATGCAGCCGATCACAAAAGCACTACAAGCCAAACAAACCGCATATAGATGGACATTCCCCTTTGGACTAGCCTTCTCCTGGAAAGAGAAACAAAGGAGGATCAGTACATGCGAGGAAGGCCTTTCATTACTGCAAATTGAGGGAGAACAAAGAAACCGAAACCAGCCCACAAAACAGCGCACCCAGCAGCCAAAACAACCAATGGGAATGGTCATCCGAAAAGAAAAGAAGGACTAACAGAGAAAAGAAACTGGCAGGCCCCTTCAAATATCACGAGCGAGACACCCTGAAGAAGACACTAAATGAAGAAGCGACTGGAAGAGAAACCGAGGAAATACCTGACCACAGCAGGTTGGCCACTTCAAACTAGCCCAAAACAAGACACACTAAAAGACAGAAGCAACAAACAAATCCCATACAATAATGGCAGATACACTGATCGTCTCACTAAATGTACAAGGGCTGAACTCCCCCGGGAAACGACGAGCGATTCTCAACAGGCTCGAGAAGATGCCTGCAAAGGTAGCGATCCTGCAAGAAACCCACCTCTTGAAAGCGGATGAAAAAAGAATGCGCAACAAGGCATTCCCACAACAATACTTCGCCTCCAGCGGCTCGAAATCAAAAGGGGTTGCAATACTGCTGGCTAAAGAACTGAACTTCCGAAAACAACAAATGATTAGCGATACTGAAGGGAGATACCTGGGAATCAAGGGAACGATCAAGGGGAAGAGCTACACAATCCTGGCGATATATGCTCCTAACAACAGACAAGATCAATACATCACAGACCTCCTGCTGAAAATAGGGAGCTGGTGCGAAGGCCAGACAATCATAGGGGGTGGGGGGAACTTCAACTGCATAATGGACCCTAGCCTCGACAAAACCCTGCCCCCTACGTCAGCCGACCAGAGAAACAGACAGGCATTGGGAAAGTTCCTCAGAGAGCTAGAAGTAATTGAGACCTGGTGTTTCTTCCAAGGAGACACGAGAGAATACACTCACTACTCCACAGTACACAGAGGGTACTCCAGGATAGACATGATCCTGGTCTCAGCAACTCTAATCCCCAAGTGACAAAGGTGGAAATCGGGACACAATACATTACAGACCATGCCCCAGTACTAGTTAGCATGGAAATAGACGGAGAAAAAAGCAAACAATGCCCGCCGTGGAGACTCAACAACCTGATCCTGCGTGACTTGGTGCTTCGAGCACACATGGAAGAAACTATAAACGCTTATTTCAAAGAGAACGACAACGGCGAGGTTGACTGGAAAACAGTATGGGATGCGGGGAAGGCCATAATCAGGGGAGAATTCATGGCCCAGGCAGTGATATACTGTAGGGAACGAGCTATACTAACCCGGAAGATGGAACTAGCTCTAAAAGACGCAGAGAAAAACCACAAATCCCGACAAACGCAGAAATCGTGACGAGAGCTAAAGACAGTCCGTGCTCAACTGGAAGGTCACACCGCAGATACGGTAGCGCAGATGTTGCTTAACACTAAGCAATCATATTATGTCCACGGAGCAAAGGAAAATAAATTCTTAGCGGCCAAATTAAACAAACAGAAATCCCGGAATTATATAGTTGCCCTAAGAAATGAAAAAGGGGATGTGATCAAAAAAAGAGGAAGAAAAACTGGAGCTAATGGTTCGATTCCATGAAGAACTCCTACAGGGAGCAAACCTAAATGCGACGGACCAAAAATCCTATCTATTGGCTATTCATCTACCCCAAATCTCGGACAAGGACACAGAAATCCTGGGGAGACAATTCACAGCCCAAGAAATCAATGTAGCTATCTCTTCATTACCAAGGAACAAGACCCCGGGCCCAGACGGCTTCGAAAATGTGTACTACAAAATATTTCGAACTCAACTACTAGGCCCCCTCACCCGACTCTTCAACACAATCAGAGACACCAGTTCGATCTCCCCAGATATGGCAAGATCCTCAACAATCCTGGCGCTGAAACCAAACAAGGATCCCACCGAACGCTCAAGTTACCGCCCGATAGCACTCCTAAACACGGACGCGAAACTATACGCAAAGATATTAGCGAATAGGCTATCGCAGGGCCTCCCAGACATCATTCACGAGGATCAAGCAGGTTTTGTCAGGGGAAGACACACCCAAGATAACGTCAGAAGAGCCATAGATGTAATCGAATGGGGGAGACGCACAAATCAGAAATTTGCGAATTCGGCCCCAGAGCTACATGCGCTTTCGACAGCTTGGACTGGGAATACCTGCAGTCCTGGAGAAATTCGGGTGCGGGACACAATTCACCAAGATGATCCTTGCAAAATTTCAACGCCCATCTACATCATTTCGGATAAACGCCCGTGATTTAAAATAAGTGGAAATACGGAGAGGTACGCGCCAGGGCTGCCCCCTATCTCCACTAATATTTGCAATGGCTATGGAACCACTAGCAGCGCGGTACCGAGAAGACCCCGATATAAAAGGAGTGCAAATCAAGGAGACCCCGCAGAAAATAGCATTATATGCTGACGATGTGATGCTCTCTATGGGAGACACTACGAATACATTACCAAGAGCCGTAGCGACACTGGAGGAATTTGCCACCATATCCGTGTTTACAATCAACTACAATAAATGAAAAGCACTAAACATAACGGAGGACACAAATACAATAAACATCATGAAGCAGAGATTCACCCTGAAATGGGAGGAAAACTCTCTACTTGGGAGTTCACCTGGCAAGGAAATTCGAGGATTTACACAGATTAAACATCCCCCCTCTTTTAAAACAACTAAAAGCGGACCTGCTGAGATGGGATAACCAGGAACTATCTTGGTGTGCCACAATAGCAGCGGTAAAGATGACCCTTCTCCCCCGCCTACTATATGTGACCAGTTCAATACCTGCTGAGATCCCGCCACAGTTAATCGGAGAACTTCAAAACACAGTATATATCTTCATATGGGCGAAAAAGAGACCCAGAATACAGAGACGCATACTGACCCATCCCCCACCCCTGGGAGGCCTGATGGTCCCAGATATGGGCAGATACATCATGGCAGCACACTTGGCCCCCATACTCTAGTGGGCTAAACCAGCAGACACCAAAGGATGGAGAGACATAGAACAAGCATCCAGACAGATCCCGATAACAGCGCTCCTAGCACTGAACACCAAGGCCCGCAAAGCAGAAGGAAAATTACTAGGAGCCACTAAAACAGCCCTCAGTAACTGGGACAGAGCCATGCAAATGAAAAAGATCAAACGAGGGTTGGGCCCATTATCCCCAATAGCACAGAACATCGACTTCACCCCAGGCTTGAAGAAGACATTTTGGGAGGGATGGAAAGGCGCAGACACCCTGACACTGCAGGACATGTACCAAAACGGTAACCCAATCCCTTTCTTAGAATGCTAAAAGAAATTAGATCTGGGGGAAAACGAAAGGTTCAGATACATGCAAGTACGACAATGGATCTCCCACCCGTCAGTGAAAAGGGCGGGAACAAGAGCCCCAACAGGCTTGGAACTAACAATGCAAGAGGGGGAACCAAGGAGGGGGATATCAAGAATCTACAGACTGCTCGATGGGGCACAACCAACAGACAACCTAAGATATAAAGAGAATTGGGAAAAAGATGTAGGAGAGTCGATAACGGAAAGAGAGTGGGAACCATATATGGACAAGAGCCCATAGATCCTCCAAATGTACAGCAATTAAAGAAGGTGCATATAAATTATGCTACAGATGGTGCATGTCCCCCCATAGATTACACAAGATAAACCCAGAGTATCCCCCAAACTGCTGGAGACAATGTGGAGGGAGAGGAGATCTATTCCACATGTGGTGGTCATGCCCCAAGGCAATTTACTATTGGAAGGAGATACTGGGACACATCAAAGACATTACTGGCAGAGACTTACCGCTCTCACCTAAGGTGATCCTGTTGTGAGCGGAGGCAGAGGGTTTATACGTGGCATCGGGACGCATGGCCACTCTAATAACACACCTACTATTAGCATCACGAATGACATTGGCACAACGGTGGAAAACGCTAGAGGGCCCGACGACACCATGGTGGTGGGTGAAAATATGGGGAGTAATGGCAATGGAGAAGGTAACTGCTATGTACCAGAAATACTTGTCCATATGGTCCCCTTTTAGAGACTTTGTCGGAGACAGGGAAGCCCATTTCTATAAACCACAGACCCTCAGAAATATATCGATCACCTAACAACCCAGAACAGGGAAAGAGAGAGACAGCACAACGAGAAAACCAGAAGGAGCTAACAAAAGACTTAAGAACTCAGTAGAGATTGCCATGTGGGGGTGGGGGTTTGGGAGAGGGAAGACCTAGGGGGGCAAAAAGGAAACAAAAAGGAAAAACCCGGAGATACAGGACAATACACGATATAGCAACAAGAGTGAATAGGACTATGTTGTAAGAAATGTTATGTTGCAATTACTAGATTTGAAATACGGTATTGCCGAAGGGAAAATAAATCGGTTTAAAAAGGGAATAATGGAAAAGTAAGGGGGGGAATTAATTGTTTAATTCTTATACTCAAGAACATATGTATGAAAGAAATGAACACTGACTATAAGAAGAAGGCTTGGGATACTACACTGGTTTTCTTAAGCATGCTTGTAACCTATGCTCTTGAGAAGAAAATAAAGTTTATAATAAAAAAAATAATAATAAACAATTTTCTTTTGAGGAGCATTGCACTGACAATGGGAGCTTCCAGGATTAGTTTTCTGCAGTAAGTTTTAAGGATGGAGCGTGATTTCTCTGCTGTTTTTATAAGATTCTGAAGGACTCTACGTTCAACATTTTCTTTCAAAAATACATTTTTTTTTAATGCTTAACTGTGGCTACGTTAACATTGGTAGATGCAGTACTAGCGCTACTGGTAGGTTTATTCTTCTTAATACATTTCTTTTATTTTTGCATTTTGGAAAAGGGGACATACTTGTTTTCCTGCTAGCTGGCTCAGTTTTGTTCAGTGACGGTATTAGCTCTTTTGTTTAAACATTTGCTACAAACTCTGCTAGAGGTGGATGACTATTTTGCATGCTTTTAGTGTTATCTGCTTTATTTTTGCATTGGTTTCTACAGAGTTGCTTTTTGGTAGGCATTCTCTTCGGTCGGAGAAAAAAGGAAACGGTGGTGCATAGAGGGGTGTGTGATTGTGCAATTGTGCAATGGGCTGTTACTTCTGGTTGGGAAGGTTCTACTAGTAGCAGTGTGTGTTGATGTGTGGAAGGTTTGCTTCAGTGTGTATAACAGTGTACTGTGCATGAATAAATAAGGACATCACAATGTTTTCACAATACTAGTGGGCGTTACGATACTGGTGTTCAGATAAGAATATAAAGAGTGTACCTGCTGAGGTGCAATGAGTAAAAGTGAAGCAAATGCTGTTGGATTGGATATAATTTTGTAGGCTAATATACAACAACACTGCACTGTATGAGTAACAAGAAGAATGCCACTACACTACTGCACTTACTTAGTTGAATGTGAAGATTGGTTTTCTTCTGGGTTTTATCTTCTAGTAGACACGTTTCTGTCTTTCAGGAGGCTATTTTTCACTGCAATTGCGAAAGAAGAAAATCGGTGGGTATGTGTGTCAATGGCAAAATAATTGTACTAGGAGAACACACTACATTGTAGAAGGAATTGTTGCAGAGAAGAGTTGGTAACATTGCACGTGATAACGAATATGGTTGTAACACTGCTGTTGGTGCAGACGGGTTGCCACTAGATTCCTAATACTTGTTTAGCAGCAAGCGTCCCAGTGTCACTATGATTTTACAGGCCATATTGGCCAAAAAGTCAGGTGTTGGAAAATGTTAGTCTGCATCTGTGTGCAATTGTACAGTACTGTATAGGAATGGGGACTTGGGAGCATCAGCATCGTTGGAAATGGGGCTGGTGGTTCTGAGATAAGTATGACCAACAGGGCTACAGTTTCCCAAGTATGAGAGATGTTGTTGCACTATTTGTATTGGAAATGGAGTAGTGCAAGTCCTAGTAGAGAAAAAGGCAGAAGTCCAGAAAAACATACAGATTAGAAAGAAGAATACTAGTGTGTGCAATTTTATTAACTTTCCCACATATAGATGCTTGCTACATGAGTGCCATTGCAGTATGTTTGAGACATTCTTTCCTGTTCCTTTCATTTATGTATTCAAATTTACAGATAGCACTATTGCAAATGTACACATGCATTTATTTGGTTTCCTTCAAGTGGTGCTGAAATGAGTAGTTGTAAACGCAGTGCATTTTGTACTTGGCATGCTTTGATAACTTACATGCACTTTTCGTTTTCTGTGTGCATTGTGGGCATTTTACTGCAGGTGTGTTAGTGGGAGAAGTGGTTTTAAAAGTGACAATGAAAGAAGAAAATTGCAAATTACAATGGGCGATATGGGCAAGCATGCATGGTGTGGTAATATAGTGATGTTTCACATACGATCTGGCACTTGAACATGCCTTGGAAATGATACCATGGTCGTTTTTTTTTTTTTTTACAAAAAAAACCCCACAGATAGTGCTGATAAAATTGAAATATGTGCTTTGAAACTCTTATGCAAGTGGCCATTAAAAGAACATACAGCATTGTAAGTAATTGCCACTTGATGTCAGGAGATGGGACAAATGAGAGTATGATTATCGAGTAGGTTATGCAGGGTAAATGGTAGGAACCCTGTTCTTATGCATTTGTAAACAAGTTGCAAATGTACTCTACAGAATATATGCATACCTGTAGTTTGTGTTGAAGGATACAGATGTGGATGAATCTGGAAGTAGAAATCTTGGAGAGTTTTACAGCCGTTTTTGATGGAGGTGCTTTGGAATAATAGGAGACCTGTACTGAGTGTTGAACAGAACATCTGAAGTGTTGAACTGCGATGACCCAGTTTGATGTAGATTTCTTGGATGTGATTGGTGGATGGGTGTCTGACTTAACAGTAGCCAATGAGGGAGTGCTGGAAAGAGTGACGTGGAAAAGGAAGAAGGGCTACCCTATGTTACGGGGGTCGCAGACATTGCAGTAGTCCGCGGACAGGGCATGCCACATCTGGCGTTTTCAGCATGCCTGCCACGGAAATGGGACTGTGAGAATTAGCCAATTAAGTGTTCAGGTTGTGCTTTATAGGAAGTGAGGGTAATACTTTTTTGCATTGCTGTTTGCAGTGAAGATGGCAGATAGTCAGTGTGTTGATGGTGGGCGATTCCTTTGTAAGTGATATGCAGAGGTATGCAGAGAGAAGAGGCATTTCTGCCATTCTTGGATTTCAGGGAGTGGTGGTATTTTATGGTGCAGTGTGCCTGGCCGCAATCTGCAAGGAGGATTGCTTGCACTTTGCTGAGATATGGCCACTTTCAGTACTCCTGATGTTGTAGTGGTGCATTGTGGAGCACTGCATTTCGGTTACATCAGTGCTCCAAGTTTGCCGAGTACACCGAAGGACTTGGAAAAAGCAGCATTAGTGCCTTCACCCAGTGCAAAAGTGTAGTGTTGGGATGTTCTCTTTTCACAACGAGACCATTAATTCTCTTAATTTTAACTTTTTCACTGCAGAGGGAATTTCTTTGCCCACCATTGGAAATGTCATTTTCTTTTACAATCTAAGGAATGCTTTGAAGAGGTTCATGTAAGACTGGAAGGAAGAAAAGAAGAGAAAAGGCCAACAAAACAAAAAATACAAAATAAAGGTGTTAGTTTACAAGCACCATGAAAAAAATAATAATAAACTAGGCTCTTTTCAGCTCCATCACTAAAGAGGAAATCTCATACCCTGGGTTACATTTTAGTCCCCACCCCCTAGAATTGGACGATATGTCAGCGGACAATGCGGTAGTCCGCAGATGGCACGTGCCACATCCAGGGCTTTTGAGGATGGCAGGCATGGAAATGGGACTGTGGAGCCAATGGGATTGGCCAATAAGGTTTCCTGGGTGTTGTATGCAAGGAGAGCTTGAGGCAGAAACTAGGTTTGCTGAGAGGAGGGCAGATGACTATGGCTGGGTCTTTCAGGATGCAAAGTGTGTGGATTTTGGGGTACTCATGGATACATTGGTTGCAGGTGTATGCAGAGCACTGTGGTGTGGCGGCACATCTTGGATTTGATCATGTTGATGTGGAGTGGTACAGAGTGCGCGGCATTAAGTGGGTGGATTTTCTTCCCCTTTGTGCCACTTTGGTGACGTGCCGGACATTATTATTGTTCATAGTGGAGGGAACAGTTTAGGCCATGTTACCGGACTCCCACTGCAGTTTGCCATGAAGGAGGCATTTTCTCATCTAAATAAACTACCATGGAGTGTAGTACAAGATCCGAAAACACATGGTCTACGAACCTTTGAAAGACAGAAGGAGAGTTAGCCAGCCCAAAAGGCATTACTTGCTATTCGGAATGACAGAATGGTGTGCGGCACGCAGTGTTCCAGTTGTCACCTTTACGAATCCTTACCAGGTGGTAGGCGCTTCTCAGGTCTAACTAGGTAAAGATTAGCACACTTCTCACTGCCTCCAGGAGGTCTTGGGTGGGGGGGCAAAGAATATCAGCCTTTAACAGTGATTTTATTTAGCACACCCCTCTCCCAATAGCCTATGCAAGGCCATAGTTCTTTACATTCTTTCTTTTGAATGAAGAATAAGGAAGTGCCAGGTGGGGATTTGGTTATAAAACCATGGTGTAAATGGATCTGTAGATAAGTACGTAAGGCCTCTTTTTTCGGGGTCAGAAAGTGTTTAAATATGAACAAATGAGACCTAGGTATTAGGTAGTAGATCGATGGCAAACTCATCACTTGGATGAGGGGGGGGGGTAGTTCCTTAAACTCATCATTATAGAAGACGTCTTGAAAGTCATGGTTACATTCCGGTAACAGCTGTAGTGTGGAGATGGTAGTATTAGCTAGATAATTGTTCTCGATTTCCATGATGGAAAGGAAGCCCATTGCCGTTGTTGAAGACAGGACGCTAGACAGTGTTCAGAGCAAAAAAGTCCTAATATCAGGGCATAATGCGCTGCCTTAATCAGATCAAAAGAAAGCTGCTCAGAATGTGAGAAAGGGACATAGTAAGGCTTGTGGTTTGTACACACCTTTAACAGGAACAGAAATAGTCTTAACAAGTGGAATGTTGTTCTGCAAGACCCAATCAGCATCCACGAAGAGGCCACCAGTGGCTCTGCAGTCAATGAGTGTAGGAATATCTGTCTATGTCTTATCGGAAAAACACAAAGAGACCTTTAGAACCACCATAGCATTAGAATTATGGATACAAATTAGCCTATGCGTAGTTGCCTTCATGAATGGGTGAAGGAGTTCACCAAACGCAGAGGAGGAGTGAGCAGACAATCCTTCAGAACATCGTTTTGGAACCACAATACATGCACAGACATAAAGTCTTTCTGCGGTTATGTTCCTCTAGTGTTAGTGGTCCGCGGGCCATGCCCAGTTGCATTTGTTCTCCTTCATCTGTGGATCTTTGAAATTTACGATGGTCGGTGCAGGAGTTTTCAGAAGAGACCCGAAAGGTTCTGCCCTTCTTCTCCTGGAGTCTTTCTTGAATCCTATGATCAAGCTGTAACATTAGCGAGAAAACTTCTGCTAGGTTATGGGTGACATGGTATTACAGAAACCTCATATTTAAGTTCTTCGTTTAGTCCTCTTCGAAATATTGTGAGCAATGAGTCATCAGGAAATGCAGTTTCAGAGGCCATTTGTTTGAATTGTGTAATATAGTTTAAGATGTCCATATTGTCATGTTTTAAGTCCAATAGGTTTTCTTGAGCGTAAACAACCAACTCTCGACTACCATACATACCCTGTAAGCTAGTTACAAAGCCAGGATGAGAATCCAGTAACTGACTATTTGTGGTCACCAATGGTGTTGCCCAAGCAAGGGCCTTTCCTGCTAAATTAGATATCAAAAGCTCACCTTTGAGCGATCTGTGGAAACGAATGAGGACTTCAGGGGAAACTGGACCAAAGAAGCATCAATGAATTCTTCGAGTCTTTTAGGGTTGCCATCATATTTCCCTGCTGCCAAGCAACCTGGGGGAAGTTCTGTACGTGGTTCCGTAACCAACTGCCTTAGCATGGCAGTCTAAGTTTTTAAGTTCTGGAATTCCATATTCAAAAATTGAACTGCTGAGACCAACTGTTGTACTGGTTGATCCATCCTTTTATTTTTGTAGGCACAGCTATCTCTTACGTTCACCATAGAGATGTTTGAGACGCTTTAGGGAGTGTCCCAACAGGTATCCAGAGGCCTGATAAGAAAACAGGGCTCTGTGTACTCTGTGGGCAACACCCTCGGGAAACCCTTTGGGGGGAAGAAATCCTGAATAGCAGAACCAGGTATCTTGATGATTTTTCCAGTAGTGTGACTGTAGATGCAATCCATAGTGCAGTAAAATAATCCAGAATTTCCTAGATGGTAGATTAACAATCCGCCAGATGATTTGTTGCAGAGTGGAATTACAAGAACAATCCAAAGGCAGATGGAATGGAGGGTAGTCAAGATCCAAGTAACAGCGGCCAGAGAATCCGCAAGAAGGAGAAATGTAAGGAAGGACAAGAAAAACAGCAAGCAGAGAAAAAGCATGGGCAAAAAGGTAAGAACCTGAGAATAGGAAAGTGGAAAAACAGAATAGAATTGAAGGAATATAAAAAAGGATTTGCTCCGTCTCACTGAGACCTGGCTGTCGGAAACTTTGTCTCCGACAGTCATTGCTGCCCTTCCTTCGAACTACAAGATCATTCGGCTTCATAGAGAAGCCCTGTATTCTGGAGGAGGGGGTCACTATTATTTCGAAATATTTAACTGTTGTTACTATTACAGTACCTCAAACTCAGAAATTGAAGCCTTTTAATGCGTTTTCACGTGTCAGCCTCGCAGACGCTACATTTCTTAGTTGTAAATCCTCCCCACAGCTTTGATTATGACGTTTTGGAACCTTTTGTTGACCTTATTGCTGCTCTTCAGATTCAATTTTCCAATATTGCAGCATTGGGGGATTTTAACATTAGGCATCATTTTCCCCAGGCACCTGGGGCCCGGCTCGGTTCTTTGACTCTCTGGCTGACCTGGGGCTGACCCAGTTAGTATCAGAGCCCACCCATCTCCAAGGTGGCATTCTAGACCCAATTTCTGCAGCAGAGCCGAAGACTCTAGTTGACGCTCTTGATCCAGTGATCTGCTCTGACCACCATTTGGTTTCCTTTTTCGATTCCAACAATTAGGGCTAGTATGGTTCCTCTTCTGGCTGCTATTTTACGTCGCAATTGGTGGGAAACTGATCACACTGCCATAACCTCAATTATCATGGACAAATGTCAGTCTGCCCCCTCTTTAGATCTTCCCCTTTTAACTGAAATGTTACAGCAGGCTGCCAACCAAGTTGCCCCCCTTAGGTTGCTTTGTCCCCGTAAGCGCCTGTCTGCTCCCTGGTTCTCAGCTGACTTAATAGCTGCATTTCTTGCGGTTAGCCAAGTAGAGCGTAAATGGTGGAGCTCTTGCAGTCAGGCGGAAAAAATGTACTTCCAGAAGCTCACTAAAGGCTACCACACGGCTACTCAGCTGGCTAAGCAGGCGTATTTCATGAGGGTGGTTTCCACCCTTAACCAGTCTAAAGAACTGTTCGTCATAGTCAGATCTTTACATCTACTACTCAGGTAACACCTAGTTTAACACCTTACCCGAACCCTATCCGACTCATTGGCTGAGTTTTTTTTTATTACCGAAGTCGCAGGTATTCGGAATCTAATATCTGTAAACACGTCTAATTATAGTAGCATAGATGCGAGTGAAGTAGGCTTGCCTACATCGCATTCTTGGCCATGCTTCCTGGAATTCGAATGCCGATCAGCAAATTGAAATCTGCTGCACCCTCTGATCCTATCCCGTTGGGAGTTCAAGGATATTCTTCCCATAGTGATCACCTCGGTAACCGCTGCAGTTAATGGCTCTTGTAAACAAGGTAGCATGCCATCTGACCTGAAACAAGCAGTGGTCCTGTCCCTCTTGAAAAATACTCACACGATTCCTCTGGTTCTCACCATCGGCCTCTTTGCTTCTTTTTTTAATGAAACTGTTGGAATCTTTGGTTGCACCTCTTCCCTCATCTTTTCTGGAACACTCTTCTGGCCTTGATCCTCTTCATTCAGGATTCCGTCCAGCGCAGGGTACGGAGAGTGTCCTGGTGTCATTGCTTGACGACCTGACCATGCTAGTCGACCAGGGAGGGGCGGGAGCCCTGATATTGTTCGATCTATCAGCGGATTTCGATACGGTGGACCATAATCCTCCTGTCTCGACTGGCTGGGACGTGTATCTCAGGAACCATCTTGGACTGGTTTACCTCCATCTTATCGGGGCAAGTCATTTTCCCTTCCTCCTTTTTTCCCCACATCTCACGCTCTTTTTTGTGGTGTTCTCCAAGGCTCTGCTCTGACCCCAATGCTTTTCATAATCTATATTCAGCTACTGGTCGCCCTCCACCACTCTGGCTTCAGATCCTACACGGATGCAGAAAGACACCCAGATTTTGGTCCGACTAGATCTTGGCCAGTCAGAAGTTTTGTTGCACCTGTGCGAGTGTTTGTTGGCTGTGAGGGGCTGGAGTGGCTTAAGCTGAACAGAGATAAGACTGAGGTACTGATGGTTGGTTCTTAAGACCACGTCCTGGACACCTTTTTGGCCATCTACCCTGGGTGATTCCCCCATCCCAGTCTCCACGGTCAAGAATTTCGGTGTCCATTTCTCTTCCTCTCCGTCAACGTCATTACAGGTGAGTGCGGTTTGTAAGATGGGTTTCTATTCTTTGAAGATACTCTGCAAGATGCTTCCTTCTTTCCCAGCGGCTCTCCGCCCCAAGTCGTGTCCGTCTTGATCATTAGCTGCATTGATTATTGCAATGTATTGTACTTGCCCCAACCGAAGGGTCTTGTCCAGAGGCTGCAGTGCCTACAGAACATGGTGGCAAGGGATGCTACAGGATCCCCTTATGGAGGCCTTATCAGTCCTGTCCTCCGATTCCCCCACTGGCTGCCGGTAGCTGAGAGGATTAAATTCAAGGCCCTTTGCCTTGTGCATCGGGCCTACCACCTTTCATGGGTCAGAGTATTAGCAAGACTAATTCTGGCGCTACACTGGGTCGGACTTTGCGCTCCAAATCAGCCCATCTGGTGGTTAGCCTGAAATTCTGGCTCAGGTGGGTGGCTGGGATGAGCTCCCAGTTGCTCTACGGAGTGTGGAGAATCATCTCCGATTCTGCTGCTGTCTTAAAACTTTCCTTTCTAGCCTACTCCTATGCTACGCCCAGAGTATCCCAGTGCCAAGATGCCCTTGGGCATACATGCGCTCTATAACAGTGCTTAACATAAACCAAAACAGGGCGTGCATAGGTCGGCGAAGTACAAAGAAGGGAAGAAGGATATGAAAACCCAGTGGTAAAATGAGAATGGTTCGAAGGAAATGAAATCCCTGAGAGCGAAGGAAATTGCACCGAATCGTGGGAGACAGAGCACCAAGCATTGCAATTTCCAAGATATGAAACTGATAAGAAGCAATACAACAAGTTAAGTCATGGAAGAAAAAAACCCACTAATAATAGTGAGTTAAGGAAGCAGAAGGCCCCTGGAACGGGGAAAAGAAAAGGGAAGAAACAATGAAGTGGCGTCCGCTTTGACAGCGCAGAACAATGGCAAAAAAAGAGACTGCAGGGGCAGCACAGAAAGAGGATAAAACAGAAAGGCGTGGCAGAAGCTACTAAGAAATGAGAAAACGGCAGACTCATTTGCTATCAACGAACATGAAAGAATACCAGGGTTCGAAATTGAGGGGAGCTGGGAGCTATTAAGCTCCTGCTTCTGGCACAGTAGAGCATGGTCAGCTTGAAACCAACAGTTAACAGGAGCAACTTTTGGGTCCTAGGGCCAACTAGTGCGTTCCAAACATGTAAATGTGATATTAACTTGGGAGTATTTGAGAATGTTAATCAAGAAGAGTTAGAACACATCTAATATTCATTTAAACATAATGGTTCATACAAAATGGACAAAAGGTTAAAAGGAGCATCTCTGGTAGCTCCTGGTTCCCCTGCGGTAGCTCCTGCCTATAGGTTGGAGCCCGACTCGTAGGAGCTGGTTTTAGCTCCTGCTAATCTAATCTCAAATTCGAACCCTGGAATAACGCACGGACTAACCTTCATTCTGGTTCAAGTTAAACAGGTGAGCTAGAAGAGGTTATTCCGGGTGCCATGATGGAAAAGAGCTAGAATGCTTGTATGTGTCACCGGGGTCGGTGATATCTTCGTCCGAAAGTGTAGCTTCTGAAATCTCCCCCGACTCCTCACCTTCTTCTTCCTTCCAAGAACCCTTCTT
Source organism: Ambystoma mexicanum (assembly GCF_040938575.1). Lineage (NCBI taxonomy): Eukaryota > Metazoa > Chordata > Amphibia > Caudata > Ambystomatidae > Ambystoma > Ambystoma mexicanum. The sequence goes on from NC_090929.1 coordinate 663,601,602, forward strand.
TTCTTTTCTTCGAGTAGACACCTTTTTTTTATGAAGATAGGGACGACCCCGGAAGGAAGCCACCGTGCTCCCCAAGAAGGGAGACCAGGGGGCCCACCCCCGGGATCGACCAAGAGGGGAAAAAGCCTTAGGCACAAAAAACCCCTGTAGTATCGTTGGGTGTCTTGTAGACGTGGAACCAGGAGTACTTATAAGGTATGATCTGGTAGAAGTGGCTGGAGACAACACGTGGAGTGAAGACTCAGAAACACAGGCAGTCCATTAAGAGGTCCGAGGAACTGGTACACAGGCTAAGTGAGGAAGTACTAATGCAGCAAGCAAAGGCAGTCCAGGGGAACAGGCCGGAGTCTGGTACACGGGAGGTCACAGAAGCAATACTGAAGGTAGGCGAAGGAAGAGCGGAGAGAGTAACAGACAGGAAAAGGAAAAAAGCGGTAAGTGAAGATGGGAAGGTGGGAGGGGAAGCAAGATGGAAGGAGGGCAAGGGAGAATAACTGCGAACCAAAAGAGAAAGGGAAAGGTAGACAGGTCCAGCGGAAAGAATAACAGAAAGGTATAGACAGGGTACGAGGACCCGACCAGCAGCAAGCGAGAGAGCAGCACGAAAGCCACAGGTAGCAAGCAACTCAGCCTACGGACGAAACCGGAAGCGATGCAACGCGTCCGTGACCCGGAAGTGGCTGGTTAAAACACCGGGCCGCGGAGCGTCTAGCCAATCAGAATCAGAAAAAGGGAACCAGGAAACAGGGGGCGTGGCCGAAGCGAACGAAGCTAGGTTCCGCGTCGCCAGCGGCTCCATAGACGCCAGGAACTCGGCGGTATGACAGTATGCCCCCTCCTATACGCTCCTCCTCCGGGTTTCCCTGGATGGAAAAAGTGGTATTTGCGAAGTAGGACAGGAGCATTAATGTGTGTGATGGGTTCCCAAGAGTTTTCCGAAGAAGGGTAGCCCTTCCACTTAACCAAATATTCCAGCCTGCCCTTATGATACCTGGAGTCACAGAGTTGGGCGACCTCATATTCAGCTCGAGTGGAACCCTGGGGAATAGGAGTCTGTCTAACCTGTCGTGCCCATGTATCAGCATGAAATGACTTAAGTTGGGAAGCATGGAAAACAGGGTGTACCCTTTTTAGGTTATTGGGTAGTCTTAGGCGAAAAGCCACAGGATTGATTTTCTGTATGATCTCATATGGCCCTAGATATTTTGGAGATAACTTGGAGGGATGTACCCAACGAGGTAAATATCTAGTGGAGAGCATAACTTGGGTACCCACATCCCATCCTGGTACAGGTCTACGATGTTTATTGGCTTGAATGCAATATCGGGCTTGGGCTGACTTAAGGCCTTCTTCTACCTTCTTGTGTGTCTCTCTAAGGAGGGAGAGTGAAGAATCTACTGAAGGTACGTTAGTAGAAAGGCCCGAGACAGGAAGAATGGAGCGAGGGTGAAAACCATAAGTACCAAAAAAAGGGCTGAACCCCAGAGCTGCATGTGTGGAGTTATTATAAGAGAATTCAGCTAGAGGGAGTAGTGTGCACCAGTTGTCTTGTTGGTTGTTGATAAAGCATCTTAAGTACTGCTCCAGGGTTCCGTTCAAGCGTTCAGTTTGCCCATTGGATTGTGGATGGAATCCAGAGGTGAGAGCTCTTTCAATACCTAGTCTGCTACACAGGGCCTTCCAGAACTGGGAGGTGTACTGACTACCCCGGTCTGAAATAATTTTGTTAGGTAGACCGTGTAACCGGAATATGTCTTGGAGAAACACTTCCGCCATCTTGGCTGCCGTAGGGACGCCAGGTAATGGGGAGAAGTGAGCCAATTTGGTAAATGAATCCACTACTACCATGACACAGGTGCATCCTTCAGACGGAGGTAAATCCACTATGAAATCAGTTGAAATTGTGCTCCAGGGACCCTTGGGTACAGCATTAGGTTCCAGTAGACCAATTGGTCTTTTTCGGGATGATTTACTCCTCAGACAGATGATGCATGACTGAACGTACTGCTCTACATCCTTTCTCATTGTAGGCCAATAGAAATGTCTTTGAAGATAGTCATGAGTACCAGCCACACCCCTGTGTCCTCCTAGTTTAGAGTCATGACACCAGACAAGTGCGGTTTTACGAAAAGCCGGAGTGGGTAGATAAAGTTTTCCTCCTACTAGGTAAAGACCGTTCCTAATTTCATAGGCCAGATCTTTAGAGTGTTTTTCAATTTCAAAACGACCTCCAGAATCCTCCTGTACCTGTTGAAGGAATTTAGAAATTATTCCGATAGTCCTGGACTGGGGAAACATCCGTTCAAGATTCGACTCTGACTCTGACAGGTAATCACACCGGCGGGAAAGAGAGTCGGCTACAACATTATTTTTTCCCGGGATGTAAGTTATGCTGAATTCGAATTGGGCGAAGAAGTGAGCCCATCGGGCCTGTCGAGTATTGTAACACTCGAACTGTTTGAGAACCTGTAAGTTCTTATGATCAGTCCTTATGGTGAACGGGAACCTTCCTCCTTGAAGTAGATGACGCCATTCTACACAGGCCGCTTTCATGGCTAGAAGTTCTCGCTCAATAACCGAGTAGTTCCTTTGGCTGGAGTTTAGGGTCTTCGAGAAATAAGCCACCGGATGTTCTGTACCCTGGATTTCTTGAAGAAGCACAGCCCCTATTGCGGCTGAAGAAGCGTCCGTCTCTAGAATGAAGGGTAGATGTTGGTTTGGTTGTTGTAAAATGGGTGCTGAACAGAAGGCTTCTTTAAGAGTACCAAAACTGTCTTCTGCCTCCGTTGTCCATTTAAATGGAGTTGCAGATTTCTTTAAGAGCGAGGTGATGGGTAATATCTTTTGAGAGAAATTTGGGATGAATCTCCGGTAGAAGTTTGCTAACCCCAGGAATTTTTGTATCTCTTTGACTGAGGTGGGTGAGGGCCATTCAAGGATGGAAGACACCTTATTAGGATCCATGGAGATTCCGTGGTCTGACAGAATGTATCCTAAATAAGGAATGGAGGAGGCTGAAAACACACATTTGGTGAGTTTAACCGACAACTGGTTTCTCTGTAGTCTTCTGAATACTTCCCTAACATGTTCCACATGGTCTTCAGGTGTACGAGAGTATATCAGTATGTCATCTAAATAAACCAATGTGGTTTGGCACAGGAGATCTGAGAATAGTCTGTCCATAAACCGTTGGAATACCGACGGGGCATTTACCAATCCGAACGGCATTACCTGGTATTCAAAAAGTCCGAAAGGAGTCCGGAATGCTGTCTTCCATTCATCTCCTTTCTGCACCCGGAGTAAGTGATACGCATTCCTCAGGTCGAGTTTGGTAAAGATGGTAGCACCCTGTACAGCTTGTAGGATATCGGTTATCAATGGCATAGGATACCGGTCCTTTATGGTAACCTTGTTTAGGCCGCGATAGTCTATACACGGCCTCAACTCCTTAGAATCCTTTTTTGAGATGAAGAACAGTGATGCCCCTGCAGGGGACTTGGAAGGCCTAATTAGCCCGTTCTCCATGTTGCTGTCCAGGTACTTTCGGAGGTATTGTTTTTCTTCTAATGATAGTGGAAACATCCTACCGAAGGGTACCAATGCACCTGGGGTGAGATCGATGCAACAGTCTTCAGGCCGGTGAGGAGGGAGCTCTACGGGTATCTTTTCAGTTGCCACTTCATTGAACTCCTTCAGGTAGTGGGGAAGACAGTGCACCGTTTTGACTTCGCAGCTATTAGTGGTCTTGACGGTCTCGAATCTTGGTTCTGGCAAACATTCCGATTTGCATAGTGAGGACTGAAAGCTAAGTAGGTTTCTAGACCAGTCAATACAGGGGTTGTGTCTGCGTAACCAACAGATACCCAGGATAAGAGGGAAGTGAGCAGCTCTGATGATATCGAATGTGATACTTTCGGTGTGTTGTTGGATGGATAAAGTAAGTGCTTTAGTGGTATGAGTGATCAAACCCGAGCTCAAAGGTTCGCCATCAACTCCTTCCACCTTTTGATCTTCGTTTTTGGCTATCCTCTTGACTCCATGTCGTTCTGCCCAATGGGTATCCATGAAGTTTCCTGCTGCTCCACAGTCGAGTAGTGCTAAAGCGGTTACTTCTTTGGGGCCTACTCTGAGAGAAACTGTGAGCACCATCAACCGGGAGTCCTCAGATGTTTCTGTAGAGGATACAGAAAGTGGTGCGTAGGGACTAAAAGCAGCCCCTCGGTAATGCGTCCCAATGTTTACCGAGGGCGAGCGTTTCCCGATCTTCTGGGTGGTACTTCCGGACAATCTCTTAATAAATGTAATGAAGATCCACAGTACATGCACAAGGAACCCTCCCTGCGCCGTTTCCTTTCTTCCGGTGTCAGTGGGGCTCTGGTGGTTCCAATCTGCATGGGTTCTTCTTTAGTTGTCCGTTGGAAGGGTATAGATGCTGGTGAAGGAGTCTCCACGGGAGGGGGTACGCTTAGCCTGATCTTCCTCTTTTCTTGACGTCTTTCCGTCATCCTGAAGTCAATTCGGAGGGTAGCTGTCAGAAGTTCGGCGAAAGACACCGGTCTTTCTATTCGGGCAAGTTCGTCCTTCAATTCCTCCCTTAAACCTCGCCGAAATATGGCATACTGAGCCTGTTCCTGCCAACCTGCCTCTGCAGCCACCTGTTTGAAAGTGGTGATGTATGTCAGTAAATCAGAATTCCCTTGACGGATGTCAAGGAGGTCCTCCGAGGCCAAGTATGTACTCTCTGTTCGCAAAAAGGTTTGTTGAATCAGGGCCTTAAAGGCATCGTAGTCCTGCAAAACCGGGTCTGACTGGTTTACTAGAGGGGTAGCCCAAGCCAGGGCATTTCCGATCATGTGGGTGATCATAAACCCCACCTTGGCGTGATCTGAGGCGAAGGTCTGAGGGCGAAAGGTAAAATGAAGATTGCATGCGTCCAGAAATTCTTTAACCTTCTTTGGGGATCCATCGAACTTCCCTGATACTAGGGGAAGTGGAGGTAAATCGGCTAAAGGTCTTTCTCTGTCCGTCATACGCTGTTGAAGGGTGGCGTTAGCAGTCTTAAGGTTCTGCATCTCTAGACTTAGACTTTGTACAGCGGCTACGAGTTCTTGTACCTGCTGTGGGGTGGCCATCTCTTTTTGGCGTTGCAAACTGTCACCGGGGTCGGTGATATCTTCGTCCGAAAGTGTAGCTTCTGAAATCTCCCCCTCCCCCGACTCCTCACCTTCTTCTTCCTTCCAAGAACCCTTCTTTTCTTTTCTTCGAGTAGACACCTTTTTTTTATGAAGATAGGGACGACCCCGGAAGGAAGCCACCGTGCTCCCCAAGAAGGGAGACCAGGGGGCCCACCCCCGGGATCGACCAAGAGGGGAAAAAGCCTTAGGCACAAAAAACCCCTGTAGTATCGTTGGGTGTCTTGTAGACGTGGAACCAGGAGTACTTATAAGGTATGATCTGGTAGAAGTGGCTGGAGACAACACGTGGAGTGAAGACTCAGAAACACAGGCAGTCCATTAAGAGGTCCGAGGAACTGGTACACAGGCTAAGTGAGGAAGTACTAATGCAGCAAGCAAAGGCAGTCCAGGGGAACAGGCCGGAGTCTGGTACACGGGAGGTCACAGAAGCAATACTGAAGGTAGGCGAAGGAAGAGCGGAGAGAGTAACAGACAGGAAAAGGAAAAAAGCGGTAAGTGAAGATGGGAAGGTGGGAGGGGAAGCAAGATGGAAGGAGGGCAAGGGAGAATAACTGCGAACCAAAAGAGAAAGGGAAAGGTAGACAGGTCCAGCGGAAAGAATAACAGAAAGGTATAGACAGGGTACGAGGACCCGACCAGCAGCAAGCGAGAGAGCAGCACGAAAGCCACAGGTAGCAAGCAACTCAGCCTACGGACGAAACCGGAAGCGATGCAACGCGTCCGTGACCCGGAAGTGGCTGGTTAAAACACCGGGCCGCGGAGCGTCTAGCCAATCAGAATCAGAAAAAGGGAACCAGGAAACAGGGGGCATGGCCGAAGCGAACGAAGCTAGGTTCCGCGTCGCCAGCGGCTCCATAGACGCCAGGAACTCGGCGGTATGACAGTATGGCATAACAATTGCGTGTAAAAGTCACCATCTTGCTGTAATGTTCGAATGGAATCGTGACCTTTCCTCCATTTGTTCCACGAGGAAGGAGCGGTTTTCCTTACACCTATACATATACAACTTAAAAACACATTTTCTAATTAAGGCATCCATGTTTAAACTATACATAAATATGAAGTTGAAATGTACAATACCTCAAAGTGAGCGGCTGATGATATGCTTAAATTGCGCAGAGTTCACATTCATTAATTGTGCATAATTTCAGAGTTGACCGGGAAGTTTTCCCCTTCAATACATTTGTAATCCTTTTGAATGTACTAAAAAAACCAAAAAGGGTCCAAAACTACTTTACTGGATGTAAAAAGTTGAACTGCTTAAAACTTATGTTGAAGCTAGATTTGTTGCTCGCAACATTTGAAGTTGCAATAAGCTATTAAGTTCCTACTATCGGGGTTAGCTAAACAGTAACAGCTACAATTAGCTACATTTGAAGCGACAGGTCAACTGTGTCATACAAAGGTACCTATGTGACATCAACTCTTGTTTGGGAATTTATCAAAAAGGAGATTTTGGACACGCCTAAAATGTATTTAAAACATAATTGGACATTCGTGTAATGGACACAATTGTATATTTTCCCATCTCATGTGCAAGTCAGGTTTGTGGCACACTGTGCACTTACTCCTCGTTCTCAGAGGTAGTTCCTGCTTGCTTGGTGATGCTGGATAACTTGCAGCATCATTTCGCTTCTTAACATTTTATTTTGATCCTTGTGCAAACCTACCTTCTAGCAGATGTAGCTCCTGCTCACCAGGAAATGTCCTATGTACCAGGCCTACTTTTAGCTCTTGTTAATCAACTGTGTCGTTCCTTGATCTAACCCACTCCCCTGCATCTCAACAGCCATTTCTACCCAACTCCCCACCTACCAGCACGCCCTTGCACCAGTACACCAGAGCACCTTCCAATTCAACACATGTGCCCATATTTATTACCTGGTGCAGCACACCCATTGGTAGCCCATCTCTATCTCAGGGTTCGAAATTAAGATTGGATAAGCAGGGGGTAAACACATCACCTCAGTATCCAGCATTAACCAGTGACCAGGAGCTAGCATTGGGGGAACGAGGAGCTAGTAAACAGCGCTCTGAAAAATCTAACTTCAACATAAAACACAAATATATGTTGTCCATTGTTTTGGACATCATCTGCTTTAAATGTTGCATATGTGTGTCCTAATGTTTATATATAGATTGCCCTAAATGCACAGAGTGAACTTCACATATGTGTGTTGGCTCAGCATCAGTTGACCTTAGGAGCAAAAAGCAGCTCTTTGTGGTTGTTGGTATCAAACTAACTAGGATCTTTTGAGCTACAAGCAGGAGCTCTATGGCTCTCAACTACCCTCAATTTCAAACCCTGCTATTCACCTTCCAAAAACATACATTGCTGGCTACCCCCTTGCTCGTACCCACAAGTGGTGGGCTCTGGCATCACCTGCACCATCCACCACTACCTCTCTTCACCTATATATACCTACCAACAGTCTTCAACCCTCTCCTAGACCTCTTCATTGCCTACCTCCATTCCCCCTTTTCACACACCCAAACAAGCACAAACCGCTCCTGGAACTTGCAAACCAACCGATCAACAACCCCACCTCCTTCCCAACAAACATCCTTCCTGTCGCTTCACTACCACCCTAAATCCTTTAGCTCCTGCACATAACCCCAGCTCTTCCCCACAAACATCCTCACAGCCACCCAACACTTTTTAAATCCAACATCCACTAATTTCTCCCACCTACCATTGTCATACCTACCCACCAACCAGTACCACAACCTGCTAAAGCCTGCTACACACTCCTACCCCAGCCACGACTCCACTTATTGGTCACTTGGGCCTCATACTCTTGCAACACCGCCGTGGGTGTAATTTTAGGGGGGGGCGACAGGGGTGTTTGTCCCCCCCAACTTTCATGGCATACAATTGTGTCCCCATTCATTTGGCTGGGGCACCTTTTCTGCAGAGGTCATGTCCCCCCCAACATTTTCAGCAAAGTTACTCCACGGACCACCGCCTACATCTCTTCTCTACTCCTGCGTACGCCATTTTATCATCCACCTATTCTAGCTCACAGAAACACACCCACTCCACAGCCTACTACTGTGCCTCCTCATGCAATTCCTACACAAACAGTCCCACAACAGCTCTAATCCGCTCCCACATCCACCTATCCCTCTTTACCCTACCATCTATTTGCATCCAACAACCTTCAACCCCCCCCCAATTCGACACCCAGTTTACACCCTTCACTATCCTCCCACCCACACCATCCATACCCTCATCAACATTCCTACATGACACAGACTGTCAAAGTGTGTCCCCAGCCCGACACTAACCTACACCCACCTACATCACTCTCCTTATCCAGCCCTATACCTACATCCACCAGCTACCTTAACTTCTACATCTTGCCACATTCACTTACCTACACCGCCACCTCCTACAACCCAACACTGTTCCCATCCTACCCCCTTTACACTGCCACCTATTCCATGTAAGGTCCTTGTACACACCATCTGCTTCCACCCATCACATATTCCAGCTCCAACCTACCACTTAGCAGGGAGGAGGCCCATCCATTTACCACAAAGCAAAGCAGTAACCCTTTGAGCCATGGAGTAATATAGAGCCGAGACCACAATAACTAGCAAGCGGACCACCAACCTTATAACCTTCACACTTTTCCCTAATGCACGAGAGCAGTAATATATTCCATGGATTATTACAGATTCTCCAACATCCCCGATCAATAGTAGCCAGGCAGAAACATCACTCTTCCCCCTCTGCATTAATGCCAGTTCTCTACATGCATGCAGCAGACAGTGTATTACACTCAAACGGTTATTTGTGAGTGCAAATGATGTGGCCCAAGTTATATTCCAATGCTGAAATCTAGTTCCCCACACCTAGACCACACTTGGAAGCAAGCCACACTTGGAAGCAGGGGTACAGTTTAGTTTTGCCCACTTATTTTCTTACCCACCACCACACGCTCCCACCCCCAGCTAGGCCACAGGTGGCAGCAAGCCAGAGTAGGAAGAAGTAATACCTGGCTCCAGATAAGAAATTAAGAATATTTTACTCCTGATTTTGTGAAGTAGCGAGTAAAAGGATTATTTGGGACGAAAAACTGTTTTCATTCCAGATTGGAGTTTTTTCAGGTAATTAAAAGGGTTATTTTAAGTTTAGAAAATAGGCAATTTCTTGTAATCAATTCCTTATAGCTTTCCTGGAAATTAAAGGAAGTATTTTTGTGCTACCATATAGTCAGTACCAAAGCAGAGGTTCTCTTTCTAGATGTTTTGGCCTATTCCACTGGACCAGATAAGCAGTGCAGCTGTCATGAAGGGTCAGGCACATGCACACATATTACTTCCCATTCTTTTTTGTTTACAGTATTGGCCCGTTTATGAGAGTGAACTATTATGCTTATCTGGAGCACAGTAATACTATTTAGGTATGTATACAGTTTCCCTTTCCTCACCAGAGTTAGGCCTTGCTAGGCTTGCACATCACATTGGAAATCGATGAATACATGATATTCTCTGGTGGAACATTGCTCTCTATCGTGCCAAACAACCCACCCTCATTTTGGTCACACTGCAAACTCAAAAGGTAACAAGCATGACCCAGCGCTGCCACCCCTTATCTAGTTAGCTCCACAGTCAAGCTTCAATAGTCCACTTCAGGGGCACAGGTACACACTGTTGTACAGTCCAGAAACTCTTGTTCCTTAAACAGATTGCATAAGGATTCCCATATATCACTGAGTTGCAGAAGCCATTAGGCAAACTGATCTAAAGACAACACAAAACCAGACAGCTTAATTGCAACCCAATGGCACAGAGTAAAGAATATGCATGAAGCAGAACAGAATCACAGATGCCCTGGTTAAACTACCACCCCTGATGCACTTCAATTTGTCAGACAAAAAAGGCTGCCACATAGCCCACACACAGCAACAATACAGTTTATAAAGTCAGTAGTAAGATGAAACAGACTTGGAGGGGAATTTACAGCAACAAGGACAGAGTATCCTATTAACGAGAACTGCAACACTACAGGAGCACAATAAGAGAAAAAAAAAGAAAAAAATAAATAACACGCTACGAGAAATATATCAGACATGCAGTCTGCCCACAAAAGCAGATGTTCAAGATCATTAAGGAACTGAGAAACCCAACCACCTAAACCAACACCCCTACATCAACCACAGGAGCTGCTAGGCAACATTTCCAACCCTGATCGAGCAAAACCTAGATGAGATGCATGCAACCTGGAAGAGGAACCAATACTAGGAAAAAGTAAACTCCCTCAGGTCTCGCAAAATCTACTTGCATAATAGTGTAGTTTTTATGAAATCCGAGTACCATGCAAATGCTACTCTACCTTGCTGGTGAGCACAGTGAAATTCTGGGATGTTTGAAACTTTCCTTCGACATTTAAAGCTACACTGTGTGGCTGGCCTGGTGGCAGCGGTGAGCTAAACAAAGCAGGTTTATGGTAAGAAGGCATGAAATAAGCAGCATCACATTGCAACTTTTGTAATTCTTTAGGTTTACTAATTACTTGACACTAGCGTAGTGCAGCTGGTAATATAAATTAACCTGTTCAAAGAAAACCCAACTCAGCTTGCATTCTTCTCACACCCTCAAACCTCTCCACATCTTCCTTTATTTGTTCACTGCAGTTTCAAAGGGGCTACTGGAGAGCACAGCTGCAATTTGCTCCCATCTCAAATGTGCCAAGGACGTTTGTGGGAGTTTTATCCTTTAAAAGTTATTTATTTTTCAAATAATTGCAACCCAGCAGTAATTAGGATGATATTTTATTAAGCTAATCGTAGTCGGTTTTGCAAGTACCAGTATGTGTTAACTTTTTTATAGCCTAACTTGCAATTCCATTCCAAAATAATTGAAGTTGTTACATAATACATAACAACATTATGGTTACTATAACACACTGCATTTTCTCCATGTTTTTCTGTAAATATCTTAATCTGAATTTGTAGGGGGAGGGGCACTGTATTGAATTTACTATTTTTCAAATTTTACATTATAACAGAGCAAAATGCATTGGATGGAAAACCTAGTTATGTGCTTCATAGATCTGTGCAGCTGGTGCTCAACCCCTAAGCTAATCCCAAACTCCTTGACAACCTATCCCTTTAAACCAACTATCCTAAAAGTGACAGTATGCAAATTACAAGTTACGAGTTTGCCCAGTTCTCTACCTGCTACAACACCATCAACTCTGCTGAGCCTCTAGCTTTGCCTTACACCTTACGTAACTAATACAAAACGTTAACTAGCGGTTTACATAAAGCATCCATCAAGCGTTCCATCCGGTCTGTACATCTAAAGACCAACCGTAACACAATATACTAAATTTAGTCTCCAGATCTACCTTTGCTCTTCGAATATTATCTAATCTAACAATCTAATCTAAAAATATAATAAAAGGCCAGTTTTATGTGTGTCCTCTGTGTTTGTCCAATGCAATCATAGCGTGTTGCCACCGCTAGGGAGAGCTGTTGCCTTAGAAGTGTAGTAAATAGGTTTTCAAAAGTAAATACTTGAGGCACAATAAAAGGGGCTAAGTAAAGGATTTGGGTACACTTCATTTAACGCTCAAGGTAGGACATTTAAAGTTTTAAGATGGTGTCCTGAATAAAAAGCCATGAAATAATTGCAATGATACAATGAACCATTTTAAAATATCTGTAATTGATCGAGTTTGGCATGAAAACTGGGCATGTACAGCATTCCATACTTCTGTTGCTCCCATCCTGGTCACACTGTCGGAGCAGGCCTGGCACAGCGGACGGGAATCCTTTTCAATGTGAAATTTGAGAAATATGGACTCGAGCTAAGTCAAAGCTGCCTAGAAAAACAAGGTCTCCTTTTCAAAGGAAAAGAGAAGAACTAATGCCCAAAGCGGGAATAAGCTGGACCATCCACCCTGATTAACTCACTTACTTGGGCCATGTACAAGGGCGGTTACATTAGTATTAACCATTAGCATCCGGGAGAAGCACTTGACCATCAGCTGGCGGGCAACACAGTGTATTGTATTTTTGGGAGTCTTTGCCTATTTTTATGGAGTAGAGCTGCCAATATGCCCCTTATCTGTGAGGCTGGGCACAACATGTGTCCCAATGTTCACTAACCTCATGATGGGCTGATGAGAACAAGAAGTCTGGTCCACTACCCACACAAAATGCACAGACCCAATTGCAATTTTGGTAAAGTTTATAGACTGCCTTCTCATAATAGAACTTCTGAAAGAATGTAATAATGTACTAAAAAAAAAAAAAAGAAAAAAAAAACTATTTGCGATTCACATCTGAATCTAGCAATGAATATGTTTTGTACTTTGGTATTAAACTAAAAAGAAAGATTGACCCTTCTCTGTGTAGGAAAGAGACTAATCCATCACTTCATGTGCAAAGTATTTATTCAACAAGTTGAAATGGAGTATTACTTACAGATAATTTATAATGATAAAAAGAAACTGCTCTATTGAAGGACTTCAATAAGGCATCAAACCATTTACCAAAAAGGTTCAAAAAACGAAGATCTGAGTAGTTATAGAAACTCTGTTTCTGAAATGTGTTATTGATCTCAAAGCGTTGGAACAAAGTATTGGCCATGCTTCCTGGTACCTTGTATGTTCAACCGACACAACAACCTATCTTTGAGAGAAAACATTGGGTTTTCAAACGGTATGAAATGTAAAGCATACAACAATACCAAGAACACAAAAACGTACATTTATCCCGAAACAGGGAGACTGTGTATTGTGAGACACCGAAGGCTCAAAATGAAGGTTCAATAAGCAGGAGTTCAAACCAGATCCTCTGTGTCGGGTATCACCCAGTTTGCAGGAACAGCTGCTGGAAACCCAGGAGCAAGTACACAGCACACTACAAATCTAAATTCCACATGAGATTCACAGTTTAACATTTTGGCCATTATGTATAATCCATTATGTTTTAATGTGTCCTAGATGTGTCCTAATTCTTCTTCATTAACATTCGCAAAAACTAAAAGGTAAAGTCACATATGAAAGTTTGCCAGGTGCCACTTGGCCTGGGGAGGCAAAAGTAGCTCCCGTCACTGTTGCTTTCAAAATAACCAAGCTCGCCTAGTAGCAGCTATTTGAAAACCTGGACACTGAATCACTGAAGTGGCAACCCAAGCAAAACATATGTTAAGATTCTAGAACCAACAGCCCCAGAGATGGCAACTTGAAGGCTGTGTTCCTGTGCCTAGTACATCTTCATGTCTGACCCCAACCTCTCTGAAACATCTCAACCAGCTAAGAGACAGAAGGGTGAAGGAGATGACAGTAAAGAAAATGAAAGGAGGGAAGACAAACTGCTTGAACTATTATCTAAGGTGACATCTGACAATGCAGAGATAAAGAGAAGAGAAATATGTTGAACTGTCTACCAAATTTGATTCTGTGGAGGGTCACCTAAACTCAGTGGATGAAGATGCAAGGAGGATGACTGAACAAATTAGAGATTTACAAATTCAAAATGAGAAGTTTACTCTCAAAATCTCTGAGCAGGAAAACGTCTCCAGAAGAAACAACATTCGCATTGCTGGTTTTCCAGAAAACATTGAAAAAGGTTGCCCGATGTATTTGTGGGAGAAAAGCTTGGTCAAACTCTTTAACCTGGATCCCAAGATGCCACTAGAAATGCAGAGAACACATAGATCTCTAGATCCAAAACTTGCGCTTGGACAGAGACCAAGTTATTTCATTGTGAAATTTGAGATTTCCTATGAAAGAAATAATTTTGAAGAGAGCACGTGAGCTGGGGGATCTTGCTTGGGGAGGTCATAATATAATGATCTTTGGCGACTTGAGTAGAGATGTTTTGGAGTAAAGGAGAGCTTTCTGTGGCCAAATATAAAGCAGGAAGAAAAGATTTGAAATATCATTTGGTGTATCCTGCAATTTTTAAAGTGGTCCTTGATGGTCAGATTCATTCATTTGCTGACCATCGGAGTACAGAGGCTTGACAGATCTAGATCAAGAGCCTATGGAGGAATCGGCAAACACACAAAGCGGTGTGGTTGCAGGAAAAAAGCAGAGATGATCCTTTGTTCTCTGAACTGCCCTTTTTCACTTTTATTTTTTAATTTTCACACGTGCAAACATTTCTTAATTGCTAGATGAAGCCTTTTATTTTTTTACTTTTTGCTGATGGCAATTATAATTTTCATGGTTGCGACACATTTCTGTCTGTTGTGAGGAACTCATGGGGACAACAAGTAAGACAGACACAAGTCATCACAGTTCAAGGGTGTTTATTGAACAATGAATGCTGTAAACCGATTGGAAAAACACCTAATCTAAACCTATATCTAAGATGGGAGCCTGCGTCGACCATCAAATGAAAAATAAGGCAGCCATAGTTGTGTCATGTCAAACATAAAAAGGGCCTATACCAAGAAATCTATTGCCAAGCCTCACAATTAATGTAAAAAGGGGTGTGGGATAGTTCTCAAGAAAAGAAAGAAGTGTTCTCAAATAATAGGTCAGGATGCGTAGCCTGGGTATTCCTTCCCCACATTTTGGACACAGGGTCAAATGTGAACTTGGAGCACAGTACGGTTTTGGGCTTCTCCAGCATGAGACGACAGTTCTAATGGCAGCTGTCAGGACCGTCGATGGCCAAGTCTCGTTTTCTTGAAAGTCTCTTGCCTTCGAAGACCCGCTGTATTCGACTAACAAAACAAACATACAGTCTCTTTTACATGGGCTTTGGGTTACAACTTTCACCCTGGGATTCCCCTCTTCTGGGCACAAATCCTGAGAAAGTTCTTTTATGATATCAAGACCATGGATAGCTAGGTTTTCTCGCTTTCGAGGGCATCTCTAGTTTCAAATACCAAAAACAAAAGGTTCCTTTAACCAAATGAAAGTTTGTTTCCAATGTTCACTGGGTGACGGAATCACCTCTGGGTCCCTCTCTTCTGGGCACTGAGCCTTCACGTTTCATATTCCAAAATACATCAAAGTTCCTTTACCAATCAACTTTGGGTGACAGCTTCACCCCTGGATTTCCCTCGGTCGGGCTCGGACCCCTCTTGCAGGATTTTTCCTCCCTCAATTTCTCAATGTCTTTTACTTGGGTGGTGGCTTCACCGCTGGATCTCCCTCGGTCGGGCTCAGAACCCTCTTTACTTCACATTCACAATTGTCCAATAGTATTGGGATTCACTTCCCTTTCTTTCACAGTGCAGATCAAAGTCTTGATTGTACAGGGATTTTGCTTGACCCTCTGTATGACCGCGCTGACCTATTCCGCAGCCCTATTAAGGCCTTCTGGCATCAGTAGTTTCTCTCATATAGGGCTCGACCATAGTCTCAAGTTAGCACCCACGTGGTGCCCGTTTCCCTCTGCCGCTGGTCTCCCCTTCACACTTTTTACAGCTCATTCAAAGTTAATCAGCTTTGGTTCAAAACTTGCCATTTTGCGATTCTTACTCAACACAGCCTGGCTCTAATTGGTTCTCCCCTCGACTCACCGGCTGTGATGAACCGCTTGGTTGTTGCCTCTCTGGAGTCAAGGCCGGTACCAGGGGCACGGGAGCTTCCCTCGCTCCTGCTTATCGGTATAGGTTTACCCAGTGTACCATTGACAACTACTGCAGGATACTTGTGCTATTGTTGGCAGTCTTGGGCTCTCTTCCACAAAGGAACTGCGGGTCTGGGACGAAAAGGGCAAGGTAATTTCTCGCCTCACCACCCTCTGGATTCCTGCCACCTTTCTCCTTCTCTTGAACTGCTGCGTGATCGCCGTCTCGTCCTGCTGTCTGCCGTGCTCGCCTTGCTCGTACTGTGCTCTCTGGCTCCACCTTTTATCCCTGTGGGGAAAGGAAAGGGCTGTCAGGTGTGTGTGTGTGTGTGTGTGATTCTGATCAATTGCCTGACCCTGGTGTTGGGACATGTCAGTTAAACGGCTTAGGTGTTAGTCCATTAGAAAAGGGGTGGGCAGTGGGTTGGAATGTCCTAGGTGAGAGGAAGGGCAGAAGTTGTTACAGGAAGGGGAATACTGCATCTCACTCGTCGGTGTCCCACTCCCACTCTCCGAGGACCCCCCCATACAGGTGATCCTCCCTCACTGGTCCACCCCCAGGAGCTGAATCCAATAGCAATGGCTGTGTCCTGGCTACCTGGATGACGGATCCTCAAGGTTTAGACAGGGAGACACCTACAGATTTCTCACACTGTTAAAACTGTTTCCGAAATGTTTACATTGGTTTGTTGGCCATGAGCTGAGAGAGGGAGGATACATGAAAAATGGCACCATACAGGGTCACAGCGTTGCGCTGCAGAGCGTAACAGGGAAACTAAATATGAGAAGGAATGCTGTAATGGTGCTGTGGATTATGGTGTGCAGAGAGCAGTTACTTCAGAACAAACAGTGAAGCGAACGCATAAGGATTGTCATTCACTCGAGTCTCCACTACACTTTTGTCCAAGCGACTCCTGTCTGATCCGTGTCTATTGGGGAGCATACTGGGCGCATGAATTCTTTCAGAAGTACGGATATACACACGGACGCTATGAAGTTTCTAATGTTCTTTTTGTACGATTGTTTTGATCCATATTAACTGTCAAATGATATTGTATTTGAAATGCGTTGGACTGGCAACAAGACACGATGCCATATATTACTAAACACGGCATTAACATTTTGGAAATGGTAGTGCACTAGGTCATGAAGCCGGTTGATTTACAGTTTAAAATTAACTGTGTGGCTGCGGTAATTCAGAATCACCATACAATATGGTGAAAACTGCACTGACAGACTGTTTTAAAGGTTCATTAGGCATGTGATGTTAAGGAAACCATGAGTTCCTGCTACCTTGCACAAATCAGAGGAGTCTTTCCTGTATTGATGCATCTTCCATCTTCGTTATTTTTTTATTTTTTTTGGTCTACTAAACAGTTTTTTTCTGCATATGTTATTGGGGAACATGCTGGGGTAATATGGAGTTTGTTAAGTGGTTAGAGAGCACTATATCCTACAAGTTTAATAGTGGTAACAGTGATTATAGCCACTTCTGTTAACCTCTAATAAGAACGCATAGGCAGGTTTGTGTACCCTACGGGTTGGGTTTGTGATTTTTATTTATAAACGCATTATTTGTTGAGGAGTGGGGGTATGTAGTTGATGGGTGATGCACTTTCTACTTTTTGAATATACGTTATGTATGTAGGACAAACAATACTGAACAATATTGGCTTTCCTTATCCCATTTAGCAACACATATTGGTTGTGGTAATGTTTGGAGATATTGCTTATCGTTAGAGAGTTGGATTTGTTTTTTCAGATGGGCACAGGTGGTTGGCGGGTTAATGGTTTGGATTATGATGCATGTTACTTGATTTATTGCTTGTGCTCAGTCTGGGTTTGACTGGACTGTACTGTTGTCAATGTTCCATTTTACTTTTTGTTTGTTCTATGTTGTCATGTCATTGTGTGTGGTATGATGTGAATGTTATGTTTGAAATGGCCCAGATTTGTAGATTGTGGCGCTAAAACAGTTTTTTTTTTCTGCTGACTAGAGGGAAGACTTTATTAAATCGCTACTATCGTTCAAATGTATATATGTGTAATTAGAAAAATATGTTAGGGTTGATGTGAAATTGGTGATTTATCTTTTATAACATGGAATGTAAAAGGATTGAATTGCCCATGTAAAAGGAAAAAAGTGATCGCAAGAATATGGAGGGCAAGGGCTGATGTGGTTTTCCTTCAGGAAACACACTTGCTAGATGAGGCTAAAGGTTTCCTGACCAATTCAAGATATTCAAGAGAGTTATCAAATTGTTATGGTTCCAAATCAAGAAGAGTTTGTATACTGTTTAGAAGGGGCATTAATGTGAAGATTGAAAGGGTAGCCATTGACGGTGAAGGTCAAATGATCTTTGCAGATATATTATATGGTAGTAAGATGCTCACTTTAGGAAGCATGTATGGTACGGACTCTCCAGAGAAATCTTTCTTTAACGAACTTACCCAATTTTTGTGTGAAATACATAGAGAGACGCTAATCCTAGGTGGAGATTTTAATTGTGTAATTGATCACAAAATTGATAATTCGGAATCATGCAGATTTACAAAATTGTGGGTGTTGAGAAATCTGAAGGTATCTCACGTACTAGTCCCCGGAGATCTGTCATCGAGGTGGCCAGGACATGACCATCACTACAGGATCCAGTTCCTGGGGGTAGAACAGTGGGGGAGGATCACCTGGATGAGGGGTCTTCGGGGAGTGGAAGTGGGACACCGAAAGTCGTGGTACCCCCTTCCTTAGAACACCTTTTCCCCATCCTACCCCATAGGATATCTAGAAATTCTACCTCCCCCCCCCCCGTTTCCAACACAAACACTTTCTTACAATGTGACAACCAACTGTCGAACACCAGAGCAGTTTCCCTGACATATCCCAAAACAAGGGTCAAGCAGAGTCAGGCAATTGCTGATAATTACACACACACACTCCTGACTGTCCTTTCCTTTCCCCACAGGGATAATAGGGGGAGCACGAGAGCACACTTTGAGCAAGGCCGAAAGCACGTGGAAGCAGCTATTCTGGACCAGCAGTTTAAACGGAGGAGAAAGGCAGCGAGATCTGAAAAGACGACAAGGAGGGAATTGCCCTTGCCCATTTCAACCCAGGTCCGTGAAGCCTCCAAAAAGGGAAGCATAAGACCGGGAAGTGCTGCTGACGTATGGTGTGACAGGTGGCAACAGTACACAGGGCCCTCCCACAATGATAGCCAAGGCGGGGAGAAGTGCTTGCCACCGTGGTAATGTCCTCGACTCCAGGGGCAAGAAACTCATCAGGTTCAGCACAGCCAGCGAGTCGGAGGGAACTGATAGTAAACCGAACTGTGCTAGGCCCAACGTTGCAAGCAGCAACATTGTATGAACAAATAACTTGTGAAACCCCAGAAAAAGGTCCAGATGCAGAGTGGTTGACGCCACGTGGGCGCTCATTCGAAAGACTCTGACTGAAGCCTTATTGTTGAAACTACAAGAACCAAGAGGACTTGGGGCAGACCAGCGAGAGGTGTCAAAGGGGTCATACGTTACATTGGTAAAACGAAAGTGAACAGTGTTACTGGGGCAAATGTGAACCCGACTGAGGGATGCCGACAGATTAGAGTGAACAGTAACACACCCAAGACCATTGAAGTGTTGTAACTGTGTGAAGCCTGACTGTGGGCTGAGACCCAGACTTGGGTAAGAAGAGAACCTAAGGGGTCTAGAGGAAATTGTGAACTGTGGCAAGTGTGAACCCAATGGAGGGATGCCGAAAGAAAGCTAGCATCATGAACTGTGTTAGAATGGCTATGTGAACACAACATAGGGATGTCTGCAAATTGGGGTGAACAGTGATACACCCGTGAACATTGTGACGACAGGTGTGAACCCGGCTGAGGGATGTACACAGTGAATAGTTGTTTAAAAAGACATTGAGACTCTTGAATGGTACGAGGGAAGATGTGGTGAATGAAAGGCTGTAGTGAACCTGACTGAGGGAGTCGAACACAGAGACGATTCAGAGCCCGGCAGAGAGGATCCAAGGGTGAAGGGAAATCGCCCGATGTCAAGATTGGAACTTTTGCTTTGTTGTGTATGATACATCGGGCCTGCTGAAGCAAGACACTTTGCATAAAAGAGACTTGGGCACAGAAGGCCCAGATATTGATAAAAGGAACAGTAAACTTGTGCCGGAGAAGCCCAGGAGGGTGCTGTGCTCAAGAGACCCGCCATGTCCGGTGCTAAAAACATGGGGAAGGGAGACCCCGACCTTAACATCCTGACTTATCATTTTGTGAACACTTCTTTCTTTTCTTGTGAACATTATCCCACACTATTTTGTAGCATAGCGGTAAGGATTGGCAATACAATAGTTTTTTCTAGTATAGGCCCTTTTTGTTTAACTAGACTCCACTTGGACTGTATTATTATTATTATTATTTGATGGTGGTCGCTTCTCCCATCTTAGATTTAGGTTTAGATTAGTTTAGATAAACACCCTTGAACTGTAATCACTTGGGTCTGTCTGTACTTCAATACCATGCCTTTCTTAAAGTATGTAGAGAATGTAACCATCTACTCCAGAGGTTTGATCTGGTGGGTGTATGGAGGACTATGCACCTGTCAGTTAAAGGAGTCACTTTTTATTTACCTGTGCACGATTCATTTTCACAGATTATATGCAAATATCTGATAAGCTGGTTGAGAGAGTTGTTTGTGTAAATATAAAGGAAATGGGGATTTCAGATCATGCGTTGGTGGATTTGAGTGGTGGTGGTTCTGCGTTTGTTAGGTGGCAACTTAGATCAGGAACACTACATGACTTGGACATGACTTTGTGGGTTTGTACATTAAGGTTTTTTTTCCAAGGAGAATATATGTTCAGCAGATATTTTGATGATTTGGAATAGTTTTAAAGTGACAAAGGGGGGGAATTGATAAATAGGACCTCTTACTCTAGAAAGGCAGGGTTAAAAGAATTCCAGCAATTGAGTCAATACGTTCCCATTTAGAAGAGAAATATGCATTGACTGGGAATATGGCTGATAAACTGAAGATGAGTAGAGTTCAGGAAGAGTTGAGTGATAGGACCGATTTATTGGCGGAGAGGGGTTTATTTTTTATGCAACAGAAATATTGGCAACGCGGGGACAAAAGTGGTAAATGGCTAGCTAGTAGATTGAAAGGGATGGTTGAAAGGTCACACATTCAGGGTATAATAGATGATCACGGAAATATAGCTGTGAAAAATGCTGACATCTGCAAATGTTTTCATTTATTTTATGAGTCCCTATATACTGAAGATTCTTTTCCTAGGAGGACTGATCTAGAGGTGTTTTGAGTAAATTGATATCCCTGTAGTGACTCCCAAGGATAATGTTGCCTTGGATGCTCGGATTGAAGTGGAAGAAATTCTGAAAGCAATTAAACAACTTAGAGTTGGCAAATTGCCGTGTTTGGATGGAATACCTGTGGAGTTTCACAGATACTCGACCTAAGCTCCTTTTTTGTGTGAATTATATAATCGCTTTGTGCAAGATGGGGTTTTATGTCCGAGTATTAGAGAGGCTTTGATCACTCTAATTCTGAAGCCAAAGAGAGATCATAAGAGCTGTGGAAATGTCATTTCTTAATCTGGACGCAAAATTGTTTTCTAAAGTCTTAGCAAATAGATTAGATAAATGTATAGGAAATGTAATTCATACTTCACAGGTTGGTTTTATGAGAGGTAGGTTTGGGTATGATAATACTAGTAGCCAAATTGATGTGATGGGGCTCCGAGGGGATGTTCTTTCAGATACAGTCTTAGTATTCATGGCTGCTGAGAACACAGTTGATAGGGTCAATTGGGAATTTCTTTAGAGTTTTACGATGAAAGAAATTGGGTTTGGTAATGGCTTTATGAAAGCAGTGGCAAGCTTGCATTATGCAGTGACGGCAAAGATTTGGGTAAAAAATGTACTGTCTGAAGCTTTTCAACATACACGCGCTACAAGGCAAGCTTGTCCTTAGTTTCCATTCTCGTTTAATATTGTTCAAGAACCATTGGCAGCCTACATTTGTTGGGATAAGGGGGATCAGAGGTCTATGCTTTGGTGATAAAGAGATATAAGTGCCAACTTATGCTGACGATTTGGCAAGCATTCTTTCAAATCCAGAAGAGGGGGGGTATGGCCTTGAAAAATGCTTTTAAAAAACTAGGCAGGCTTTCAGGACACAAAACTTGGGATAAACAGGATATTGTCCCACTCTCCATGACTTGTACAAGGGCAGATTTTGTGGCATGGAATTGTAAATGGTCGGATTCTCAAGTGAAATATCTGAATATCTGGGCATTTATTTAATACGGGACTTGAAGAAACTAGCAGAATTTAACATAGTCCGACTGATCAAGATGTTGGTGAATACTGTGCAGAAATTCGAACGATTATCCTTGGGTCTTTGGGCTAAAATTAATGCCATCAAAATGTCACTGTTACCAAATGTTCTGTATGTCATTCAAACACTGCAATTACGATTCCTGAAACAAAATTGTTGAAGAAAATGTCCTATCGGGTGAGAAAAAGAAGCCTAAAATTCCTAGATACATTCTATTCATTTTAAAATGTGTTTATTGGCATTTAGTTAGGATTACAGAGTGACACTACTGGCGGGTGCTTCTACAATTGCCAAAATAACCGTTTTTTTCTGAAATTATGCTGGACCACATTAAACAGTAACATTCAAACAACATATTATCATTAACTGTCTCCTTGTTTGTCGTAAATAATGGTCTACAAGCTTCCGGCAAGGTGGGTATCTGGATAGTGGGGGGAGAGGGGAGAGGGCAAGACGTTTCAGGTGTTATCTGGACCTGTGGTGGTCCTGCGTCAAGTGGCTTAGACGGCCTCGTGGATCAGAAGATCGTCCAGGTGAATTGTTCAAGGGGGTTTATCGTCTAAGGAGTGGAACAATTTTGTCATGGTGTCTTTCCATGCTGCTAGTGCCATGCTCGAGTCTTCGGTGGATCTGGCTGCGCTATCCTCCCAGGCTCTCGTTTCAGCGTTCACCCACTTTTCAAGCTCTTTGCGCCACCCTTTATAGTTCGGACCTGTGGGCTTTTTCCATGACATAGCAATAGTTATTTTAGCCATTATGCACATTATGTCCATCAGTTTGACTGAGTGCTTGAGTTTAGCTAGTCTGGGATAGGTTCTTAAAAGGCATTCGGCTGGGGTCCACTCATACCTGGTCACGCCCACTTCCTCACATGTTTGTTTTATTTTTAACCAGAGGCTCTGTGTCTTGTTGCAGTCCCATAGCATGTGGATCAAGTTTGCGTCATTTGCCCCGCACCAGGTGCGGTTTGGTTGCGTAGATTTGCTGAATGTAGCCAGTTTGCTCAGGGTTAGATAAGTGTGGTATAGTACATTTATCTGTATCAATCGGAATCTGTGGTTTCTAGAAACTTCCTTGGGGAATGACAGTGCTCTATCCCATTCCTTGTCTGTCACCTCCCGTCCCATGTCTTGTTTCCCCATGTATTCCTTAGTTCAGCACTTCGAGGGTTGGGAGTGTCAATTAGATGGCTATATATTTGGGACACTGCTTTACCTCCCTCTCCCAGATTATGAAGGGGTCTGCGTCTGGTTCCTCTGGCCAGGTGTCCCATTTTGTTCGTGCTATTTTGTGGATCTTTTGGTACCATAGGTATTGGCCGGTATGAATGTCGTCTTCCGCCTGCAACTTAGCAAACTCCCGGAAGGTTCCTTCGGCATCTAGGTCACCCCAAGTATACACCCCTTTTTTTTCCCCAGAGCCTGATATTGTTCAGATCGGCATCAGTTTTACTCAGCCCCGAGATTATTGGCACTTCTGGGGAGTATGGTTGCTTTAAGTGCATGATCGTGTTGGTCCTGTGCCATATTTTCCTGCCCAGGATAGCCAGAAAGGGTGCGTTGTTTAGCAGGTTTTGGGGGACCCAATTTAGTTCTTTCAGTTGTATCGGTGAGATCATGGTCTGTAGCAGGGGAGTCTCTGAAGTGGTCTCGTCTGCTAACCACTTGGATACAAAGCCCAGCTGAGCAGCAAGGTAATATTTCTCCAAGTTCGGTAGTTGGATACCACCTTGTTTGTTTCCTAGATACATTCTAAGGTCTAGTATCCGTGAAGGGGATTTGGTGATCCTGATTTGATTAAACACCATAAGGGCTTCTTACCCCAAAAAGTGGAATAATTATTTAGTGCCAGGTAATATGCAGGAACCACTTTGGTTGACAAAAGAGAGGGAAAGGTTTTCTCCGTTTAGATTGAACAATAATTTATTCGATGGTGAGGACTCCAAATATTACTGATAAATGGTCTTCAATAATCGTAACTCGTGACGCCCTTACACAGTGGTTGACTGACACTGATCAAAATTTGTGGCTACATTATAGAGCAGCTCTGGCTTCAACTGACAAATAAAATGTTGTGTTGGCGTAGTTGGATTTCAAAAGGAATTCTGGAGGTGATGTTTTAAAGTAGGGTCAGGTAGCTTGGTTTTACAGAACTACAACAAACAATTGGTTTTGGGAATATGAAGTTAGGTAGATTTAGAGAGTTAAAATCCTCTTTGTTGCAGATATTAGATTGCTTACCTACACAAGTGGGAAATGAACCGAGTGGATGTGCCATCTTTGCATCGCCTCCGCTCATAGTATCCACATTCCTCAGTATGATGCCTTTGGATCCAGGGTTTATGGAGTCTTGGGGAAAACTGCGTAGAGTTTGGGAGGACGATTTGGGTTGTGATATTTCAGACAATGAGTGGAAGCAGGTGTTGGAAGCAGGTTTTAGAAGAAAATTGGATTTGAAGCTAAGACTTATTCAACAAAAGATCTTGGGCCACCTTTATTGGACTTCAGTACATATGCATAGCCTAGATCTGATGCTCAATGATAAATGCTGGGGTTGGGGTGTGGAGAGGGGTACTTTATTGCATATGTTATTGAAGTTCCCTAGGTCAAAGATATTTTGGAAAGATGTACTGGATAGAGTGCACGCAATTTTGAGTATAGATTTTTCGAGGATGCCTCTGAGTTTTTTTGTTGTCTATAAGGGGAAGATGTATAGATGCAAAAAAATATGGACAATGAATCGACAAGGGTCTGGTGGCAGCGACAAAACAGATTCTGAAGTTATGGAAGACTAGGAAAAAGCTCTTAGTGGAGGACTGGTTGTATGATGTGCAGATTCAGTCAGGCTTTGAGAAGGTTTTGTTTGGTAAGCAGGATCAGGGAGATCTTCATTTGGAACTTTAGACTCCATTTAACAATATATATGGCCCGTAGGAATTCTGGGTATGTTGCATGATTGGTTGTGTAAGTGTAAATGTGTGGAATGTCTTCTTGTCTTATTTTATTTATTGGTCTCATACTTGGGGATGAAATTGTTTGGGTGATTCACACTACGTTATTCCATTTATTGCTATGTTTTGGTAAATAATTTAAATTATTACATTGTTGACTTTGTACTCAGTTTGATTTTGGAGAATTTAAAATATAACAGTTTTAAAAAAAAGAAAAAAAGATTTCCTTGTGGCATGTTGTACGTTGGGAGCATGTAATGTGCCTTGTAAATATAAATTTCGCAAAACATAAGGGCAATATGAAATCAGACCCATGTACTCCACAACAAAACATTATCAAGTGACGAAAGCAATGTGACCTGCAAGGGGGAGGCATAAGGGTTGGGATTATAATTCCGATTTTGATGAATTTAAGCATCCTTTCAACAGATACCCTTGTCAGAAGACATCGTTCGAAATGTAAAAAGGACATTGAAAAGTTGGTGTTGGCTAATGTTTACAAAACCACAAAAGGTTAGAATGATGAAATCACTTAATAGCTTCTGGCTACTAACAGATAATCTTAAGGAAAACAGGGAGGGCAAATGGATCTTAAGTGGAGGTGATTAGGCTTGTTAGGGAATGTGATCAGTTTGATGAGAAGGAGAACAGTAACTGGAATGTTCCAAGTATGATACTAATGGATTCAAGTAGAGATGGGCCAGGTACGTGGTTCTTGGCTTTTTCATGCAAAAGGGGGTTGAGAATTGTACCTGCAAGAAAGACATGGGATGTCCCAGAGAAACCAACATGTAAGGGGGAGGGGCAGCGAAAGCGCAGTACTATAGATTAATTTGAGATTAATAGAGGATTGGCATCAAATAAAATATATGGAGGTTTTTGAGAAACCTCAAAGTGTCCACAGTGCTGTGGTTCTTTTATGTGATTGTTGGTTAGGCGTGGACATTAAACGCACACCCAAAAGAACCCCATTTACATTGGTATCTTCATCCACTGTATCATAACGTTAGCATACCATTTAAACAATAACTGCTATTAGTACCCTGGCCCGTATGACCGGGGTACTAAAAGCATTTGCC
This sequence comes from Ambystoma mexicanum, assembly GCF_040938575.1. Taxonomy (NCBI): domain Eukaryota; kingdom Metazoa; phylum Chordata; class Amphibia; order Caudata; family Ambystomatidae; genus Ambystoma; species Ambystoma mexicanum. The sequence goes on from NC_090929.1 coordinate 663,627,733, forward strand.
GGAATAGAAATAAAAGTCAAATGTCCGCCGGGGAAGGAAAAACAAAGTCTGTTTTCCCTTTTCATGGCGGGCATTGAAAATAACTGAAAAAAGTAAACAAACAAAATGGCCACCATAGAAAGGGAGGAGGGACTACAGGTAGTCTTTTCTCCCTTTCCATGTGGCCATTAAAAAAATACAGAAAAAGTAAACAAAAAAATGGCCACCATGGAAAGGAAGAAGGGACTACTTACTATAAGTAGTCCCTTCTTCCTTTCCATCATGGCCTGTTGCAGATCGGTAGCAGTGTGGACAGGGGCGTCCACTCCCGAAATGGGCAGAAAAGAAGGTAAGTGGTGGAGGGAGGGCGGGCAGGGAATCCTGTGGCTGGGGGAGGGAAAGACTTACCTCATTCCCCGGTAAGGTCAGACGTTGGCCGCCAGCACTGAGGAGGCTTAGGGCAGGGGGATTACTGTCTGGTAACGCCCACGTTCTGAGCCTCCCCATTGGCTGCGAAGGCCACCTCACCCACCACGCCGGGTACTAATAGGAAGTAGTAGTTCCAGGAAATTAGGACTTTCATTAAACATCAAAAGACAATTCTATCGAACCTCAAAACACACAATACAATTCATGCTTGCTTTACTGTGTAGTTAGCTACATTTTTGTGGTTTTAAAAATTAAAATATATACAGAACAGATCAAATGGTCTGAAAATAATGAAAGGCGCATTGGGCGTCTATCGCCTTGTTATAGATGAACATCCCCTTCTGCAACATGCTTTAGGAAGTGAACCAGCTGTAGAGTGGCTGGGAATTGGTACAGAATTTGTTTTTCTAAGCCTGAATTCCTTCAGATTATGGTTTACGGAGTACCTGCTATACAAAGTTTTTCCGATTCGAGTTAGCCTGCGTATTTTGACTAGTTGCTATCAATGTTATATCAGTTCCATCTTTGAGGATCTTGCACTGCTGAGGCAATTACTGTTCCTGTTCTGTGTGGGTGGTTCTCCCACTGCTGTATCGGTGAGGCACATGCAGGGCATGTTGTTTGTGATAGTAATTTGGACTGCTGAGGCCTATTAAGTGTAGGTTCCACTTAATTGACCTCTTCAGTGTGTGGGTGCTTGCACTGCTCAATCCCATGCAGTTTTCTCTATGCAGGAGGAACTTCTACTGTTGTGACCCACAATTTATCTGTCCCTAGTTGTACTCTTGCATTGTTGAGACTCGCAATGTTCCTGTTCTATGTGAGGAAAGCATGATCTGCTGAGATCCATAGAATACCTTTTCTATATTAGGCTGGGAGTATGCGATACCAAGGCTACGTCACACCAGTTTTATATGAGAAGAGCTTCTAATTCGCAAGACACAGTCCTGATCTGTTCTCTGTGTGGGAATCTTCCACCTTTGCTTTACACCTTGCACTGATCACCACCTGTTCTACATAATTAAAGCTTCCATTGGGCTTGCCCTCATTTGCCTTTTCTGTTTGTGTGGGTGAAGCCTGCACGGTTCCTACTCAAGCTGACCTGCTCAGTGTGAGCAAAGAGTAAAAAGCTTATAGTGCTGTTTCACCCTTTCTTTATATGCAATGGAAACTCAGTGTAGTGCTCATCTGTTCCATTTGTGGGAGGATGTTTGTGCCACTGCACCATGTGTTTTATCGGTTCATTGTGAGAGAAACATTCTTTTCTGTCACGATGCAGGAAACTGCCACATGGTAATGATTTCCATGGATCCAAGTTAAAAAAAACAAATACAAAAAGCTTGAATTACAAAATTTGCAAAGCTCACTTGCTCGCATTTTGTAATTGGAGGTTTTCAGATTTTAGTTGTTTGTCCCCCCGGGGGACATTCCTGCAACCCCCGCAGCCCATAATACCCAACTACGGGACTGGGGCACACCCCCACTCCCCTTGTTCGGTATTCTGGGATTTGATCTTTTATACCAGGCCGAATGCACACTAATTGTGCATTCAACCTTTTTTCCCCCCCTCTATTTTGGGGTAAACCAGATTTCGATACAGTTTTTTGACACGTAGGCTTGATGTCACATACTTTTTACTCTTGCAAATCACCTTTACTCTCAAAGTTTAAAAATAGGGAGCAAAATACTCCCAGCTCAAAATCTTATCTGGAGCACTGGCAATGAGCCCCTGCACATCAACGGAAGCAAGTCCTCAGCCAACTGTTTCTCACAAACTATATTGGTAAAAGCCACTGCATTACTAGTGCCTGCTTGATCTCAACGCAAGTACAACATGCAACCACAGATCAAGCATATTTAGCACCAGTTGTTGCATATTCTAGATACTGTCTTCACAGTTGAGTCTTGTGTGAAAAATGGGTGGCACATGCCTGAAGCTTTCTCCTCATGCTTACCAGAAACTAAGAGTAGTTAAGAAAAATGCATCTTGGCTCACAAAACCACGATTCCTCCTTCTCATCAACTCATGTAATTTCCAACATCAAATAGTTTGGTGGAGCGGTAAGACGTCTGACCCCGTCCCGCTCTGACCATCGGCCCTACATGCAGTTACTGTGGCGATACGAGGCTTCTTCCCCATGATTTAAACCGATGACGGGGTAGAAAAAGAAGCATGTGCAGCGTTGCAACTTAGACCAACCAGCTCAAGAGGCACAATCGAGCGAAGAGGGAGAATTGTGCAAGCGGGCCAGCTCTCCATGATGGTGGTCGTGGGAGCACATCGCTGGCCTCGACGGGAGCGAGACTAGAGCGGGCAGCGCTCAGTGTAGTCTGGGCCAGAGGCCCCCTGGGCACCAGGATGCAACCGGAGGACTTCCAACACAGCTTGTTAACAGGCAAGGAGTCAGTGAGTGGCCTATGCAGAGCGGGAGGCAGAGATGCGGGAACATACCGCGACATCCTCTTGGTTTACGGAGCTGGAGCCGAGTTCCAGAAGAGGCCCCACCGTAGAAGGAATTCATGAACTGGCATGGCTCAAAATAGAGCGGGCGGATGGCGCACATGTACTGAGGCCCCCACGGTGTCCCTGTGTAACCCTCAGCGGCTGCGGCTCATTGTGTAAGCTGGTAGAATGCACCACACTGGAGGCATAAGCAGCCTGGTTCTGGGCGGCGGTCTAGGCCGGGAGCTCGCAGGTGAGGGAGCAGAGGCCATAACAGCATGAGGAGCATGCCTGGGTGAAAGACGGCGTCTGTATACAGATCTGTGGCTGAGACGGTACGCCCCAAGGATACCTGTTGGTTGTGTTATTCGGTGGGATACTGCGATTGGGGCTCACTTCATTGTTTTGGGGATGCAGCCCATCCTAAGCTGCAATCCTGCCGGGAGCATGCATAGGCTGCCTGATGCAATGGCGCTGCGGTGCAAGATCTCCCCTGAATGATAATGGGACCGACGTTGGGACCGACGTTGGGACCTCCTTACCTTTGACCAGGAATACTGCACAGGAGCCGGGCAGTCTTGCCTGCGCTGAAGGTGGAATTCACGGGCACCTTTGTGACCGGCAGAGTCTGGTGACCTTTGGACCCTCATTACCACACCCAGCAGTACACATAGTGAGACTTGGGGGCACTACATGACGGCTGCTGCTTGACCACCGCCAGGAAACCACATCTGGCATGAAGGCATTACATCGCGCCCCCGCTGGGTAGTGACCCCTGAAGGGCTCATCCCACCAGAGTCGCCTTCCTTCATCCATGCGCAGTGGGCCTCTCAGTGGCTGGGAGGTATTCAGTGGGCCTGCCTCAGACAATGTGCAAAGCCTGTAGACCCTGAATGACTGGATCAGGAAGTCCCTTTACTTTCCAGCTACCCACCCTTGTTTTTTCGGCGTCCTAGGACGTCTTGTGACTAAGTCTAAACAGAAGAGACCACATCACTTCAGCACTGAAATGCCTGCACTGGTTACCAGTAAAAAAGCGCATCAAATTCAAAGCACTCTGCATCGCCCACAAAGCTTCGCACAGACAAGGAGTGGAATTCCTCGAAGACAAGATTAGCCGGTATCGCCCAGATAGGGAACTAAGATTCAGCAACGACCTACAAATAGAGGCAACACACTACGAAAAAAGGAAATTCAGTGGTACAGCGTTCTCACGTCTAATTACCAACACCTGGAACAACATGCCCAAAGTAGTTAGAACCACAGAAGACCACATCACCTTCAGGAAACAACTCAAAAGCTGACTATTCAGCAGACAATGATAACCTAGAAGGGACACAGCATCAACAACATCGCAGACAAACAACTAGCGAGGAGACGAAAGGCGCCAAAGAACCGCAAACAAGAACCAGACTAGATACAGTCAAGCGGCATCCAAAGAGCCACCCAAGAGAGAGACCACAATAAACTGACCGACATTGCTAATCCGCTTCCCTTCCTGCTCCTCCTACATTAACTGACGAATCTACACCAGATCTTGGACTAGCCACACTTGTAAACATACAGAGAGCCATGTCTATGCCGACATCCAGAGTGAACAACCCACATAGCCCAATACCATCTAAAATGCAACAAACCAAGATGCCGGACTACCGTACAGCTACGACCACCTGTGACTCTGGATCTCTGATTGACACGATCTAACCAGTGCACATGACCAGCCCATTGTAACCACAGAACACCAACACAAAACACTACCACACACCCAAGGCATGGAATCTTACCCATACGGTTACAATGCACAAGGCCGCTCACAAATGACCACAGGCAAAACAACACTCAATGACGCCAGTTCTTCCTAGTTCTGAACATATCCTCTCACCCTTTTTCCCCCCACTAACCCCCCTGCCCTTTTTTGCAGAGTCACGCGCGCACCTGGAGACTGCCCCTGGGTGGTAGCGGTGCACGGTACAAATCAACTTAACATAACCTAATGCCAGTAATGATACTATAAGAAAACATGCTAAAAATGGCTCGGCCACACACTCCTGTTGGCTTTGCCTTTAAACACTTCTTCTCACAGCAAGAAAACATGTCCAAACTGTCTGCACAATGCAGGATAGTCTAGATGCGTAATAATGCTTATGTTTGCTTTACCCTTGATGCCCAATGAAAAAGCCATGCCACAGAAGAAATGGCTTCATCATGCTTGCTTTGTCATAGAATCCCAGTAAAAAAAAAAAATGCCAGTGCAGCCACATATCTTTTCTAAAATAAAAAAAAATAAAACATTTTGTACTGGCATCTATAACGGATACCCATTAAAAAGTGCATTGTGATTGGGATTCCAAGATGGCCACCACAGGGAGGGTAGAGTGATCGTGGAGCTCTCATCCCCCGGGGCCAAAGACAATAAAGATAAATTAAAAGAGCCTTCCCCAGGTGGGGATTTACCGATGCAGTCTGCGGTGGTGGAGTGCAGCAGCCCGGATCACTGGGGGACTTTGGCAGAGGCGGGTAAGCGGCTTTTGTCAGCGGTGTCCGAGGTGGCATTGTGCCCGCGGCTAGTCATGCTGAGTGACACGCTTGCAGACCGCATGCAAGAAAAACCACTCGGAGACCCAGGGCAGCCGAGCACCCAGTGCAGCTTGGAGGCGGGGTAGCGGAAAGAAGCCGCAGTCAGGCGGCAGACAGAGGAGGAGCCAGTCAGTAAGGAGCTTCCTGCAATATTGGAGGCTGTGACAATCAGCACAGGAGCCGGTATTGTTGCTAGTGAGATCTTTATTCAGACTGTTAATGTTCAGGGGTTAACAAAAAAAGAAGAAGGACCCCGGCTCTTGCACAGTTACTTCACTGTGAGTTCAAAGACTGGGGTATATGATCCTTGTGAGGCTTCTCCTACTCACTCGGACCCGAATAGGCCCACCAGTCGCTTCCACACTCTTCTCCTTCTCCCTGCAATGAGCAACAGCATTGTCAGTAGGCCAGTCCTTTTTATACCCAGTCATAGGCTTGTAGGAGGGCCAATCAGGGATCAGTCCTTTCCCCTCCTTCTGATTGGTGGAGACTCAGGGAGCCCTCCCTCTAGAAATAGAGCTGCCTTCCCCCCTCCTGTTCCCGTTCCCCTGTTGGTTGGACCAAGACCTCCCTCCAAGCCCCCAGTCTCCTGGTTGCTGCCGTGGTACATGTGTGCAGCATGGCATGTGAACCTCTTGTAGGCTCCATACCCGTAATCCACTGCTGAGAGCTTTGCAGCGGAGAAGAGCACCCGGAACAGACAAGAGGCCCAGAGGCAGCACACCGAATGTCAAGAGGGCTAAAGAGTCCATCTACATCCATGATGAGCAAGGAAGAATAAAGGAGAGGCAATTTAGTCTGGCTCAGGGCAGAGTGATCGTGGCAACAAGGCTAGGAGGAGGGTCATTTGAAACCTTAGGAGGTGCACAGTTACAGGGGAGTTCCAACACCCCGCACAGTCAAGGCGGAACCACAAAGTGGTATAGGGAGGAGGTTAATACGCCCTGTAAAAGTGTCCAGAAGAGGTCCAAAGGGTGCAACATGATATCAGGGAGAAGAGGAGTGGGCAGGGCTTCCCCAATCAGACCTGCCTACGCACTATGTGCAAAAACAAGGGGAAGGACATGGAAGCTGCCACCACGTCGGTGAAGAAACCACAGTAGGGCAATCTGCAGAGACTGTGGTGCAGAGACAAGGAACCAGCTGGGGGAGATACGGGGCAGGAGAGGATTTACTGCAAAATATTAAGAGGTCCTTTACCAATGCTTTCAGGATTTTGGGGACACGATAGCGAACTCCATTCAATCGCAGATGAGCATGATGCTAGAGGAACTGTCCCAATCGTTGCAAGAGGTGAAAGGGGGGGGGACATACCATAACAAGAGGAATGAACCTATGCAGCAGAGAGCGCCATACAAGAGGTCGGAGAGGACACAAGGAAGATCAACGAGCTGGTTGAGCAATCAGCGAGGGTCACGCAGAACCTCGAGACCCAGAGCAAAGATCTTGAAAACCGCTCGAGAAGAACTAACTTCAGAATAAAGGGCCATGCTTAGGCCAGTGGCAGACAAGGATATATGCACGATGGCGCAGCAAGTGTTTGCGGACCTGCTGAAGGCGGAAGACTGGTTAAGATAGAACTGGACCACATACAAAGAGGGGAGAGCCTGTGGCCAGACCCAGAGATGTACAGGTGGCCTTACAAGAGTACGGGCAGAAGAAGAAGGTGCTGGCGGCTGCCAGATCAATCAGCTTCAATGGCTCGGAACTTCAGCTATTCCAGGACCTAGCCCAGACCACCCTAGTGAAGTGTAGGATGATGGGCACGGTGGTGTGCGCCCTAATACAAGTGAAAATACACTATACATTGACCTTTTCCTTTGCACTAAAATTTGAATGGGAAGGGAAACTGCATCGGGTCACCACCTCCAAGGAAGGTTAGAAGGTCCTGAAGATTGAGAACGAAGGGTCACCAAGCCAAGAACAAAGACCGGCAAGAGAACCGCTCAAGAGGAAAATGTAGGAGTGGCTAGGAGGAGGGTCATTTGAAACCTTAGGAGGTGCACAGTTACAGGGGAGTTCCAACACCCCGCACAGTCAAGGCGGAACCACAAAGTGGTATAGGGAGGAGGTTAATACGCCCTGTAAAAGTGTCCAGAAGAGGTCCAAAGGGTGCAACATGATATCAGGGAGAAGAGGAGTGGGCAGGGCTTCCCCAATCAGACCTGCCTACGCACTATGTGCAAAAACAAGGGGAAGGACATGGAAGCTGCCACCACGTCGGTGAAGAAACCACAGTAGGGCAATCTGCAGAGACTGTGGTGCAGAGACAAGGAACCAGCTGGGGGAGATACGGGGCAGGAGAGGATTTACTGCAAAATATTAAGAGGTCCTTTACCAATGCTTTCAGGATTTTGGGGACACGATAGCGAACTCCATTCAATCGCAGATGAGCATGATGCTAGAGGAACTGTCCCAATCGTTGCAAGAGGTGAAAGGGGGGGGGACATACCATAACAAGAGGAATGAACCTATGCAGCAGAGAGCGCCATACAAGAGGTCGGAGAGGACACAAGGAAGATCAACGAGCTGGTTGAGCAATCAGCGAGGGTCACGCAGAACCTCGAGACCCAGAGCAAAGATCTTGAAAACCGCTCGAGAAGAACTAACTTCAGAATAAAGGGCCATGCTTAGGCCAGTGGCAGACAAGGATATATGCACGATGGCGCAGCAAGTGTTTGCGGACCTGCTGAAGGCGGAAGACTGGTTAAGATAGAACTGGACCACATACAAAGAGGGGAGAGCCTGTGGCCAGACCCAGAGATGTACAGGTGGCCTTACAAGAGTACGGGCAGAAGAAGAAGGTGCTGGCGGCTGCCAGATCAATCAGCTTCAATGGCTCGGAACTTCAGCTATTCCAGGACCTAGCCCAGACCACCCTAGTGAAGTGTAGGATGATGGGCACGGTGGTGTGCGCCCTAATACAAGTGAAAATACACTATACATTGACCTTTTCCTTTGCACTAAAATTTGAATGGGAAGGGAAACTGCATCGGGTCACCACCTCCAAGGAAGGTAAGAAGGTCCTGAAGATTGAGAACGAAGGGTCACCAAGCCAAGAACAAAGACCGGCAAGAGAACCGCTCAAGAGGAAAATGTAGGAGTGGAAGGTGCCCACGCGTCCATCGACACAAGAGCACCACGCTGAGGGAAAATGGGGGTTACAGGAAGGAATGTTGAAGCCCGCCTAGGGGAGGTAGTTAGGAGAAAGGTACCGGGGAGGGAATGAGTTCCACATGATGTCTTTGTTCATCTACATGGGTTTTGGAGGGACCTGCACAGATTTGCTCTGGGTTGTATCAAGGGCTCAATTCCAGAGATGGAGAGTTACGGGAGCTAAAGGCTGGTGCATCCCGCCTAGAGAGGGCGAAGGGGGGTGAAGGTAGAGGGGGATTCTGGATCCCAACGGCAGCCACGGTTACACCTTTCCAACGCTGGTCCGTGGTCTATAGGAGAAAGATGCTTCATTCTACAAGACGGAGGGCTGCAGAACCCGGCAGAATGAGCCTTAGCGCTCTAGTTGATTCACGCTGTCAGCGCACGCCGGCAGAGAGTCACGTGACCCTATTAAAGGATCGTCTATACTCGCCTCTAAGCGTTGCTACTGTTGCCAGAGACTCTCCGTGATTTCGAATCTAGGGTTAAACCTTTCCTGACCAACTTTCTGTCTTTCGTTGCTCACTCTCTCTCTCGTTTCCCTCTTCCCAGACACTTTGTTCCAGGTTTTCTCACTATCAATTCTCCAACACGCCAGACTCTTCCGGCATCACCCGCGCTTCCCTATCCGTTACGCTCGTTCAAGTGTACGGTGTTCAGTAGGACCCAGAGCCCCTCTCATACAGTGAGTGTCTCTTTCTTGGGTTTTGGGTTTCTCCTCACATTCCCATACTTACCCGTTCAGTCTTTTCAGGATCCCCCCCCCGGCGCTTCGAGAACCAGGCTCACGAGCAGATCCTTACTCCACGCTCACCCTCTCCATCACTAACGACCGTTCAGGTCAGACTCCCGTAAGGATTCTCCTTTCATAGTTTTCTCACTCTCCATCATCCATCACTTACCTGTCCTATTTTCTCCCGTAGGGCTTGTGCCTCGACCCATTGAAGATGCACATGTGAAGGGATTCCATCCATCCGAGAAGCCTCCATCCACTTCATCAGGGTTTTTTCCCCCCAGAGGGTTTCCCTGGGGTTCGTGCCTCCCCTCCGTGGGTATTCGAGCTGCGGTGGGGGTGCAGGCTTCTCCGGGAGATTCTTGCTTTCTGCAGTTGCTGCTCCCGTGTTGGCCGTCTGACCAGGTTAGTGCGATTGTGAGTTACTTAATATTAACAGCCACTCATTATTGCGAGCCGCACGGTAAGACGACCATGGGAAAGAGGGAAGTTCTTCAGGTGACCTCCCGTTAGGGGCTTCATTCCCCAGTTAAGAGAAGGAAGGTGGAACAGTTCGTGTGGCGGAGGAAGTTGGGAATTGTAGACCTCCAAGAGACACACGTTCAGAGGCAAGACAGGCATAAGCTGCAAATCAAGGGGTACCGCCATCTGTTCCAATCCAATGCCCCAGGGAAGACTGGGGAGGGGAGCGCTATTCGGGACATCCCAGGCTTCCAGGTCATAGCTACATAGGGGGACACAGAGGGTTGGTATCTGGGGGCCTCTTTCCAATGGGAGAGGGGGGACATATACAGTGGCAGTATTCTACACCCCCAATATGGGGAAAGATGGGTTCTTGCAGGCGACACTGACCAAATTGGGCACATAATATTGGTAGGTGACTTTAAATCTGGAGTGGGACCCAAGAGAACACAGGAGTGCAAGGGTGTTCAACAACTAGGTGGCACCATCTGCCTGCTTGAATGAACAAATGGTCCAATTGGCATTGGTAGATGGCTGGAGGGAACTGAGGAGGGCTGGGGCAACATTTTATTCCCACATTCATAGATCCTTCTCAAGAATAGATTACTCCTAGATTTTGAGGTCACTATTGGGTAGAGTCGCGGGGATGGAGCTAGGAGGGATCGTCCTGTCAGATCATACGCCCATAACAATTACCTTAAATATGGGGCAGAGCGAACCAGGCCAATGGCGGTGGAAGTTCCCTAGCCACATCCTTAAGGATGAAGTCGTATGTGAGGACATAAAGAACACAATCTTGGATTACTTTGCACTTACTCAACAGAGGGTGTACGGAACCAGGTGGTATGGGACGCGTTTAAGGCTACATTGAGGAGGGGGGGGGGGGAGTTAATTGCGATGATGTGCCAGAGGGACAAACAACTAGGTCTCTTACACGAGGAACTGGAAGCTAAACTTAAAACAAATAATGGCTCAAATGGCAAATAACGCGGGGAGTACGCTGCAAAGGGAATATCGGCTGATTAGGTGGCAATTAGATGTTTTGCAGACTAGAGCTGCAGAGTGTTCATTGCTCTACCTCCAACAGAGGTATTATGTCAAAGCCAATAAGGCGGATCGCCTGTTAGCGAGGTTGATTAGGAAAAAAGAAGCAGCGTGGATAATCCTTAAAATAAAGGCAGGGGGCAAGAAAGCACTGCTCTACCTGGCATAATTTCGGTCTTCACAGAATATTATTCATCCCTGTACACATCAGATTTCCGGGAGGAGGGAGCCCCAAGGAACTACCTGTCCAGGTGCCCTCTCCCTAAGATCACTCCTCAAGAAAGGGAAGAACTTGAGGGAGACATAACTCCTGAAGAAGTAAGGGCGGTCATAGTTGCATTGCTATTAGGAAAGGCCCTGGGCCTGGACGGCTTCCAAGCTTTTTTCTACAAAACCTTTAGAGAGGTTCCGATACTGCGCTTAGTCCAGGTCTTCAATTCTTTTGTGGGGGGTTGGGGGTTCATTACCCAGACAATGGAAGAAGCCATAGTTGTGCTGCTCCCAAAGCCGGGTAAGGATGTCACTATATGCAGTGCGTACCGGCCGATTGTCCAAGGTTCTGGCATCACGCTGGGATAAGCTCCTCCCCAAATTGTTTGATCCCGACCAGTCCAGATTTATTAGGTATCGGCAGACCTCGGATAACATTTAGTGGGTCTGTCATCTGATTGAAAAAGTAAATAAATCTAGAACCCCTGCTCTTATACTAGTGTCAGGGTCGAATATTCCTCTTCCATACCATGGACGGTATGGAATTTGGTTCTAAATTCCATTGAATGGTAAGAGCCAACTACTGAACTCCCTCCTTGCGCCTGGCAATCAAAAGGCAACTTTCCCAGAGGATCACGGCCCCATGGGCCACTAAGCAGTGTTGCCAGCTCTACTCGCTCTTATACGTCATCCACCTGGAGCCGCTCTTGGCCAGCATTAGGCCCTCCCCGGATATTAGGGGGACTCCCTTTGGGGGTGAGGAGCATAGAGTCGCATCATTTGCTGATGACATGCTCCTCTTGATCACAGAACCAGAAACCTCTTACCCAAGGACCTTCTGGGAACTTCTTCTCTTTGAGGGCGGAGTGAGGGGGGGTTTGGCAGGGTTAAAAAATAAATGCCCACAAATCACGAGTTAGTAAACTTGACTGCCCCCTCAGAAAAGGTTAAGGAATTGCAGGGTATAGTACCCGCTAGATAGGCAGGAATCGGCATTAGATATTTTGGGGTCCAGATTACTGCTTCTCTGGGTGCTCTTTACTGTGATAACTACCTGCCTTTAATGGAAAAGTTGCACCAGCTGCTGGCAGAATGTGTGCCCTTATATCCTGGATGGAGAGGATAAATTCCACAAAAATTGGGAATTTGCCAGAATTCCTGTAATATTTCACAGCCCTGCCAGTGGGGGTTCCCCCAAGGTTTCTTCAGGACCCTTTAAAGACATGTGGGGTCCTTTATTTGGAACCACAAGAGGCTCGGGGTAGCTATGCAGATGCTAATGTCTCCCAGAAGCAAGGGGGGCCGTGAGCACCAAACTTCCGCCTCCATTTCCTTGCGGCTCAAATCAGAGTGATCCGGGATTGGTTCAGGGGCGATTGGGGGAAGGTCTGGTGTCAAATGGACAAACCGTTGGTGGGCTCGCCGCTGGGTGAGGTGTTGTGGTGACCCAAGGGGGATAGGCTTGTAAACATCTCTACTGTAGCAGGATAGGGGCCATAGTAGGGGACATGGGATGAACATATGCGAAGGGTGAACTTGACCACCTTCCCCTCCCCACTGACGTTGCAGTTTAGGAATCCCCAGTTCACACAGGGTATGGAAAGGGGTGCCTTCAATTGGTGGGAGGTGGCAGGGTGCCGCAAACTATGTGACATGTTCTCGGGTCAGGACATTAAATACTTTGCACAGTCCAAGCAGGACTTAGAGCTTGATACGGGGGAGAGGTAGTGCTACTCTCAACTGAGGAACTGGTTTACAAACCCAATGGGCAGGCCAGTGGCCACCTGGGATCTCACAGCATTTGAGCGGTCCATAACGATGGACATGGACAGGCATTTGGTAGGAGCGTTATGTGGGATTAAAGCAGATGGGGCAAGGAATTGCACTATATGGAGCAGTGGGAAACTGCAGTGGGGCAGTTGCTGAAGGGGAACTTTGGGTTCATTTTCGGGCAGATATCCCCAAGCTCACGCATGCCATCCAGATTCAGGAGATGTGGGTTAAGATAATGGTCCAATGGCATCTCACACCAGAAAAACGACATAAATTCTACCCAACTGTGTCAGCGCTTTGCTGGAGGGGATGTGAGAAACTGGGATTGTGGAAGCATATCTGGTGAGAATGCCCAGCCATACAGCCTTATTGGGACATGATACGTCTCTACGAGCCCATCTACCACAACAAGAGACCCACCCTGCAACACACCAAAATCCACCCGAGCCACATCACACCCTGCTACAACTCCACCCAACCCAAACTCATCCCTATAACAATCCAGGATACACCCAACACTACCACTATATCCGGAGCTTTGATCAACGCCAGATCGATAATGGCCCACGCCACAGAAATAGCAGACACCTTATCCTCAAACAACCTCGACCTCCTAGCTATCACTGAATCATGGCTGCACGAAGCAGCAGGCCCAGCACTCTCAATAGCCATTCCAGAAAATTACCAAATAATCAGAATGGACAGGCCCAACAACAGAGGAGGCGGCCTAGCCATCATAGCTAAAACAAACCTCGAGCTAAGACCACTGCCTCAAGCACCTCTCAAATCCTGCGAACTCCTAGTAGCCAAACTACCCATCTCCAACTGTCGCACCTTAACCATCCTTCTAATATATAGGCCACCCGGCCCCATTGGCTCATTCGAAGCAGACCTATCCAGCCTCCTAGCCAACAACATAAAAGACACCACCCAAATATTATTGCTAGGCGACTTGAATCTAGGACTAAACGACCCTGACGACAAATCAGCACAAGCTATAGCCAACATGCTAGATGAACACGGCCTAATCCAAAGAGTGCTCACCCCCACCCATAATAAAGGTAGGACCTTGGACTGGATCGCCACTCTAAACTGCGACACCGTCATTACCAAAACCACTCCCCAGCACTGGACAGACCATCACCTCATTGACTTCACCTTATCTCTCAATAAAGAAGTCAACAAAAGAAAAATCATGGCACCACCACTACCCACTAGAGCAAAAAAAAACATAACCCCTGACAACCTCCTACCACTACTACTGCCAACCCTCAATGCTCTCCCCGATAATCTAAAACCAGAACGCCTAGTAGAAAACTATAACAATACCATAAAAAAAGGACTAGACATCATTGCCCCTCTAAAACTGCAAAAAAGCAAACAGCAAGCCCACCTGAACACCTGGTTCACCCCACATCTGAAAGAACTTAGACTGCACAAAAGAAAACTTGAAAGCCAATGGCGCAACTCCCCTACAGAAGAGAACAAATCACAACTCAAACTTTATGCAAACAACTACAAAAAAGAAATTCTACTCACCAAAAAGAAACTATTCAATGAAAGAATCGAAAAATCGAGCTCCAACACCAGAGAACTATTTGCTATACTAAGGGAACTAGAATCCCCTATACCCCCACCAGACAATATAATTAAAGATAAAGTATGGTGCACCAGCGTCCAAAACGCCCTAACTAATAAAATCAAAACTCTCCAAACCAAAATCGCTCTGAAAAAAGACTCTCTCACCACCAATGAAGCATCTCCCAGCAACCACGACAAAACAGCCAACCGTCCAGGCCAGAATCTCTTCAGATTTACCAAAATATCTATCCCAGAAACAGAAAAAGTTATAGCCTCACTTAAACCATCTAACTGCAAAGGCGACAACTGCCCTCCCCAGATAATCAAGGATGCTGCTAGGGATCTAGCCCCCTTTATAACCAAGCTGATCAACGCATCCTTCTCCTCCAACACCATACCAAGTAACCTCAAAGAATCTTGGGTCCTGCCTCTCCTCAAGAAGCAAACCCTAGACCCCGCTATTCCCACCAATTACAGGCCCATCACCACGGTGCCATTCCTGTTAAAGATAATAGATAGAGTAGCATACCTGCAGATTCAGCAATATCTTGAAACTCACAAACTACTAGGCACCCACCAATCAGGCTTCAGACCGAAGCACGGCACCGAAACAGCCTTAATCGATCTTAAAACCCAGATCAATGAGATTAACGACAAAGGGAACACTGCCATGTTACTACTCCTCGATCTGTCGGCAGCATTTGACCTGGTAGATCACGCAGTCCTGTGCGAACACCTGGCCTCAGCAGCCCACTTCTCGAAAGAGGCCATAGCCTGGATCCAATCATTCTTGGACAACCGAACTATGAGGGTCTTCTCCACCCTAGCCTCAGCAGACCCCATTAAAATAACCTGTGGGGTGCCCCAAGGCTCCTGCGTCTCTCCCACCCTCTACAACATCTTTACCAAGCCCCTATTTGACAAGTTGGACAGACTGGGTGTCTCATATACCAATTATGCAGATGACACCCAGATCCTCATACCCCTTTCAGGCAACTACGCTTCAGATACGGCCTTGGTAAACAAAATATATCTCATCATTCAGGCATGGATGGCCACACACGGTCTATGTCTAAATGATGAGAAAACCGAAATCCTGCTCCTCGGATCCAATACCAATCTCAAAAAACTCAGTTCCAACTATAAGGCCTTCAACATTGATGGCAACACCATCACAGTGGCCAAAACAGTGAAAACACTAGGCTTTCACCTTGATGCAACCATGTCACTAAAAAAACAAGTTAACTCACTAGCATCCTCCACCGCCTACACATGCAAGCTAATTAGGGCAAGTAGAGCCTTCCTCACCCAAGCTAGCTGCATCATCATAGCCAACGCCCTAATACTATCCAGACTGGACTATTGCAACGCCATGTACCTAGGAGCCAACAAATGCATAACCAACAAACTACAGACACTACAAAACAACGCTCTCAGAACAGCCCTCAACCTACCCTCCAAGGAACACATCTCCAACAAAAGGAGAGAACACAAATGGCTTAAAATCCACGACCGCATCTCCCTCAAAACGGCATCACTCACCTACAAATGTTTAAACAACGCAGCCCCCCCCTATCTCGCATCCAGAATAAAGAAAAAAACGTCCACCCGCCCCACCAGATCGATTAATTCCTACTGCCTGCAGGTACCCAATTTCAGACAAAAGAAAACCGGCGGCAGCAGCTTCCCTGTCTTGGCAGCCCAACACTGGAACGCCCTCCCACTCTACATTAGGACAGACCAATCCTACTATAGCTTCAGGCGAAACACCCTCACTTGGCTGTGGGCCAATGATCCTCACGACTAACCCTGCCATCTAATCTGATCATGCCAGTGCTATAACCTGACTACCATGCACAGCCTTAAATATGTAAATATGTAAATGCAACCGAACTGCCCCTATGCACAGCACTAATTATGTAAATTTGTAAGCTTTCGCTCAATTATATGTATATATGCACATCCCACACAATGGAACTGTAAATGTAATGCTCTTTTTCTCATGCCTATCTTATTCTGTAACCAAGTTTTTATGTAATCCTATCTTCCTGACCTCTGTTGCGCCCTGTTACCTCTGGGTTTTGCGCGCTATACTAAATAAATAAACAAACAAACAAACATATGTGCAGCAATGATAGTATTTTTGAGAGACAGATGCCGGACAACATAGGAATGGCCATCCTGGGAATGAGCAGGGTTCTGGAAAGTCTACCCTCGAAAGCTCAAAGAAAGACACGTCATCGGATGGTGGCGGCAGCTCTTGTGGTAGCCCCTAATGGAAACAAAATGCTGCCCCCACAGAACATGAATGGGTTAGTAAAATCTGGAACTTTGTGTCACTGGAGTGGGGGACCTATTTGATTCAAGGGGTTCACCAAAGGTTCTTCATTGACTGGGACATTGTTCTGCATCAGCGGCAGCGGGACTCGCAGGCTGCATGGTCCCAGAGGAAAATGAAATTGCTGGGACTGGTGCGAGTACTCACTCCACATGGGGAGGGCACCTTCACAGGAAGCTGGAAGGAGATGTGGCTGATATTTCTAGTGGAGACGAGGACTATGTGGGTAGGGCGGTGATTTCTCAAACGGTGCAAGGGCCCGTACACCGGCTGGCAAGAGAGCTGGTCACTCACAGAAACTTGGGACCGGGAGCCATCTACAGAGTTTATGGCCTTGGGGGTATGGGGGGGGACAGGGTGCGTTGTTGGTTACATGTGGGGGTAGACTGTGGGGGGAGGGGGATACATATCTTCTAACTGTTGAAAATGCCAATAAAATAAACAAAATAAAATGTTTAAGTGCATTGCTACTGTGCTGCCCTCACCAGCCAAAATCTGCTCCCTGGCCCAGCACGAACACACACACACATTCTTTGACTCAACATTCACTTGCTTATTCACTCACAGCGTTCACACACTTGGAGGAGCAGAAGTGACCTTCCCATACATTTTATAACCCCTTTTTGGTGCAAGTGAAGTGAATGAGCATCCCATCAGTTGCACCAAACACGGTTTATCCTTACTGATTTATTTCATTTATTTATTTCATTTATAAAGCGCACAAACAACCTGGAGGCATCGAGGCGCTGTTGCAAGTACAAGTCAGGTACAAGTCAGGGAGGCACACCGAGTCAAAGCAGTAAGGTATTGGTGGAAAGATAAGGAGCATAGGTATGGTTTACATTGGTTACATAGAGACGTAGGGATTTCATACATACTAGTAATACTGTACATGCTGAGGTAAAGTGTCAAGGAAATAGCTGACTTGATGGTGGGGGTAGGGGAGTTAGGAGAAGAGCTGGGTTTTGAGGGCTTTGTGAAAGATCCAGTAGGATTTCTCAGCTTTCAGGTACGGGGAGGAGGAGGGGGTGGTCATTCCAGATTTAGGCAGCCCAATAGGGGAAGCTGGACCCTCCAGCTTTGCATCTTCTCACTTTAGGCACGAGGAGTCTGTCCGAGTAGGGGTCCTTGTGGGTCTCATGGGATGAGCTTTGGTGATTCTTTGGGCGAGATAAGGGGCGCTTTATTGGTGAGGCACTTGTGGGCAATAGACAATGTTTTAAAATAGATCCGTTCCTGTATGGTCAGCCAGTGAGCTTCCCTTCTGGCATTGGTGATGTGTTCTCTCGGGATATTCAGGGCTGCTCTCAGTGCAGTATTTTGTATAACTTGCAATTTTTTGATATTTCCTGCAGAGGTACCTGTAAATAGGACGTTACAATAGTCTAACTTGGAGACAATGATGGTCCTGGCAATGGTGAGACCATTTTCTTTTGTGAGGAAGGGTCTAGCTGAGAACTTTGGTTGCGTAGGCTGCCGAGGAGGCAATGCCACTAACTTGTCTGGATAGGGTGAGTGAGGCATCAAGGTAGACTCCGAGGTTACTGTAGTTGAAACCGGAATCACTCACTGGTCGATCTGGAAAAAGGTTTATTGAGAGTCCAACGACCTGCGGGCATTTGGTGTGCCGACAATTAGGATTTCTGTCTTGTCGCTGTTTAGGCAGAAGTGATTTGCTGCCACCCATGCCTGAATAGTAGAGTAAATGTTGTTGAGAGTATTGACATCCTCTGTGTAATTGCCAGAAAGTGGGATCAGGATTTTAGTGTCATCGGCATAGTTGGTGTAGGCTATGCCGAGGGAGTCTAAGATGTTCAAGAGTGGCCTGGTGAAGATATTGTAAAGGGTGGGGCGATGCAGGGCCCTTGGGGGACACCACAGGTGATGGGGAGGATGAGGCAGTGGCCGCGTCTGAGAAGACTCATGAGTGCCTTCCTGGAAGGACGCAATACAGGCAAGAGTATGTGGGGAAAGGTTGGAGTGAGATGAAGGTGCTGACATAGGATTTTATGGTTGACCAAGTCGAACACTGCGGATAGATCTAGGAGGAGGAGCAGGGCGTAGTTTCCTGTATCCCTAATCTTACCAAGCGGATTCTTGAGGTCTAGAAGGGCAGATTCAATTCCATGTCCTGGGCGGAAACCCGGATTGGTGCATCCCTAGGATTTTATTGTCCTCCAGGAATTGCTGAACCTGCGGGTAGGCTGCACAGTCTAGAATTTTAAGTAGGAAGAGGACCGTTGTAATTGGCCTATAGTTGGACCGAATGGATGGGTCTAGTGAGGTTTTTCAGGAGGGGGGGGGGACCCAGGCTTCTTTAATGCTGGCTGGTACGGTACTGATGGCGAATGACGTGTTAATGAAGGCAGTCATGACTGGGGCTAGCACGTCAGTACAGTCTTTGACGAGGGGTGCTGGTCAAATATCGCCTTTGCATTTGGAGGGTTTCAAGCTCTGGATTAGGTCTCTGAAGGTGAATTGTTAGGTGTAAGGAGTTGGGTGAGGAGTAATCGAGTTGAAGTTGGTAGCTGCTGGTTCATTCTTGAATGAGGCTTGCTGTGAGAGTATTTTTTGATTTAGGAAAAATCAACTCCCTCAGAGAGCAGTTTGAATGTCAGAGCACCATGAAGCGTCTTTGGTGATGGTGGAGAGTGGTGATGTGGGGGATTCTAATTCTCTGTATATGGTAAAGATTTCTTTGGTATTGGAGGAGGCAGTGCTAATTCTTGAATTAAAGGAGTTGGATTTGGCTGCGATAATGGCTGCCTTGTATTGTTTAGATATTTTGTTGATCTCATTGATTTCAGTCTAGTATGCGTCCTTTAGAATGTGTGGGAGAGGTAATGCATTGACAGAATCCTAGGGTGTTGAGGGTGTTGCATAGTGAAGATGCCTGTGAGTCCTTGGGGTCAAGGAGGCCCAGGTTGAGGTCTCCTAGTAGGATAATTCGAGAGGAGGCTTTCAGGTTGTCCTGTAGAATGTGAAGTAGATTTTTCTCAAAGTTATCCGGGAGGGAGGGGGGGCTGGTGGGCGGTAGAGGAGGTGGGTGGTGATAGTGCATGTAGGTGTGGGAGAGCATTTGAGTGAAAGGATGTCAGAAGGACCCTCAAGGGTGGACTTGCAGCTTCTGAAAGGGAGAGATTCTCTGGCTATAAGGGCAACCCCACCTCCTCTGGCAGAGGCTCTGTCATTCTGGAAGATGGTGTAACCCCGGGGTATAGCTAGGGATAGTGTGGGCCGCAGGCCTCGTGAAGCCAGGTCTCTGATATGGCTAGTTTGTCAAGGTTGTGTTCAGAGATAAGGTCATTGATGTCTAATGCATGTGCGGGAAGGGAACGAGCATTGATGAGGGCGCAGATCACTTCTTTACGCTGTACGTTCATTTCAGAGAGTGTGGTTCGAGGTGTCAGAAGGGAATTAGGAATGAGAAAGGACACATTAGAAGGAAACCGTGCATGGGTTGTTACTATTTCCGAAGTCATTAACCTCACATTTGCTCATGAGCAGGTATTGCGTAAAATACCATTACCTTCAGAGCAGATACTGTGACTGCAATCGCGAGTACGTACTGTGCAAACCATCATTCAGGTATTTTGTGATATGTAACAGAATAGGAGGTACTGTATCAAACGTCATTAGTTTTACTGTGTCTGGAATCGGTATCCCAGATCCGGTACAGTGTCTGTAATTATTTGCCCCAGGGCAGGTATTGTCAGATGTAGCTGATGAGCAGGCACATACTGTATCTGAAGTCATTAGCTCCAGAGCAGGTTTTGTGTCTGCTCATTCGCTCCAATTAACACTAGAGAAGGTAGTGTCTGCTGATATTAATCAGGGTATTGTTTCTGTGTCTGCAGCCTAGAACAGACACTGTGTCTGCAGTTATTGTCCGTACCAGATATGCAGCCAATAGCCCCTGGGGAATCATTATTTCAGAGTAGGCACTGGAACTGGAGACAGTACACGTCTGCAATCATAAGCTCAGTCCAGAAGACGCGGCATGGAGCGCCGCCTAAGCTTCTGAAAGCAGTCTGCTCGTTACATTGTACACATATGTAGCTCGTTTTTCAGATGACCTTTCAGGAGACTCAGCACTCCAGGCACAAACTGCCAAATCTTCACTTTGCAGCTGGCCAAACTAGTATACATGTCCTGCAATTTTCAGACATCCCTTTATTAGGATGAATATTTGTGATCAAAACAGAAGTCTATTCACTTAAAAGGGCTTCTAACTGAATCACTGTAAGACATGTTTAACATTTAAAAGTGTGGACATTATGATGTTCCCATAATGCGGTTTGCTTTTATGCAAATCGCTAGGATTGGGTACTATGAAGGGATACTGTGTTGTACAACCTGGCCAGACACATCCCTTGGCCCCACCCCTTCAAAGAGGTGACAGTTCCTCCAATACGTTTTCCACATTTCCAGCCATATATATGTATAGTCACTTAGATCAGACCACGGTCTGCGTAGTAGCTGCGCAGCAGTTACTGCGTCTGCGAGCATTCCGGAGACTGGACTATACCGTAAATTAGCTTCGGAGCAGCTACTGTGTCTCCAATACCAACAGGCTGCCCTGTGTCATTTCAAAACCAGATGTTTAGAAAGTCACGTACAATTTTTAAGTTCAACATGTAATGAGTACAATACACGGAATTACAGCTTCAGCTGCAGCCTCTTACTTCAACGTGCATTTCCAGAGGTTGCAAAAGGGCTCCTCTTACCGATATAACAACAAAGGGGTGAGAACGATATAAATTAATTGATGCTAAAAGAAATGCATATAAAATTCACTACAAGAGCTGGATCTCACGCACTCACCTGATATTGCACGGAAACTGAAAAGGAGCGTTTGGTACAGAGGCCTTATGGTGCTTTCATTATCAATTACAACACACATTTAAAGTTCCTATGAGAACCGATAGCATTGTATGTTTGTTTAAAGGTTTGCCGACACTTTCTGAAATTCCTTTAAGGCGTTAGTACGCATTTCACTTTAGTTCCGTTTAGACGTAGGACGTCTACGTGCATAGGAAGCGAATCATGGAGGAAGGAGGATTTTATGCCGTGCAGGGGCAGGGATTGGATTTTTATTTTCTATTTATAAGGCGCTTATACATCTCTAAGCGCTTCGAAGCGCCAGGTTTATTTAGGCGCTGGTGGGTTTGTTTTTCCTATTTTGGTTGCAGCAACAGCGGGTCTTTGCGTGTCTTCTTGGTTGTTCAGTATTATCCCCGGCATCGCCCCCCGAACAGAATGGCTGTGCAGCGCAAGCCGAGGGAATTTCAGGGGCAGATGTTGGAAATTCGGTTGCCAGCAAGTTGGATTTATTATTTGCGTAGTTGCATGTTTTCTGCCTCCAAATGGCCAGTGGTGGAAATGGAAAAAATGTGGTGGGGGTTCCCTCAAGTGGCGGGGTGGGGGCGGAGTCTAGAGGAGGCGGGGTTGGTAGTGGCCATCCCATCAGATAAATACTTTAAAAAAAAGAAAGGAAAAAAAAGCGCACACAATGGCAACATTGCCTTTTACCGCCGGCCAGGGCTTTAAGTGGGACGGGGCCTGCTGGGGCTCATCCCTGGCAGGCTCCGAAATTTCAATTTGAGGCGGGGCCCTGTGGGGCCCACTAATCTTCCCGGCCACTACCCGAAAAGGATTTTTTTTCTGAAGCCTGAAGCTCTCGTTCGTGTGCGAAAGCTTCAGGCTCCAGAAAAAAATGCCTTTCAGCCATAATGGTGGCGCCGCACCTGCGAGGCCTCCCTTTAAGCAGGAGATGCCCGTGGGCCGGTGCCACCATTATGGAGAAAAGGTGAGGCCGCTGGCAGCTGAAGCAGTTTTCCTGAAGACTGAAGCAGCCTCAGCTTCCAGCGATCTCACCCTTTCAGCCTTAATGGTGACACTGCCCATACCCAGCTGGCAAGGGGCAGCGCCACCATTAAGGCTGAATAGGCGAGGCCCTGTCACCTGCCAGGCAAGCCTATAGAAGGGTGTTGATCACTACAAAAGGCTGCCTGGCAGGGGTGCCAGTAGCCCATTGAGCCGGGGCTCTTGGGGGGAGGGTGTGGCCTAACAGGCCAGCAGGACCCCCTGCAGTTAGGCCACGCCCCCTTGATGAGCCCTGGCTCATTTTGTTGTGCCAAAAAAAAGAAAAAAAAATGCCTGTGAGGGCAGCATTGCCTTTTACCGCCGGCGTTGGCACTGGTATGTAAAGCACAATGCTCGCTACATGTACAACTGATTCCTTTCAGTTGTACATGTAGCAGCATTGTGCATTACACATCTGTGCCAAAGCCGCGGTAAACGGCAATACCGCCGTCACGGCCGCTTTTTTTTTTTTCTTTTTCTTTTTTACAGCGCGGTTCATGGGTTTGGGCGGCTGACTCTGGCCGGATCCCGAGATCTGGCTACACATCTGGTGCCGGATCTCGGATCCACTGAGAGCCGGCTCAATGACCAGCACTGCAAATAGCAGTGGCTTTTTGCTGTTGCGTTCACGGGCTTTCTACAAAACTGTACACCGTATACGACATCTTTCTTCCCCCTTATCTGCGCAACACTGTCTGGTTGAACAGTAGTGAACTCACCCAGTTGGAAATTAAACCCCATGTCGGTCCCATTTTCACCACAGCCGCATGTGTGCTTCAATGATCAAAAACCCTGAGATTTATGCTCCGCTCATAGCCACACACGTCTGTGCCCAATTGCACAGGGCTCCGCCCATATTCCCTGCCCACATGTCAGAAAGGTCAACTATATTCAGTGCTTTAAGTGGGGTAGGAAATTGAGGGGGGGGGGCTTGGGGACATGGTCTAAGACTTTATGGGGGTGGCCTAAAGACGAACTTTAAAAAATGGTCTGATCATAAGTAAGTGCAAATCACAACACAGTCTGCTTGGTATAAACTAAAGCGATAAATCATCCTGTCCACCAGGCACACACTGCATAAATACATAAACTGGTAGCGTAAGGTGGTGAGGCCTTGTGTCCCAAGAAATGTTCCCAGTCAGTGCACAACTAGGTTTATTTCTTTATGAATTATCGGATGCACCTGCAAACACCTCTACCACTGCTTTTCCCTACTTCTCTCTCTTTTTCATCAATCTGCTCTTTTCGCTCCTTCCCAGTTTCCTTTCCTTTTTTTTTAATCTCTCTCTCCACTGTTCCCTTTGCATCGCTCTTTCAACAGACATGGTTTATCTACTTATGCATTGTTTGTCGGATACGTGTATCCAATAAACAATGCATACATAAATTAACCACGTCCTGTGCAGAGCGGGAACAGACCACGGCCCAGTTTATACATAAATAAACATGGTCTGTTCAATCGTGGGCTCTGTGATCGAATCTGCAGCGCACAGCCCCGAGGTTCGCCAAGTGGACGGGCATGATTCTGCCCACAGGCAACAAAGGGACTGTAACTACGTCTCCTGACCCCTCTTGAGAAGCCAGGAGAGGAAGAGTTTGGAGATGCCACAGTGTTTCCTGCAGGCAGCTGTGACTGACAGAAGTGTCAGCCAGCCAAAGCATTGTTCATACAGTTTGGGTGACGTTGTGGCTGACTGGCACTTCTGTCAGTCGCAGCTGCCTGTTTCAATCATGATGGCAATCTCATCTCCTGTCGCGGCTGCGGCCGGATAATGACCCGCTGCAGCGTTGGTGGGATGGGGGCCCCGGCAGGGCTCCTGCTCAGCCTCACTTTTTGGAGACTGCTAGGGCACTGCCCCAGCTGGCCCCGGCCCACTCAAAGCACTGACTCTGTTGATTGTGTGATTGGCTATGTGCACAAAATTGCATCAAAGGAAACTGCCCTAAAAAAACGCATTTACAATTTTTACAGTGCCCTTTTGCATTTGGAAACATTACACTACTCTAGATAACGGAATTTTTGCTAATATATACTCCTGGTTTCCCGTTATAACTACAAGACTACGAATCCCAGAATGCAAAGTTAAAAAGGCCTGGACTCTCTTAACTCGATATGGTTTGCATGTGCGAGCAGGGTCGGACTGGGGCATACAATTGTCTTGGGCACCCATGGATAACTGGACCACAGTTGCAAATGCAATTCAGTCCTTTTGTAATGGACTGTTTGATTATTACTCGAGGCAGAGTTTTTGGATTAAATGTGATGCAAATTTTGCGTTTTAAAGATATTTATTCAGCAACACTGGTCAAAACTACTTAACCGAATAGTGAATTAACTCATCAAACTGGCCCACATTGGCCACAAAAGTGGGCGACTTTGACCCCAAAAAATGGCCCACACTAGCATTTTGCGTTTTTGTTCGGGCATTGCCCTGCAGGCCAATCTGTGTGAAAACTACCTGGAGCACTGTCATGCCATCAACGTAGAGGTGGCTTCTCTGGTTTCAAGCTAGCTGTGCCACTCTCAGACTGTAACACCCATGTTAGTCCTAATTTTTGTAAAGCACCCCTTTGCAGTGTTTCTGACATCGATGACACCACTATATGCTTGAAAATGCAGATTGTCTCCAAGATTACACCTTCTTTCATACGAAATTCCTTTCTTTGTCATGTCAACCAAGCAGGCACAGCACAGACTAGTATGCATTGTTAGTGGGGTATTTACTTCAGCATACATGCAGGTTATGTGGCTTTTAAATGCTAAACAGCCTATCCCAGTGAGCTGTGGTTTGACACAGTAATGTGCCATTCCCACACACTTGCCTTCATTAGCCTGCAATAACTGCCAAATGGGTTACTTGAAAGCAACAAAGAGAATGAGGGGAAATGCCTGAAGCCTGTGAAGTCCTGCTGAGACATCGCTTTAACATTTTATCAAGCCTTGGATCAGCGCTTCCCTGGCAGGAACAAATAAAAGTAACCCTTAATTATAAAATCATGTAAACGTACATGATTTACAATTTACAAGTGCCGCCATAGCCGCTCGAAGGTTCACTGCTCCAGCCCTGCAGCGAAAACCTGGAGTATGCTGCACAGGCTCACGCAGGCTTGGATGCCGAGCTCTCCTGCGCCAGGGTGATATATATGCCGCCACCGGAGCGGGGGACGAGGGCAGCAGCAGTCCGTGACTCTGGATGAAGAGTAGGCGGGGGCGGGAGGGTTACTGCCCAAAGATCCCTTGCCATGATTGGCAGCAGAAGACTGGCGAAAAGGGAGGTCGAGGGCCGGGTTGCACATCTGCACCCAGGTAGGCACAATTTCTTTCAAAACAGTGTGGAATTCCGAAAACGGAGCAAGCAGCTCAGAAATCGATGGCAGAGTAGGGGTGAGGTGGGAAGAGGAGCTCTCTTTCTAGGCAGGCAAGGCTGAGACACCCACTCATTGCCCTGCAAAGCTCAGAGCATCAGAGAGGATGGGCCGCATTTAAGTGTTCATGACGAGCCACTGGCCTCCCATGCTCATGCTCAGTGTGATGTGATGTGATGGGGTGTGGCCCCGAACCTGGAAATAAACGCAGACTGGACGCACGCTTTTCTGCATTTGGATCGTGCATCCAGGCTGCAATATTGCGTCCTCTGGTGCTGCCAGCGTCTTCATACCCGGTATGGGATGCCGCTTCTCGACTCACCCCCCCCCACCAAGGGTGGAGGGGGTGCTGAGAAGCGAGCGTTTCAGGCCTTTCCCGTCCCCCTGCTCCACTCTCCCCCTCTGGACCCACAAAGGCTGATGCATAGGGAGACTAGAGGAGACGATCAGGGGGTTCGGATCATTGCAATGCTGGTCCCCCTTATCCTCTCCCCCTCTGTGCCCCCACCTTGGTGGCCACGGGGAGAGGAGGCGAGCGGGGCGGAAGCCTGCATTGCCGGTGTTATGATATCCTGCTCCCCCACGGCAGATTGCTGGGCTCCAGCAATCTGCAGTAGGGGAGCCGGATATCATACAACACTGGTCCCCCCGCTTTGGCTGGTCCATGGGCCGGCTCTGGCCGGGTCCGAGATCCAGCATCAGATGTCTGACTGGATCTCGGGACCCGTCTTGCCTCAGCCCTGAACAGGCTTTACCAAGTCCGCAGACTTGCCGAGGGAATTAGCTAGGGGCTTGGTGACCTAATCTTCGCTGTGCACCTTTCCTCAGCCGTCACTTGTGCATTTCCTGGCTTTGTTTGCTCATAACGTTTGTTTGCTTCTGTCCTGAAAGGGACACCACAGGAATCAATGGGCCATGAACATCACTGGGGTGGGGTGGGTGGGGGCATCACTGTTGAAAGCTGGCATTCTACAACCTGGGCACATTATTGTTGTTCAAATGTGCATTTTACATGTTCATGGGAAAATAATTAAAAAATGCTGCAGAAACTATTAGCTTTCTTTGAAATGGGTTGTGTTTTTTTTTGTTTTTTGTTTTGTTGTTCGAGCACTACACCAATACTCTGTAATTTGTGTGCCCCTTGCTTTGTGTTTAATCACAGGTTATATTTAAGATGTTATGTTTGTCAACTGGTTAATCACAAATAAATGCTTCCGTTGTGCTGACAGCAGTTATTTGGAAATTAAACTGTGGGTTCATGGGTGCCAACTTTTGATTTTCACTACACGGGCAGAAAAACCCCAACCCATTGCCTAGACTAGCTCATCCCCAGGCCAAACACAAGTAATTGCAAAAGGTAATTTGATTAACAAGTTTTGCATATGTATCATCTCGGCAACAGTTTGCCAACCTGCTGAGCTACCCTGATAGCCATCTATTATACAGCAAGCCTATGCATCCCTTGATGTACTAAAATCACTGCATTACCAACAGTACTTTGGGTGCACCACTGCCATAGAAGTGATTTAAAGTGGAATTAATGTACATCTTCCTGTTGTGGGTCCCAGGCCTTCGCCTGCATGGGGCACCATATGTTGCAGAGAAGCCAGGGGCCCTCGTGTCTGGGACGGCAGCCACGGAAGAGACTGCTGCTACTTTAGTGCTGTCATCGAACGGCAGTAAAAGCTAAATGGCTTTTACTCGAAGATTCCGAAAGTTAGCTTCGTGAGTTAAGCACCTCTGTGTCGTATTCTATGTGAGATATGTAGATGAATGATTGGAATGCCAGTAGGCTGGACTTCTCAAATAATCTAAGCAGGGAATAGAAAGAGTAAAATATAATGAGCTGATGCTCTTTCTCTCGCGATCTGTATCATTTTTTGTCTCCTACTGGTATGAGTCACATTTTCAGCTATGTGCTCTGGCTGCTCTCTGTTCTCTCTGCCAGCTGGAGTGGACTGGCCTATAAGGAACTTTGTAGATTTCCCACTAGGATTCTGCGCCCTAGGTCCCTTATGCGTGCAAATGAGGCTGTGCCCTGACTGGCAGAGTGTAGTGTGCAAATATTGGTAAGGCCGATATGGTAGATCTATAATATTTTTTTATTGTCCTTTTTTCAATTGCAGGAACACAATGTTCCATCATCCCATCTAGGACAGCAAAGTCCCCAGCAGCAGTGACACCATCACAAATCCTGACACCTGTAGTAGGACTTGCCGATGGTAAGGAGGCCTTTTTTTAAAATTACTGTATTTTGCTGCGGGTGAAGGTGGGGCAATTTTAAATGTATAGTTAGGAGTCACAATCTGGGATGTCAAACCTATTTTTGAGGCTGTTCCGTTCTCATGTCCAGTTTGGGGTTGGGGTACTGAAAGTTCACGTCTCATGTGGGAGTTGCATTTAGTGCACAGTGTACTCTCTCCTGGTTTTCCAGCATTAGGTCTTGCTGATGATGCCTAACACCCAGGAGATGGTTTCAGCCCCAGGTCACCTAATCTTAATTTTGAAGTCTCAGGTAGACCCATGTATCCTTGACTAACTTTTTTCATTCCAGCAGAATCGAAGCATCGCTCCAAGCATCACTGTATCAACCTAACCACCTGTGTCCCAGCAAGAAAAATCCAGTCAAGCACTCGATCCAGTAATGCAGGCTGTTAAGGAATTATTTTCCCTATGTACCATTGGTTGAGTATAACTGCCGAATGTTTATATCGGCTTAGTCCAGGACCACACTTCAAAATACTCAAGTTTTGCCTCTGTCGTCAGCTTAAGAACATTGCAGTGTTGCGTAGCCCCTGTGACATTGTGTCTATTATTAAGGGCATGGTGGTGCTATGCTTGTAGTTTTCAATAAGTTGCCCAGACAGCTGCATGTCGCTGCACAGATGCCCGCTGGCATAGATTTCCCATGTGTGAGTATTGTTGATGTGTGGCATGTGAAAGGCGTGTGCTCCTTTGCAGCATTTTCAATAATGCTTAATTCTGAAGCAAGGTGCCAAGGGGCACAGTTTTGTTTGGCTGGTGAAGGCACGCCCCTGATCGAACACACTAGAAAATATACAACCCGCTGGGGAAAAAGGCCCAAGAAACTATTGTAGGATTTTTATTTCCATACAAAATATGTATCAGCAAAGGACTCTGCTGTTACAGAATGTTCTGAGCTCCCGAACCGTGGGCAACATGTTATAACATCAAACAGCATCGCTTATGATGTAACAATACATTCTACCATCCCTATTGGATGGGCACTGTACATTAAGGGTCTGCTCCCTATGGGATGTCGGGCCATTGGTCCAACTTCATCTGTTCGTCTTTGTTCACTTGAGTGCTGCAGGCTCATATCCAGGCAACTGAGGTCAAACTAGCAATTCATTTCTAACTATGAAACATTGTTATTCCTACCATTACACTGTGCACCTGGGAGGCTCGGGACTGGTACAAGGAAAGTCTTAGATCATGCTGATCCACACATACTCCATTCATTCCTTATCACATCGTCTGCCCCCAAGGTTTCCACCCTCGTTTTAGACTATAATTTGTTCCTCCCTGCACCTTGCATTACAAATCATGTTTTTGGGAACTTAGAATGGCACAGCCATATTCTCAGATCTTTTATGGCCATTTAGTTAATGAGCGGTGGTCTGGGGGTCACCTACTATCGTGGAATTCAGGGGTCTTGGGTCTAAGACAGTTATAAAGGCTATAACTTGTGGTTGGCTTGGTGGGGGCCGTAGGTCTGCTTTGGCTGGACAACGATGAGCATGCATGTTAAAGTGCCTGATACTGTCTCGTGGCCTTGCAGGGCAAGTTCTTCTAAACAAACACATTGGCAACACTCTGTACAACAAAGGAGGGTTTCTTGGGAGGGGTGGGGTTGTCAGCGCGGCCCATCTCACTGTGGTTTTGGGCTTAGTCAGGATTCTCTATACGCTCTTCACATTCTAGCGCTCTGAATGCTTCATGGCTTTGCAGGCCTTGTGTTCCAACTATGACTAAATAAAATGGTGTTTACTCGCATGCATGCACTGCGCCTTATAAGCTTAATATGGTGCTTGTGTGGGGATATTACAGTGTTCCCCTCCCCCATTAGTCCATTACCTTTCTCCTAGTGGGACTTGTCTCATTCTAAAGCGCCTTGGGGGTGGGTCGGGTTTAACCCCCTACAAGGCTGACTACATTTTGAAGTGTGTGGCAGACTGTTTGAGTCGATGTGGGGTACGGCATGTGCTGCACACACTGCCAGGTGTTGTCTCAGGCCAGGGGATGGTTGAAATGCCCTGATGAATGCACTCTTTGCTTCCTGCTTCTGGTGGCACAGAGTGTTCTGTGCTTTACTTTAGGCCGGATCACAAATATTTGAGGCATACTAAATGTGTATTTTTTCATTTTTTTAAATTTTTTTTTAGTTGCTTCTTTTTAGGCAATAATTAAAATAATGGCACTCTTTAATGTGCTTTTCTTTGAGTCTGACAATTCTGTGTATTTGAAAGGATGGGGAACTTGGGCCTTTGGCAATTCCTGGTGGAGTTAATTGTAAATGGCCGATAGAGGGTCTTGATGAAAGTAGAAGAGGAGTACTTGAAGAAAAGGTTTTCAAAGCAGTAGTGCTTTTCCAATCGGCAGGTAAGCAATGTGTTTTTAAAAAAATGTTTTGTTCCATTGATGTTTGGGGGAGGAGGGTTACATCTGAGGTCCCCATGCGGCAGCATTCCGTTTTTTGACACATATGGATGAGTGCTGCACAATGCCCACCACTCTTTTACAGCATCTCCTTGTCTAGAGTAACTCTCTAAAGTATAGATGGTTTACATGATTTCTCTTATGTTCTTGGGCATTTGTAGAGCACCTCTTACCATTGGTATGATCGCGCAGCGCTATGGGTTGAACACCTTCGGGGACTGTAGTCCAGGTCAGTGTGTGTGCAGCCAGACTGAGTTGTGGGTAGCTGCTTGGGAAAAAGGGAAAGTGCCCAGAAGCGCAAGAACAAGCAAAAATGAAACCAAGGGGGTGGCTAGGATCGTGCATAAGGGGAGTCATTTACCCCAGTGTATAGCTCAAGCAAAAAGTCTGTTGTGTTGTCACATTTTTAAGTTTTAACTTTCCTTTTTCATACCCACAGCTACGAAACAGTGTATTAAGACACAGAAAACATTTGATGAAATAATTAAAACCTATTGTGATTCAGAGGGGCTCATTCTGGCTTTAAAAAGAAAGGCAGAGGAGGAAAAGCAGCTACTGGTGGAATCTGCTAAGGGCTCCAAAAGTGTTGCATGAACTACAAGAAGATGTGAACAAAATAGAAACAAAGAGAATTATTTTGTAACAGCTGATTGGTGGAAACAGAATATTCCCAAACTTAGTAATGGCTGTTCAGTTATGGTCACAAAAGCTGGAAAACCTAAGTCTTTTGGCAGGGATGGCTAGTGTTCTTCATTCCGCCTACATTCCTGCCTCAGAACCCGCCTCTGTTACTTCACCTGGATAATTGAAGACACAGCAGTAAATCAGCATATGTCTCTGTGTAATGTTGCAGTTGCCAAATATTGGACTATCAAGTAACGGTTAATTGTCTGCTACCAAAGTATTGGCAGACAAGCTGAACTCTATCACCACGTCTTTTCAAAAGTGTGTCATTGTTACAGTATGACGGTCATTCATGCCTCTTTAGACAGGAAGTGACAACCTCAATCATTCAGATTACGGTCTTCGGTCTTTAAAACAAATGGAATTGGAACATCCGCACAAGCGAGTTTGTTTGCTACATCGGCCTCTGCTACTAATTGACAATGTAATTGTAGCTCATATGCTGCTGTGTGAAACTGAAGATGCAAGTGCTCTTGTATGTAGAACAATACAGTTGATCTGGTGTATTTGTAGGTTGGTGCCAACTTGTAAATGGTACATGCTTTTGTGCTATTGGATATTGTCTATGATTTCTGGTGGGGTCAGCAAGTGTTTTCTTGGGTGTGGTGAATAGTCAAACTAATTGTTAGCTGCTCATATTGATAATGGGTAAAGTGACTGCGAGCAGCAATCTGTTGCGCATAAAGATTCTGCTTAAGTCACTGAAAGTGAGTATTTTAGTGCAGTGATTTATAATTGTGGGAGTTTATTGGGTGTAATGATGCCATGCTATCTAGAGGTGAGAACTGAAATGAGCGAGTTTACAGGTTGGTTTGTGACCTTGTGGGCTGGATTTGTAGTTTTGTATACTAAATTGCCGAACTTAGTTAACGACATTTGAGTGCTCTAGCATAGAAGGCAAAGATGGAAAGTGACGGCTGCAAATTCCCTTGAGGTTTTCCGGTACACTATCCATAAGTCTAACTAGACTCGCCCTATAGTAATACCACCCGTCTTACACACAGTGGATACATCCTGGGGTAATCAAAACCCTTTTCTTAAATCTTTTGGAAGCATCATGAAATAACTCTTCCTGAAATCCAAACCCATCCTAAAGTTGTTATGGAACCATCCTGGGGTAATCCCCCACCCATCCTGAAGTACTGGGTCGGTTTGGAGGGATCCCCACCCATCCTGAAGTTGTCAAAGGGTCTTCCTGCCGTAACACAAGATCTTCGCTGCAAGTAATCAGAACTCATCCTGGAGTAGTTTCTGGAATAACTCTAGAGCCATCTCATTTAAACATTTCGGTATATACACTTACTTTAGGAGGGATGGTCTCCCTGAACTAGCCATGGATGACTAGGATGGAGTCACCGGATTACTCCAGAATGATTCCAGGAAGATCTTCCTTTTTGACTTGTGTTGTCTTGTCTTCCCTACCTTGTCTTGTTGCACCTAGAAACAATTGTGTACAGGCGCGTCATAAATGACTTATCATATCAAAGTAGTTTATTGCAGTTATTTGACAATGGTTTACACATAAATAGATCAGTTATGTTGAATTGCAGCTTTTAATCTCATCACACATAGCATCAAGCTGCATTCCTGTGTGCAAGAAGAACTAAAAGCATGTGTCTAAAACGATACGCAATTTGGAGTTTATCGCAACTTTCATCCCATGCAATGCTTGTCTGGAATTTTTCGACGCATGGAGTTGCTCCCTGCAGGCTAGTGTGTGTGTGTGTGTCTGTCACCTTACTGTACGAGACCTTCTTTTCTTGATTCTTATTTGCAGTTTGCAATACCCATTCCATACCAGTTTCTCTACATCATCCATGGCAACCACTCGGTCAAAATAGGCTCTCTTTATCGTAGAATGTCGGCTTTCCTTGTAGACCACTACCTTCACGTGTACTCGCCTATTAATGCATAACCGTCGCAGAGGCTTGATCAACAATGCCTCATTGTCTCAGGTTACCCATCTGCATGGATCAATGTCCTTCATTGCCCACTTCTACGCCTACTCATAGACCTCCCAGGGATTAACTCTCTCCTATATAGGCCAGGCCACCACCTCATACCACCATCGCATCACATGTTCCAGCAGCCTTTAATCTCCAATGTAGCTCATCATCTTTAAACGTTGCTATTGCTTCATTCTCTCCTTTGTAAGACATATAATATGCAACTAGTTCCTGTTAGAGAAAAGGATCCAAGGACGTGTTCTTATCACATGATGTATATGTTATTTTGCATGCAACGTAAGTCCAACAATTCTTCTTGATCTAATGTTACGTTCTATCCAGCCTACACCATAGATATCCTTCATAGAATGTGTCGGGGAGACGATGGGCCATTAGGGACAAAAGGGGTAGGGCAGTTTGTGAGAAGGGGGGGAGTTGGGGCTGTTAAGGAGAAGGGGACATTTTTGGAATCGGGAGGCAGGGAGCAGTTCAGGGAGAGCAGTGTTTTGGCAGTTCGGGGACAGGGGGGCAGTTTGGCGAGATGAAGGTGAGTTGGGGAGAAGGGGGCAGTTTGTAGGAAGGGGGGCTATTGAGGGGGAATTTGAAGGAGATGTGGGCAAGGGCAGTTGGGAGGGAAGGGAGTACTGGGGGAGACTAGAGAAGAAGGCAGGAAATTGTGGCGCAGTGAGGTGAATTAGGGGGAAAGGGGAAGTTTGGGGGAGAAGGAGGTAATTTGGGAGAAGGGGTAAGGTGTGGCAGATAGAGGGGAAGTGGGCACAGTTTCCAGAAGCTTCAGGGGCTGCGCGAGGTAGGGTAGGGGACTCGGTAGCCGCAAGGAGCAGGGCAAGGTTGCATTGATACAATGTTGTGTGCAGAAATGAAAAGATAGGGCAGTTTGTGGGATGTACCTTTTCCGTAATTTATGAGCTGTCGATAACCGTGATGTGCGTTCCAGATTATTAAGGCAACTGTGTGGTTAGCTGTGGTGTCACTGGTTATTGCCAGGTTATTGTTACTCTGCATTTCTCCATTCAGTGCCAGATTTGATTGCATGGATAAAAGGCAGGCCCTAGGATTTGCAAGGCCCTGGGCGGCAAAAGATATGTACCCCCACTTATTTACGTAAATAGTGACGACAGTGATATTGCAGAAAATATGCAATGATGTCATGGAAAGTTAAATTAAAAACACGTTGCCTTGAGTAAGGCAGGAGATAATAAATGGTGACGTCACTGTTAATGTTGACCTATGTGGTAAAATCAGTAGTGCAGCATTTTTTTTTTAAATAGCAGACGGTGTGAGCTGGATACCTTATGTAGGCTTTTCATTTTGGCAGATAATAAGTGAGATAACATTTGCCTGGGTGTACACACACTGACTAAGTGGAGAGGCCAGGATTTGAGACCAGTCTGCAGTTAACACATTTCTTCACAGATGTAATTGGAAGAAATATTGTTTGTAAATGATCTTTTTGAAACCTTTGAAAAATGTACACATGAACATATTATGTGAATTCTTCACCACACTGTAATTCATTTAAATTGAGTGTCATTGCAAACTGTTATGTGACTTCTTTAAGCTTGGCTGTGCGTTTGATGGTGTGCAGGGGACGGGGTATCCTTACCAATAGTATACCTGGTTTGATACTTGACCTTTGTGCCAGAACTGTTCCCTCCACCGCCCTGCACTTTTACTTATAGCGAATGTCTAACATTTTTAAAGTATTCTCCCTTTTTTTCAAAAATTAATGGTGTGCAAGTAAGAACCTGTGCTCCAGCACCTTGAAGCATCTCTTGTGCTCGATGGGATTACCAATAAAGATATTGGACCAAATAACTGGACAGACTCAAAATGTTAAAATACTACTTTATTCTCAGTTCAATAAAGGAGGGCAAATTGGCAGACATCAGGCTGATGCTCGCACACTCACACACAAACTTGATTATACAGAGGCTTTATACCCCAATATACGTCCTCTATGACGTCTTCCAACGTGGCAAACTGTAAAACATATTGAAGGGAGGGATTGGTTAGGGGAACATATGAACCTATGGTATACTTAAGGGTTAGTACATCATTGGCTGTTTCTTATCTATAAGGCACGCCTCAAACTACCTCTAAATACTGATTATAGCAGAGCGAATGGCAGCAGATTGGTCTATGCAACATTGTATAGCAGGTTACCCCATAGACCCTCTGATTGGTTGGCATTCTCACTCAACTATGGACCTTCGGCTCTTTAGCAGCAAACGAAACCCAGGTGCTTGAGTCGCATCAGATTACTCTCCACTTTACCAACTAACTCATCATCTCGACCATAAGCCAAAGTTTCCTGTCTTTAGTTGACATTGTAGCCTGCTCTCTGTTCTGGGTCATTTAAGGGAGTGTAAGCACATCACCATCTTCGTCCGAAGCTTAATGAATATCCCTTGTTTTCAACTTCTGAATCATTTGTGAGGAGACCGCAAATGTGTCCATTTTGACCTCTCATTTACTGCTATTTGATTTAGTTAAACTGAGTGTTCTTGCTCTTAATGGCATCTGGAGACTTGCGTAGACATTATACACTTTTAATTGTCCAATACTTGGCTCTTGCACATGTTTTCTTCTTCTTCAATGTAAGATAAATATGTCTTGCGTACACGGCTTATCCGTCTGCTTCCCCTTGTGCCTTGCAGTTATTCCTTAAAATAGCATCTTTGATCCGAGGCCAACATAGACTCCTCTTTATTTTGCACACACAACTGTTTCTATAACGTCTCCTGACTCTGCAACGTTGCTCTGTCTGAGGTAGCTGGATTGAATCTTAACACAAGCCGGCATCCCTATTTCCATTATTGCCGTCCTAGCCATGTTATATTTTCCTCTATAGCAAGCTTCTATATGTCTCCTCTATCTTGCGTTACTCATATTTACGCTTATTGGTCAGCAAGTTACTTTCTTTTTTTGCATATATGATTATCATTTCGTACATGTTTCTCTTATTACTTCAGTTGCATCGTCACTCTTAAGCATTTTCATATCGTTTCAGTATGTATTCGTATATCCGCTTCATGACATCACTTTGCCCGTATCAAAGTTCACTCAGTGCTCCATGATGTCCAGTGGTGCGGGCTGACATCCTTCCACTCTTTAAGTGCGAGTGTACATTTGATATGGTTGTCTGAGCGCATATCATCTCTCGTACGCTCGGTGCGGTATAGGGAGTACACATGGGATCACATATTGGGCTCTTCACCTACTGTTCCAATATGATGGCGGTGAGGGGGTGGGAGTTAGGAAAAAAACGTCCACCTTCTCCTCTACAAACCTACTATATGACTCATAAATATATGCACGGTAAGTGAACATACGTTACATTGAAATATATAAATATTTTTGCCTTTACATTTTTTTTTTATTAACCCGGAAAAAATTATCAGAGAGAGGAGAATTTCCAATAACTATGCTGGCGAAGTATAAAAGGGGCCCAATATTTTAAACCCAACAATTTATATCAAATTATTCCATTGAAAACAAAATCCAAATATGACACATGTGGTTTAAGGACACATTTATGTATTTATTTATTTATTCGCATTTGTTGAGCGCACAGGCAGCCCAGAGGGCATCGTGGCGCTTGTTACAGATATGAAAATGACTTGTTGTACATACAGTGAAGTCATTACTTAGTTGCAAGAGAAGAGTAGTAGCTACAGGAGAGGAGGAGAAAAGAGTAAACGACACAAAGGAAGAGGAATTAGTTAAAGAAGGTGGTTTTCAATTTTTTTCGGAAGGCAGTGAGAGAGGTTTCTGCTCTGAGCGTGCTAGGTAGTGCATTCCATAGCTTAGGGGCAATGTAGGGGAAACTTATTCCACCTGCTCTAGCGTAGTCTTGTGGGTAAGCATCTGCACTGGAAACATGACAACCTTGGGTGAAAAGCTGTAACACAGGCCAGCAAGAACTCCAAGGTGGTTGGAGGTGATGTCCCCAGCCATGGTCATCTGTTTCCCATGTGGGTGTACCATCCCCAAACACAGCGGCAGCGCCAGGGAGCCCCTGGCAGGGTTCCCTTCCCTCCCCAAGGGGAAATTCTGTAACGCAGCCCAGCCAGCACTTCAGGATGGGCGGGGGTGATGGCCCTGGACGACTATCTCCCATGTGGTTTGATCGTCCCCCAAGCCCATCAGTGGGTCCAGGGAGCCCTGGCAGTGTCCCTGACCTTTCCCAGAGGCAGAAGCTGTAACGCAGGCCAGCCAGAGCTCCAGGCTAGTCGGGTGATGTCCCTGCCCTTGGTGGGCTGTCTCCCATATCGGGCGACCATCCCTAAGTGCAGCAGCTGTCCCAGGGAGCCCTGGCAGGGTCCCCATCCCTTACCCGAGAGAAATTCTGTATTGCAGCCGAGCCAGAGCTCCAGGATTTGTCATGGGTGACCTCCCTGGCCTCGGTGGGCTGTTTCCCATATGGGGCAACCATCCCCAAATGCAGTGGCTGTCCCAGGGAGCCCCTTGCAGGGTCCCCATTATTCCCCACAGGGAAAGGCTGTAACGCAGCCCAGCCAGGGCACCAGGCTGGGCTCGGGGATGGTCGACCTACATGGAAGACGGGTGCCAGAGGCCAGGGACATTACCCCCGACCATTCTGGTGGTCTAGCTGGGATGCTGGGATGCGTTACAGAATTTACCTACAGGAAGGGAGCGGGTCCTTGCCGGAGCTCCCTGGAACCACTGCTGGGCTTGGGGACATTCAACCCACATGGGAGTCAGCTGCCCAAGGACAGAGATATGACCCCCCCACCCGCTACCACCCTGGAGCTCTGGCTGGTTGCGTTACAGCTTCTTTGATGTCCTGGGTGTTAGTCTTAGCAGTGCACAATGGTGGCGTGAGTTATGGTTGCTTAGCGTACCATAACTGGCGAATTTCTGAGGTTTTTCGGTTTTACCTGTAACCATAACGTCCCTGTAACAACGTTTTTTCCTTTGAATTTCAAAGGTTTTTACTAGAGCAACTTAACCATAATGTCTCTTTAACAATGTTTTTTCACTGAATTTCATAGGTTTTACCGCTGGCACCATGTTAATGCGCACAGCAGTCGCGGAATATGTGTCTGGTGGCGGACATCGGGTGGCATCCAACCTGCTCAGAAAGGCAGACGCTTTCTTACATAGTGGTACCATTCAACAAACACAAGGAACATATACAAACAGCACCATGTACGTGAATTGCAAAGGAAAATAGAGTAGGTTTACAAACTATGTACTTAGGAAAGAAACAGTACAAAGGCATAGGGAGTACACCATAACAGAATGCACCAACAAGAGAAATGGCGCCTGCCTTCAACAATCTTACTGCACTGCTGTGAACGGCTAGAGTGAGGACTGGAAAGTAGAAAACACCAGAACGTCACTACAGCGTGTTAAGCACACAAAAGCTTGTCTGCTAATTGGACAGGTGGTACAGTATACAATGGTAGAGAACCACAATGTTTCTTGTTTTATGCAGCAATTGCAATTACCTTAGAGTGCCTGGAAGAGAATTTCCCTCATGATAATATGACTTACGATATCTATTGCTTCATGTACACCTAACAGATTTCTTTTGCTGTAAGAGAACATATTGGAAATGAAAGCAATGCAGCACAAGGGGCACCTCTTCCACAACAGCATATGGGCACAGGAAAGGAAAGAAACTCTGTAAATGGCAAAGTGGACAGCCTGTAAACCAAAATGGAGTAATTGGTGAACAATTTTGCTGCCTTAAAAGATTATGTACAAGGACATATGGAGAAAATAAAATACCACTGGCCGATCTGCACGTGTAGCCCTTCCCCATTTCACAGCCCGCCATCCCCTCAAAATATGTGTGATCAGAGACGTAATGATGATACCTCAATCCCTTCCTCCCCTCACAACCAACTTGTACAAATCCCCAATTCCTCACAATATTAATCCCCTTCTGCTACTCTTTCTTTTCCTAATCGTATCTATGAATGTGTGGAAAGGAGGGTTGATATGTAAATTGTTGCTGAGTATATATGTGGCTTTTCCTTTGTTTTTTAAATCCTGTTATGACTCAGCGGTGCACAGTACTGGTGGAATAACTGCAATTAAGCAAAAGGGAGCTAT
This sequence comes from Ambystoma mexicanum, assembly GCF_040938575.1. Lineage (NCBI taxonomy): Eukaryota > Metazoa > Chordata > Amphibia > Caudata > Ambystomatidae > Ambystoma > Ambystoma mexicanum. The sequence goes on from NC_090929.1 coordinate 663,667,104, forward strand.
CCTACGGACACCGCACCTGCCAGGCCTATCTGCAATCACAATGGAGGCATCCGTACAATGCCAGTATGAACCTCATGTCCGCATCTTGTGAACCATCTATAATTAGTTGTAGGAGCGGACGTTTGTCCATTGCACAAGTACGCGCTTGCGTATCTCTTCCTCTGTCTACTTGTAACGGCGCCCCTCTACAGCATATGCAAAAAAAGTGTAACAAACTTTAAGTAGTTTGAGGTGCCCACCCACGTCCTACAGATAGCAGTACACATAAACATCCCACCTGTTATACCCTACAACACCCAGCTTGTCCCAATGTGGTTGGCGCACAGGTGTCGCACTATTAAAAAGTCCAGAGATCACAACGGTGTGCATAGGACACCTATGAACCTGCGCACAAAGTATTCTGCCCAAAATGCGTCCTGCGGACAGCCGTCCCTATCGAGAACATTTGCGACGTCACCATGTGACCAAGCCCACATGCAATCTACGGAGTGTTAATGAGAAAGTGCACGCTTACAAACCCCCCACAATGTGCCATTGCACATGTATGTATTTTGTTGAACGGTGTAGGCCTCCACAGCAGCCATACAAAAGGCCACACCACAGAGCTGCACTGCATTCTGTTTGTAGCTTTTCAGAACAGAGTAGCAGGCCACATAGCTTTGACCTGTAATTGATTTCGGACCAATTCTGCTACGCTACATTACCTCTGCAAGTAATGGCAACCATGTCAGGCCGGCTCACTACGCACAGTAACAGAGAAAAGTATTAACGCCCTTCCTGTGAACCACACCCTCAGTACCGATAATCCCCACTGTCCTATTCCCATGGGCAGCATGCTGAAAACGGTAGTATGTGGCATGTGCGCTTCCCCAAGTACCGCGAGAGCCGCGCCCCAGTAAAGCAGAACAGTCCTTCTTCCCTTTCCACTATCTTCTTTCCAGCCCCCCCTCATTGGGTACTGTTAAATAGTCACACACGCATCCACCAATCACATTAAAGAGCTCTCCATGTAACACTGTCCGTTCTGCACAACATTCCTGTGCGTTACACCACACCCTGAAATTTTATTGCGCAGCCCCTTAGCCTCCACAGTCACATTTACATGTCTGCCATCCTCAAAAGCCCCGGATGTGGCTTTTGTGCTGTGTGTGGGCGTGGGAGAATTAATTGCAACCAGGGTAGGGAATTGTGTCTTTAGTGGTGGCTCTGAAAAGAGCTTTTTTTTTTTTTAGTTGCTTCTAGAGAAACTCCTTTTTTTCCGTTTTTTATAGGGTTTTCTGTTTTCTTGTCACATTCTTACAGTAAAGTTTTCAACGCCTCCTGTAGATGAGCAAACAAAAGAGCATCACCAATGCTGGACAAAGAAGTGCCATTTGCATGGAAAATCTCAGCATTTCGAGAATTGATTATGTCATTGTTGCAGAAGAACATCCCACGAGCGGACAAAAAAAAAAATCACACATGCTTCTGTTGATGAGACACCTTCCAACCACTGGCTGGGGACAAATGACAACAGCATGGTCCCATACTCCTCTTTGTGGTATGCATGAGAAAATCACATTGGAAATGGGAAAAATCTGCATCACTGCATTCATCAACCTCTTCAGGTGGCGGAGCAAACATCCACACAACATGTAACCCAAATGTAGACCTCCGTAATGCACCACAACAACAGCGACAGAGGCCACATATCTGCAAAGGTGAACCATACTGCCGAAACTGCACTCATACAGACTGCCCCACAAAGCCTCCACTCCTTGCAACCCGAAATTATCAGCAGTGCCCCTTTGCACGGCATACCTGTGCAGATCTTGCACAAAGGTATCACCCACGATCAGCACTGTGCGTCTCTCCATCTCTGCCAACCTCACTACACAGAGTGGTGGGAAAAAATTGTACCACCCCTTCCTGTGAACCACACCCTGAACACCTGATTGGATAATCCCCACTGTTCCATTTCTCTGCCCACCATGCTCAGAAGGGCAGGATGTGGCACGTGCACTTTCCCAGCTCCAGGGAGGGCGGCGCCCCAGTAAAGCAGGGACTGTCCTTCTTCCCTTTCCACTGTTCCTTTTCCATCACTCCCTAATTGGGTACTGTGAAATATTCACACACGCATGCACCAATCAAATCCAAGACCTCTGCATCCAACACTATAATTTACCAAACCCCCGCACCCCAACACAGTGATGTATGGAAACATCTAACAGCAGAATCCACAAACATACCACAGCCTCCGGCACCCATACTCACTTCCATTCACAAAGTATTGTGTCACTGCCAACCAAACCACAAACTCTTCATAACATTGGGCCTTCTCCCAGCAATCTGAACAAAGGAGAGTAACCAAGCACGTAGAAGATCCAGTTCAACCCTACCCTCTTCTATACTGACAGTATTCCAACACTGCACCCAGTGGGCACCCTGCAGGACTTGTCACTGCAGCATCTCCAGCCATACACTGAAAATTGTAGGATGTTCTAACAATCACCTCACCCATGGAACTAACAATATATGTGTGTCAGCTCACTTCTGGCGCGCTACCAAGTCTAAAATGTGCTCCACAACCATTCTTTAAAGGTCACCACCCTCTGAGAGATGCAGAGGGAAAACTGCATGGCTGCGATGGGTGTGATCCAGGCCCATGCTCTTGGGTGCATGGCCTACGGCCTTTGGCCATGCACTCAAGAGTCTAGGCCTGGGCCACACCCACGGTAATGTAATGCAGCCATGCATGCGATTTTGTGACCAACTACCACAATCCACAAATGTACCACAGCCACTGGCACGCCTACCCAACCTCTGCACCATAATACAGCTATGCATGGAAACATGCAAAAGTTAGCAGAATCTACAAACGTAACACAGATTCCGGCACCACTACCCACTTTAATTCCCATACTATGGTGTTACTACCAACCGAACCACAAAATCTTCACAACAGTGGCCCTGCTCCCAGCACTCTATTAAGTGCACAGAACCAATACTTCATAGTGCAGTACAGTAGTCAGCAATCCGCGCAATGGACACTACCCAGGCTGATAAAATATGCAGTTGAACCCTATCCACTTCTATGCACACAGCATTTGAACATTGCACCCAGTTGACACACTGCAGGAGTGTTCACTCCATGAGTTCCAGCCATGGAGTAAACACTGTAGGATGTGCTAACAATCACCACACCCATTGGAATCAACCATGTATGCAGTGATGACAAACCACACACACAAGACAACAATGTCAAACCTACTTGCAACCACGGCACAAATTTGTCAGTGCAAGGCCTCCAGCCATGCATGTAAGAGGTTACAGACTTACCACACGCAACACACCACAGTACACGCTATGTTGAAATATTCATGTCATGTGCAATGCACTCACCTTCTGCAATTGACAAGTCACCATCTGAAGAGGTCGCCGCACGAGCTATAATGCCGTAACGAAGGCTGCCTGCATTCTCCACACCAGGTACTTGCCTCTGGAGGTACCCGCGAATTGGCGCAGTATGCACGGCTGAACGGCTACTGCAGGCACACCACCGTCTTCTTCCACCTAAAGAGATATATCAGATGAACCACTTCTCACTCCCCCACCCTTTCGATCCCTTCTTCCCACCTCCACATGGTGTAAAGTATGTTTGCCATGCCCTTTCGGCACTGCACTGTCCACAGATAAAACATGGTGGCGTAACCCAAAATTGTGACGCACAGCATGCTTCCCTCCAGCCAACCAGCGGGAGCGTCCAATCCGCCAACATCACGCCACACTCCAGGCCAAAGAGACTTTGGACCGCAGAGCGAACAGGGAAATGGGACCTCGGAGCGGAGCCAGATATCACTATTTTTAGTGGCATACATTTGAACTGTTTTTAAAGAAAGTACTGGACGGATTTGCGGGACCAAGTCGCCGCTCCTGCTGCATATTTGGTGAAAATCCGTCCAGCCGTTTGGTCTGTAGTCCTGTGCAAAGTTTTTCTCCATTCAGTCTATGGGAAAATAACAACATTTGGGACCCCTCCTATAACTTTGCCCCCCACCTCTGTGAAACCTCACCCAACTTACCAAAAACAATTCAGAGAGGCCCATATGCTTTTTTTTTACAAAGTTTAATGCAAATACGTCCAGGGGGATCGAAGTTATAAGCCGGCCAAAAAGTGGTCTTCCTATGAGATGAGCAACTTGACCATGACTACACGCCGCTACCGCGGGCCGTGTAATAATGTGTGTGTATATATATAATTTGTGCAATGCCAAACTCTGCATACAAAAATCTAGGGCAGAATTGGTACTTTATCCGGATTAATGTCACTGTATAAAAAGTTAAATGCACACATTATTAGTCTAAAAATCAGGACTGAACCTGACATAGAGAGCCAGCAGATCGATATGAAGTAAGGTGCCTCACTTAGTGCTAATGTTTCTCATCACTGCTAATGTACCAATGCTTCAGCAATGAATCAAGAAATTGGGCCTCCAACAGACAAACATCATCCTGCTGCAGTTGCCGTCTAAATTTCGCACTCGCAGAGTAGTCGGGGCATTTTTTAAATGAACTGATGCTTCTTTATGGAGCAGCACAGGGGCATGTTCACTTCCGAGGCTGCTGACTCTTTGACGTTTGCCAAGTTTTCTCTGGCTTGGCATAGTCTGTGTTCCCTAGAAGACAACAGGGCCCCACTGCAGTGTATGCGTCTGCCCCATCTAGATGCTCCTGGATGGAATAAGGAATGTGTCTGTAGAGCTGCCTTCGTTTGAAAATGAAAACAATTGCTTACCATTGCCTTACAAATCCCCAAAAGGTTGCCTCCACCTGAAACAAAAAAAAACTTTTAATAAGTGGTGTCCCTAACAAAAATGAGATATGTAGTTGCCTACATTATGCTAAGTATCTAGGATGCAGTGTACATGTTTAAACCTCCTTGATTAACGCCTCATATCAACGGCCATAGGACAGCTTTCTCCTTGACTCCTGCTCTCCAACTTCTGTTTCACCATTCCACACATTTCGAACACTTGCAACATCGTGTAAGAATGTTGATTGCAGCTCCCCTAAAATCAATGCTTCACCGTACTCAAACCTTTGAGTTGTGCTGTTTTTGTAGTTTGTGTATGTATTTATCTGAAGAACATGGATGTTAATTCGGATCAGAAATGACTTGCTTAAGCACATTTACAGATGGAGGGCAGGGGGCTTTTGTAAACATATTGCTCATATGTAAACACTTAAACAACTCTTAATTGAATATCCTGTCTTGTTGAAATTTACTCATATGGTATTTAAGGCCTTTTTAGTTTTATCTGAGGATAACATTATAACCAGATAGAGCCAATGGCACTGTATCTGTTCCAGGAAACAAATGTCCTTAATTTTGGCTACTTTAAGGTTTTAATAGGAGTTCTCGAAATTAAATATCCTTAATGTGAAGATTATTTTTATGAATTTATGTAAAATTATAAGGTGTGTACAGGTATGCATTTGGTGGTATTTATTACGCCTATTTTGTTATAAATTGTATAAACATGTATTCATTTGTTTTGTCAAAGGTTTATTTTAAACCAAAGAGACAAATAAAAACAGGTGTCTTGCCTAAGTTTTGTGTGTTGGCAGGTGAAATCAGATAATTTTGTTTTGAGTGGGTGAGAGCCCATTGAAATCTGTGGAGCTTGCTGTGTCTGTGTGTGTGCACACGCTTGTGTACTGACTCCAAAGCGGGTGACACCCACCAAAAGCATGCGAGCTGAAAAGTATGCCACATCACACACCCCTCTCTTTCATATTTAGCAACTCCACTAGTTGACAAACAACTCCAGATCAGAAGTCCAAACTAACATTTTGCCCTTAATGGGCTCCCATTACTCACTTATGTAATACCACCCAATTTGTTGTGAAAATTCCCTTAGTTGCTGAACCAGCAAGTGCACCAATTGAGCCACCCTGTTTTATAGGTTATTGTCGAGGTCTCGTTCACAAATAACTCTGAGGCCTCATGTGATATTCACAAGTTGCTTATTTTTAGTTGTCGGGTCACAAGTTGCTGGTTCGGGATGAGTTATGGGAAGAACCGATTTTCTACTTGGCCTAGAGCACACCTTTACTTTTGGATGATTTGTTTTTTCTTCAGATAGGTAGTGGAGTGCCGGGGAGAAAACCAACCTTGACACTGGGTTGTACTAACAAATGTAAAACCAGCAGAAGTCCACACTCTTGTGGGACTCTCCCGTCCCCTGCACACCCAATTTGTTTTGTATACACAATCAAATATTGAATTATTTGCAAATCGTGTTCATTAATAACATTCATACTTCAAAATGAAATCTCACAGTTTGGTCATATAACACTCCTCTTCATTTGTAATAACATTAAGTTTATAGCGTAAACTGAATCATTTTATTCTCAAAACAAAGGCTTCTTATTTTCTGATCACAGGTAGACTAATTATCATAATAGATTTCTAACAATCACCATATATGATTAATTTACAAAAACTCAATATTAAGTAATGTGTTCAATCCTTGTGTGTTTCTCTACGCGTTATGGGAAGAATCACCCAACCATCACAAATCCATCTACCAGGTGCCGAAGGGCTCTTCAACACCCACCACCACACCACAGCACACCACTGGTAGATTGACACTCATTTGTGGAACAGGGAAGAAAGAAACAGCTTGGTGACCTAGCCCCCCATTATTGCATGCAAGTACATAGGGCCATGTAGACATTGGTAGCTCTACACAAGGCACAAATCATTAGATGGGGTGGTTTGATAAAAAAGTGAAATGGCAGTTAACTTGGATTGCAGTTGACAAAGTTGCTGGAGAGGTACTATAACTAACAAGTCTGCAAAGCAGATTGGAATTGACACAGTTGTACTTAAGAAAAACCTTAATTGCTCGACAAGGCAACAAGGACAGTCAAATCGAAGTCAGGGGTAGAAAGCCATAGGAAACTGTCATTGCGGATCTAAGCTCGGCGAACAGCGCTGCCCCGGGCCATAGAGGGACATTCAAGAAGCGGTACAGTATTAGCTATAATATTATCATCTTGAGGAGAGACACCTTCCCGGCAAGGGGAATGGACAGTTCATCCCAGGTTAGGGTCAGAGTAATTGGGGAGTGATCCGAGTATGTCCTAGGGAGTATGCCTGCATCCGGTATGTGGTTTATTAGAGTCCCAGATATCAGCCACCGGTCAATTCTAGAGTGCGAATCATGCACTGTTGAGTAAAATGTGTATCCCTGGGATTGAGGGTAATAGTCTCCAGGCATCCACCACACTAAGTCCGACCTGTCTATCCAGGATAGTTCGAGCGGCTCTAGATAGCTGGCAGGCCCTGTTCCGAGACCTGTCCAGGTTGAGGTCCACAATGGTATTAAAGTCCACACCCCACAGGACTGGAAATAGGGGGTATAGTGCTAGCATGTCTGCTATCTGTGTGTAGAACTCGGGTTTGTCAGTGTTTGGCCCGTATATATTGAGAGTACAACCTCCAGTCCCGCCAGTATGGCATGCATCAGCACACCGACGCCAGGGGTCCACTTGTGTGGTTTCTGGTACATACTGTGATTTGTGAATCAAGATCATAACCCCATAGCTTTGGGGCGAGTATTGCGTATAATAGTGCCGTGTGCCCCAATACTTAGGAAATCTTTTGCATCCTGTCACTTGCGAGTGTGTTTCTTGCAAAACAAATGGATGCAGGCTTTGTGCTGGTCTGCATACAGTTGCAGCTTCCGCATCTTAGTATAATTGCCCAGCTCCCTAATATTCCAATTTATGCACCCAAGTGTGTCAGCTGCCATCTAATCCCAGTGAATAAAAAGCCATGGACTCTAGTCGACCCCACAAGTAGCACCCTGTGGAGCCTACTATGAAGGATTGTAGCCATCTGACAACCCCGTCACGTGTCAAGCATTTTCCGTAAACCATTCCTCCTTACCCCCCTGCAAACTCTTTCCAATCAGGGGGGTGAAAACCTGATAACATAGATAACCATAAAAATTGCAACTTAGCATGGGGGAGCTGTTTGCATCAAGCAGCCCATTTCACAACGTAGCAGTGTACACTATGGCAAGTATAAGAGGCATTACATTAAATGAGCTGCACCAGTACAGAAGAAAGGAATAGTGTCCCCTGTGGGCCCATTACAAGAGTGCTATTTTCGGTTCTGCCTCAGTGTCTTAACAGCGGCCAAAAGAAACAACCAAATACTTAATGGTAGGACAAACAAGTTCACCCAGGGAAGTGTTGGTCACGGAACTTCATAGCTTCTTTGGTGATTGTGAAAAAGTAAACCTTCTCAGAGTGCTCCACTTGGAGTCTGGCAGGGTACATCATGGCATAGTTGACCAGAAGGTCGCGGAGCCTCTTTTTCACTGCCAGGAAGGAATTCTGCTCCTGTTGCACTGCAATGGACAAGTCGGGATAAAAATTCATTTTATTTGATCCCAGCAATAGCTCCCCCATGGCCTTGGCAGCCTGCATCAGTGCGTCTCTGTCATGGTAGTTCAAGACTCTGGTGATGATTGTGCGGGGAGGAGCCCCAGGTTTAGGTTTCGTGGTCGGTGAGCAGTGGGCACGGTTTATAGCGAAGTGGGGTGATAGCTTGGCACCCTCCAGTAAGGAAAGGAGGGTGTGCTTGACGAAATCGTCCATGGAACCAGCGGTGGTGTCCTCAGGGACCCCAATAATGCATATATTATCACGCCATGATCTGGACTCCCAAGTCCTTGTTTTTCTCACTAACAATTTACACTTGCTTGGTGAGCACGGTGAAGTCGGTTCTGAGTGCATTAATATCGTCCTCTGCTACCCTGACTGGTCTCGACCTCAGTGACTCGAGTGTCCATTTTCTCCATGCAGGCCTTTATGGTGCTTATTGTGCCACTCATGTCATCCAGGTTAGTATTTTGAGTTGTAAACCCCTCCTACATGTAGTCCATCATCCTCTGCAGCTCTGTGGGCTCAACATTGCTAGGGGAGGAGGGGCTCGCAGCATTGCCTGCATCCACCGACTCTCTGGGGGTAGTTTTGGCAAACCTATTTATGGAGCTTTGCTTTTTGCCCCCTCCTTTGGTCATTGTTGTACCGTTGGCACCAGAGGGGAGATGGATTTGACAAGACATGTGCCAGGTAAAGGATTGGCAGGTCTGTGGACTGGAGGTGGTAGTGGCTGGATCAGTATGCGACGCAGCGGCAGCCAGCTATACAGCCTATGGTGACCTTGCTCAAGGGGTCGGTTGCGACTCGTCCGCAGCACCTGGGACCGGTCAGTAATGAGTACAGAGGGATTTACAGGTCCTGTGATATGCAGAAGTGCGTGCCTGAGGTTAGGATGCTGCTAGCCAGTATGATAAACCATCAGGGGATCGGCAACACTCAAAATGTGGGTCTGGGGGGCAGGGAGTGGTGGACTCTTCAAGCCGGGGTTAGGGGGCAGGTGTGAACTCTGTGTGCCCAGCTGCTAGGAATGAAGCAAGTCAATAAGGGGCACACCTGTCATCTGGCAATTAGGGTGACCAGTCAGCCAGCCCCTCCGGCCCCCGGTAATCGGTGCGTTCCAGGGATCAGCAGTTGGGTGTTCACATATGTTTAAATTGGGCAACCGCGTGAATAAGGAGGCAGCCCAACTAGGACCGAGTCAAATCCACGTCAGCCAGGCAAACATCCTCAAGTCACCACCACTGGATCACTATCTAGCACAGAGGCACTCATCAACACATCACAGCCGGTGAAGTTAAACTTGTCAGTGCTTTACTGGACAGGCGGTCTTGCATCCGGTTTAGCCCAACACGGTTGGGCCAGTTCATGGACTATTAAGGAATGGGTGCTGCCAATCTAGGGATTCTGACTGCACCGCCCTCAGCACTACGGTGCATCAGCTGATGCCTCACAGTGTGCCACCAGTAGCAGGGACCCCAGATGATGAGGGGGCTGGCAGGGCAGGTTTATGACCCCCCGCCGCCGCCAGAGGAGGGGGCGGGAAGAGGGATTGAAGTCAGTCGGGGTTCCAACAAGGGTGCCTGAAGGCTCTGCGGTCCTGTAGTGTAGGCGGCTCCGTAGGGCAGTTCGTATTGTTCCTGGGCCTTATGTGAGCCCGGCCAAGGGACTGGAGATGGAGCTGCTCCTTTTTTACCCCAGAAGCAGGGGGAAACCACGCCAGCGGGGCCCAAGCGCCAGGGCACAAGTCGTGTTGGCACCGGCACAGTGACTCTGCTATCCACTGGCCGGTTACAGGAGTAGTTGGGGACCCCAGTAGCGCCGTACCTCGTCGGCCAGTGCCCCCATCTTTTTTGGCCCACTTGGATCAGAGCGGGAGTGCAGCTGGTCTCAAAGTTGCGGTCCAGGTGACAGCAGTACAAAGGCACGCCAGTGCCAGCAACAATCCGAGGCAGGTAAGCGCTGCCAATTCTGTCCCATAGCGCCTCTGGAGAATACGCTCCGGGCTCAGGGCCAGCAACCTCCACAGGGACCGGGCAGATGAACATGTGTTGTCATGTGGAGGGACCCAGCGGCAATGGGTGATATCTGACGGAGCCTCGCGGCGCCACCCACGGCCCAGCCCTTCAGGCACCACAGTCAGCACACAGGTCCCGGCAGGCAACATGTATCGGGCATTTTACAGCGAGCCCAGTACAGGCCGCGCAAGGCAGTAGCAGCCATCAGCTGCGTTGGAGCTCACGAGCAGGTCTACAAGTCGGCTGTGAGGGAACTGCGTCCTTATGGGTTCATTCCAAGCCGTTCCTGTGTCGGTGCATGCATAGCAAGAATGCATTCCCTGCCGTGTTGGAATTACGAGCTGCAGAGCCGCACGGTCAAGCAGCCATCTTGTTCACGCTCAACAGCGCCCCCCCACAGTTGCACTTTTAACCAGAAAGCACCGCCAAGCTTGAGGACATAAAATGTAATGGCATTGCATTTGAAAAGAACACTCGTACCGGGTGTCCACCCTCAAGCCTAGTGAAACGTCGAGTGGAAGAATTGAACTTGTAATTGAGACACCATTGTAAGCTCGTGCAATCAAATTAGAGAAAACATTAATTACACCTGTAAATGAGGAAACCACTCGGAGCTAGTGGAATGGAATTCATTTTTCAACAAACACTATTCACACTTGGTCTACATCACACATTGAATTCTCGTAGGAACTATGTGAAGCAATGGAACAAAAAAAATGAAGAGGAATAGCACTTGTAACTGATGCCTGTGACGAATCTGAACAATGTGTCCCTTCTCAGAGGGGAGCCACCCCCCTTTGAGGATAGGGAGGTGAGCCCGTTCTGCAAGACCCTCCCTAGGGGTTTGAGTAAGTGGGATCTCAGTGGGACTGACTCCCCTCTTGAGGACAAGGTCAGTCTGATAAGGACTTCACAGATTGGGATACATTGTCCGTCTTCATGGTACTTGTACAACCTAATTTTATTCCTTTTTTGACTGCACCAAGCCGTGGCAGCCCTTCCTTCCCGTTGGCATCAGATAATGCTGTATGTCATCTCGGCACCAAAGACACGGAAGAAGGACACACCTTTGTTGTTCGTGATGACATACTTACACAGGAAAGGAACAATTAATGGAAAGAAGGAAACTCCTACATAGGGGTGTGTGTGATCTCTACACAGATGCGAGCCCTATGGAGGAGACACTGAAGGGGCAGAGCCACGCTGGGCCACGTAGCCGCTGCAGCATGGAGAAGGAGCCCAACACTAGCCTGACAATGAGAGGCTGGCGTTTTCTCGGAGCGTCGGGGGAAGAGGCGGAAATGTATAAGCACCAGTTTCCTCTGGTGGAGCAATTGGTGGGCTCTCAGTCCGGTGACCGATGCAGAGAGCAGCTCGCTGGGGAAAGTCTGGATCCCCGAGCTCTATACCCAAAGGATGTTGGCTGCAGAGACCAGCAGCAACCAGAGGGCTAACGCTCCCATGGAGAGACTACCAATGAGAGGTACAAATACTTTGAATCCAGGCTAGAAGAGCCAACTAGGTTACAAGAGCCTGAGATACCCGAGCAGGCAATCGGGCAAAAAGAATCAGAACAAAAGAGATAGGAACACTTTGAATCCAGGTTCAGAAAGCAAACGAGGTTACAGGAACCTGAGAATCCCAAGTGGGCAAGCACCCCATGTGCATTAGAACAAGAAAGGTTACGGGACTGTGAAAAAAACCGATGTGAAGCAGAGTGAAAGAAATACAAACATTTTGTATCAAGGTTTGGAACGCCGAAGAGGCAGTGGGAGCCTGAGAAATCCTAAAGTGTGAATTACGTGAATTGAGAGACAGCAAGTCTGTCAGAACGCCATAGGACCTTGGGAGTCCAAGAGCCCTGAGACTGTTATAATGAGAACTGTGTAAAAAACAAACCCGCAGAGGTCTTGAGAAAAAACCCTTGGTTTCCAGAGAAAGAGGCAACCATAAGGAGGAACTTTTATTTGGGCAAGCAAAGTCTGCAAGGAAGCTGTGAACTTGTTTTATTTTTATATATTAATGAACATCTATGTGATTGTGCCAGGCAGAAGCTGAAGATAGAGGTCATTGCTCCGGCCTCTCTTTTTAGTTCAGTTTTCCCAAGCGGTAGGGCTAGATTAGTTGGATAAGATTTTGGACCAATGACTTTTTTCTTTGACGAGCACCATTAGTTTTAGTTGCTAGGTAGGGAACTTTCCTCATAGAAATAGGGTAAGTTAGAAGTTCTCTTTTACTTTGAATAAAGGTCCTTACAAACATGTCAGTCATTGTTCCGAGCCTTTCTTCTGGTTCACCACAGGCCCCACTCAAAGCTTGTTGAGTGGAATTACACTGATAGAAAACACCTTGCCTGCTTCAAACATAGAGTTCATTATTTGAAAATGCACAAGCAATGGAGAAAGGGAGAACATGGAATGTAATTACATCTGTAACTGGGGTACACCACTCGTGAGCTAGTGAAATGGAATTGCATTGTTCCTCAAACACTGTTCACATCTGGACTCTCAACAATTAATGAGGGGATAGCTCAGGGGCAATGTGTTTGTCTTGGAAGCAAGACAATGCAGCGCAACAGAGGTTCGAATTCTGCGCTTAGAAAAAAATCACTGGTATTAAGTGAGGTATAAAAGAGTAGTTATAATTATAATCAAAGAAATGTACAACACACCTTGAGCAACACAGTCCTCTTGCTCTAAATATAACATAGAAAGGACATTATATTCACCATGAAATTACCCATGAGGCCGGGGCAATAAATCTCTCTAAGGACTATACAAGTAATCTAGCAATTACCTTCCGTGTATGGAACTGTTCAGTGATCCGGAATGCCCTCTGTGACGGGGACAGGGCCTAGGGATCCTCTCAGCTTGGGGCAAGAAGCCTACCAGAGTTTTCACCAGAGCCAGTCCTGCCCCAGAGGCCAGGTGAGGAGTTTCGAGGGCAGGACTAGGCTCTGCCTCCTGCTTGTGCCATACTACATGTAGCAGGTATTGTGTTTTATCAGCCAAGTCCTTCTGTACCCCATTGTGGACAGGATTATGTTTTTATTGTTACAGGACTACCTGTCCCAGAAGGCCATGTAACAGGAGGCTCACACTGCTCTATTGAAAAACACCACAGGCTTCAACAATGAAAAATAAACATTAAGGAAGTCCATTGAAGCAACTCTCCTTCAACTCCACACTCACTTCATTTCCACGTTGGCAGCAGAAACCAGAGGACCCTCTATGAAGAGACTGCATTAAGGAAATTTGCCAATACCCCATGCGTTAGACGGCAGCATGGCTACTGAGCATTTCAAATCTCCTGTGGTACAATGGTGGGGCAAACCACAAAGGTACATTGGCCAACATCAACAGGTGCCCACTGGGACAAATGGGGATGGGAGAATAAGGTGGAGAAGGGAAGTCGGAGGTATGCAAACCTAGCATGAATCAGACAGGGAAAGGGGTGTTCAGGGGAGGTCAGGTGGAGCAGAGGAGGATCAAGAGGCAGACGAAGGATGGCGGTGCAGAGTGTTCGAATGGATGTCTAAACTCTGGCCTGATGGACAGCTGTTTAGGAGGCCACACTTGTTAGTGAAGCGGGAAACTTCTGGGAAGATAGCCAGACTAAATCATGGTTGCTTGGAGAGCAGTCAAGGCTACATCCCAGGAAGAGTGAGTGTGATTAGGAATCTTCCATGAGCACACACAGTGAAACACCAATAATTACCATTAGACAGAAGTATACCAAAAGTATTCCATATATTAGGCCCAAACATCAACACAAATTAATAATAAAAAGCAATAGCAAAATCCCACACAAGCAACACACAATGTAAAATATATACAATCACTGGAGTCAATGCGATAAAGTTAATAACTCCACCAATACCTGCAATGGAAAGGGCAAATAACTTTTAGAGCATAGATGAACTTCAGAAGTGGAAACCCTAACTTTATAAGTCCAACCCTACGATAAATGGAGCCTTGTGCTCAATGTTCGATTTGCGCATAAAAGCACTTGGCCGTGCGTAAAAGTCACAAAGCACCCTTTTAAGAAGCTGGAAAAGTTAGGGACAGAAATCTGAAGGGTGAAACCAGGTTCCAACAGTCAGGAGGGAATCTACAGCGATGAGCAAAGCTATTCCCAATTTTCGGAAGCAGAAGCCACCCAAGCCAAAGGAAGGATAACTAGAGATCCCCTGTGCGTAAAAGCGATATGGATGAACAAGGGGCCACCGGTAAGTGACTGTAGTACTTACCGCCTTTAGCTTGGTTTTGGATTTACCGTGCTTAGCTTGGTTTTGGTCCACACTTCACAGGTCTGAAAGGGGCATTCAGAGGTTCGATATCCCACCCTCCTTTCAGCTTCAAAGTGCGCAGGCGCTGCGGGTGCAGGTACAGGTCTGGTTTGCAATAGGAGCTGTAACTCCCGATGTGGGTGTTGAACATAGAAAACACTGATGCAGCCTGGGCACAAGAAGGAACTTGGGGAAACCACCTTCCGCGACCGTCACTGTAGCACAGTGACACGGCGGCACCCAACTCTCGCAATCTGATGCTGCCTTCTCTCTCATGGCCCAAAGCAGCTGGGACAGCTAAATTCGGTGGAAGGGTGCTTTGCAGTGGACGTTAGGATTCCCCAAGGTTTCAAGTAAAAGCTCGACACGGCGAGTGCCTGCTCGGTGGCCAATGTTTGAGCTGGACAGTCCACTGGATGGCCCAGGGACACTTCTGAACAAGCTCTATTGTAGGGCAACCAGGAGGCATCGAGAGTGATTAGCCCCACCACTCTAAATGTTCAAAGCACCTTCACAAGTTTTCTGAGCTTGAGTGCAAAGCAGGTCTCCACCAGGACAACAGGAGGCTTAGGGTGCCTACCTTCTTCAGCGTGTCTCAGGATAGTCTTTGGTTCTGCTCGGCTCTTCCGGATACTTGGCTCCGTTCCGAGGTCGGTTCAAACTTGTTGCTGATCTGCTGGTCTGCATTCATGACCCCTCATATCTAAAAGTCTGGTGGGTGCTTGCACCCGGTCAGCCAATGAGAAGATCTGCCCCACTCATGAGCACCAGCAGTGGTCCAATCAGGGATCACTGGGGTCTTCATGCTCTCATGCACACCAGTCATCCTGGCACCAGGAGTATGGATTGGGACCATACAGTCCCAGCCCACTTCCTGGGTACCCACACACGTGACCTGCAAGAGCCCATGAAAGAGGCAGCTTTCACAGGCAAATGCATGCCCAAATAAGGAAGTGCTGGGTCATGAAGGTCAGGGGCTGGCCAAAGGACAAAATGGCCATAGGAACAGACAAAAGGCCTTGGGGCATGACAAACACTAGCCACATTCATGAGCCAAACACGGTAAGTGCGGTATGGCTTGGTAAAAAGTTATACAAAGAAAAGCTTCTGCTGCCACCAATTTGTTCCTTTGCCCACTACATTTGCCACAACATCCATAAGGGATGACTAGGGCCTGAAAACACCAGGACCCCATTGCTTGGTACAGTAATGTAATTTGCGCAATGATACAATATTACCAGAAGTGGCAACAAAGTCGAAAGACTAAGAGAAACAAAATTTCCCAGTACTGACAGCCTAAAGGACGTGTCAGTTTCCCCATAACAATGAGCGAACGCCCAGTGGAGTGCAGCTGAAGGCCAAAGTCAGGTCAGGACACTGTAACAAAAAGCAACAAGTTTGGGGGGTCCATAAATGGAGGGAAAGTTACATTCAGACAAATCTTTCCTAACACTCACCACTCCCAGACTAAGGACAGGGGGAACTAATCCACCTCTGGATGAGTCTCATGTACAGGTCGGTTCACCAGTTCCGGACAACCCATCAGCATTGCTGTGTTGGGTATCTGGCCTGTGTTCAATGGTGAAGTCAAAACCTTGCAGGCTAATAGACCACCTGACTTCATGTTCATCAGCCACTTTAAGGGCCTATGGTCAGTCTGCACAGTGAAGTGGGTTCCATAGAGGTAGGGCTTCAGTTTACTAAGTGCCCACACTATGGAAAAACATTCCTTTTCCACTGTGGACCACCTGAGCACTCTGCCCTTAGGCTGGCGACTGATGAAACCAATAGGCTGTTCCCTGCCTTTCTCATCTAGCTGTGATAGAACTGCACCTATCCCAGTGTCAGAGGCATCTGTCTGCACAATAAAAGATTTCTGATATTCAGGGGACCTGAGAACAGGGGCCTGGCACAGGGAGTCTTTTAAGCCTTGGAAGGTGTTCTCATACTCCTTAGTCCAAGTGATGATTTTGGGTTTTCTTGGAGTAGTGAGGGTAGTTAGGGGGCAGCTATGGTTTCATAGTCTGCTATGAAGTTCTGGTAATGCCCAGTGAGGCCCAGGAAAGCTCTCACCTGGGTTTGGGTTTTGGCAGTAGGTCTTGTACTGCTTTTACCTTACTGGGAAGAGGTTAAATTCTACCTCCACCAACCTAATGTCCAAGGTAGACTACTGAACTCTGACCAATTTGACTATTGCTTGCCTTTATTGTCAGGTGGGCGTTCTGAAGAGCCTGCAACACTTTCTCTAGGTGTCTCACCTGTTTTTCCTAAGTGGGACTGAAGACTGCTATATCATCCAGATATGCAATGCAGAATTCATCCAACACATTCAAAACATGGTTGTCCAGCCTTTGGAAGGTGGTAGGTGCATTCATTAATCCAAATGGCATTAACCTGAACTAGTAAAACCCTTCTGGATTAAAGAATTCAGTCTTCTCCTTGCATCCTCTGCTAGGGAAATTTGCCAATACCCTGCAGTGAGATCAAAAGTGCTATCATACTTGGAAGCACCCATCTTGTCTACCAATTCGTCTGTTCTTGGTAGGGTGTGCGCATCTGTCTTGGTGACAGCATTCAGAGGCCTGTAATCCACACAGAACCCAAACTCAGAGGTACCTGCCTTTGACACCAGAACCACAGGATTGGACCATGTACTACTGGAGGGTTCAATCACCCCTAGATCCAACATTGTATTGACCTCAGACTTGATGTGGGATCTCACTTTATCTGACATCCCTGTAGCTCCTACTTTTGGTAGGCACACTATCAATTTGTCATGATGCCTACCTCCAAGGAGCCAGGCCCAGCCCAGCAACCCCAGAGGCAGACATCATTTTCCCCAAGGACGTCTCAGCGGGCCCAAGTTGGGGCCTTTTGGACGCAGTCCTGGCGCCTTTGGCGCCAGGCTCATTCTGGACCCCAGTCCTGGCGCCTTAGGCGCCAGGCTCATAAAGCAAGACATGTGTGTAAGTGTTTTAATGTGCACTTACCTGAAGCAGACCATGCTGCTACATCCAGGCCCTCTTGAGGACTGAATGGGACTACTTTATCTTTTGGACTACTTTATCACTCGGGTGTGGTCTGAGGAAGAATACATACCTGAGTGGAAGGATACATACCTGGAACTACTTTACAGGCTATTTAAACCACACCCGAAGAGCAGCACATGCTTCGCGTTGTTCTGCATCTTGCAGCTGGACGCTCACCGTGTTTGCTCCTGCATTCGGACTTCTGCCACGCCTGCCAGCATCCTGATCACCTACAAAGGAAGAGAAAGAGAGAATAGGAGAAGGAAAAGACTTTACCTGCAAGATCCACATTCCGGAGTCAGCTCGCCGACGATCCTGCAAAGGAAGACACTTAATTTAAAAGCACATCGCATCGACCGCCGCAGCGCCGCATTCCACTCACCTTCACAGGGCGCCTCCATGTTCAGCAGCGATCACCCGGATTCGCAGCCACGCTTCCACGCCTAGGGAGAAAAAGACAAGAGCAAAGGTGAGAGAGAGAAGGGAATGAGGAAACCTAAACCTCCATGTTAAGACTTACCTGTTGGGTCATTCCCTCTTCATTTCGGGTCCGCGCCGCATCCAGGCGTTTCCGGACCCCGGCCCCTATGGGGAAAAAGACATTAGCGTCAATGAGCGAATGAAAAGACATTACCCAAAAACGCTCATCAAGACTACCTGATTTCTACAGGGATTGCACCTCGCATCTCGGGTCGGTGCCTTTTCCCCGGCATTCCGTACCCCGGCCCCTATGGGGAAAAAGACATTGACATTAGCATATTGATGCAAGGACAAAAGGGTAACCTTTCAAGGAACTTACCTGGAAGCCAAGCAAGTTTGGTTCTCATAAAACCAAGAATCCAGTGAAGTAACTGGATACCAACGCGCCCCTGCATCAGAAGCAGGAAGGAGAGCTCGCCCTTCAAGACCCTAAGGTGAGACGCCACGGGAAGCACAGAAGGGTTTCGAGGAGGGTGAGAGGGGAAAGGGGGAGGCTGGTAGCATTCCCCACAGACAGTTAATCCCTTATTCTCGCCTACAGAAGGATACTTTTGCAGGCCGGACAAGCAGGAGTTGGGAGTCCGGTCCAGTCCATCTTCTGAGCCCCGCGCAACACCTTAGAAGAGGTCACAGCAGCACGATCCTGGCCAGCGCCTCCGTGGGAGTCAGGTGAGCGTAACACAATTTCATGTTTGCACCAAGGTGTCAAGCCTGGAGTAAGTGAGAACAAGGGGTAGAATTGCCTCAGCAAAGTCCTCTCCTCGCCTTGGTGCTGAGGAGACAGTTGAGGAGTCAATTTGACACCTTCAATGGAGCCACCTGAAGGACTGCCTTGGAATAGATCATGGAGGGGTTCAGGTTCCCCTTCTTCTCTGTCTGATGCCAGAAGCAGAGTAGCCATTTCAACGCTAGGGATAAATGCCTTCAGTTTATTCACATGGAACACTTTAGGGGCTTGACCAGGCCTCCCATGGTCCACTAAATAGTTCACCTCACCTAGTTGCTCCGCAACTTTGTAAGTGCATGACCATTTATCCTGTAGGGCCCTAAGCCTGATAGGATGCATGAGTAGGACTTCTTGGCCTGGGGGAAAATGTACAAGTTAATCTTTATGGTCATACCAATGTTTGACCAACTCCTTTCCAGCCTTCACCTTGTCACTGGCCTGAGTCATCAGTAAGGCCATCCTCTTTCTCAAACTCAGTCCACCACATTTGTAGTGACAGGAGGAGTGGGGAGCTCCCATCCTTCCTTGACTATAGCCAGTGGTCCCTGGATATGGTGACCAAAGAGAGGTTCAAAGGGACTGTAACCAACCCCTTCTTGAGGGACCTCTCTGTAGACAAAGAGTAAGCATGGTAGGAGGAGATCCCACCTTCTTCTCTGGGGCTCCTCAAGAGCCCCAATCATGCTTTTGAGAGTTTTGAGAGTTCTATTGAATCTCTCAACTAAGTCATTTGTGAGCGATACGTTGAAGAAAGCTTACAGGAGACCCCACACTCCTTCCACATATCTTGCATGTACTTAGACATAACGTTGCTGCCTCTGTCAGACACAACCTCTTTAGGGAAGCCAACCCTGGTGAAACTGCCAAGTAATGCTTTAGCAACTGATCTGGCAGTTACTGTCTTGAGTGGGATGGATTTAGGATACCCGGTGGCATGGTCAACTAACACCACAATAAACCTGCTGCCAGAGCATGTTGAAGGGTCAAGGGGACCAACAATGTCAATCCCTACCCTCTCAAATGGTACACCCACCACAGGGAGTGGTACCAATAGAGCCTGAATTGTTGCACCACTTTTCCGAGATATCTGGCAAGTGACCCAAATCCTGCAATGGCTTTCTTTCTGGACACCCATTTTGGGCCAGTAGATATGCACGAATAACCTCTCCATTGTCTTCTTGACCCCAAGATGACCTGCAAGGGGGACCTCATGCACCAACTGCAGGAGGAAGGGTCTCCCTTGAAGGGGGACCTACAACCTCCTATGGTCCCCTTCAGTGGACTCTGTGGGCTCACTATACAGGAGCCCACCTTCCCAATAAATTCTATGCGAACTAAAAAGAGAGGTTTTACTTGTTCTGCCACTCAGATGGCTCAGTGATGATGGCGGTCCTCATGCAGAAGAAGCCACAGGGACACAAACCACTGACTTATTATAGTGGTATTCTAGACCCAGTTATGCAGGGACACTTCCCCTGTGAACAAGCGCGTGTAGCTTCAGCGTTTGCAATAGAAAAGGCAGCAACAATTATCATTGGTTGCCCCATACTACTGTACATGGAGCATTCGTTATTTGCCATTTTAGAAAAATGAAAGAGCACACTGATGACACAAAGGGCTTCAGGGTATGAGGTTATACTAACCAACCCAGCAATTGAGGTAATGAGGTGTTGTGTGGTAAACTCAGTGATATTCATTGCAGAACCTGCAGAAGAAGGGGAATACGCACATGACTGTGCAGCACACATGGACAGACTGGAAGGGAATATATAGGTAGAAGAAGAAGAAATAGAATGGGCAGACATGATCTTCATTACAGAAGGGAGACATACTGGAGCTGCGATAGTGTGCTACAAGGACAGGGAATATGTAATGGCATCCCAGCAGAGATTACCATCGCATTATTAAATGCAGGCAGCAGAGTTAGTGGCCATGACTGGTGCATTAAACATGACGGAAGGGCATGCAGCTAACATATTCTCAGATTCAGCTTATGTAACATCTACAATACATTTGTGATTAGAGCGATGGGAGAGAAGGTGATTCAGGAGAAGTGACGGGTCCCCAGTACAGCATGCTGAGTTGCTTAGGCAACTGATTGAGGCACTGAAATTGCCAGTGGAGGTGGCCATAATAAAGTGTGCTGCCCCTACAGGTGAGCACGACCGAATATCTGTAGTGAACGAAAAGGCCGACAGAGCAGCCAAAGAAGTGGCCCACCTAACTAAGGGAAGTATGAGGCTACATCTGGGTAGGAAAGGGAGAATACAAATAATGGCGGCAGAGGGCAAGAAGGGACAAGAGGAAGAAAATGGGGAAAACTCTAATACAAAACTGATTGTCCAGATTATAGAGCTGCAAGGAGAGGTCCTGCAGGAGGAAAAGGATGTATGGATACAAAGAGGGTGTTCCCTGTCATGCACAGATTTGGTATGGAGACAAAATAGCACGGGGAAAACTGTAATGCCCAAAAAACTGTTAGGTGCAGCATTAGAACAGCTGCACTTTCCTGCCCATGTATCAAGAGAAGAAATGGCAGCAGAAATAAGTGTAGGATGGTATGCACTGAATGTACACAAGCGAGTGGCTACATTTATGGGAAATTGTGTGTTGTTGTCACGGCTGGATGTCCCAGTTTAACCTCAAACCTTTCGCCACCTGTGTCAGCCAGGGAGACTAAAACCACCCTATAGCCAACCAATGAGGCCAATGGTATAACGGGATTGGCTCTGCTAGGTCCTCTGCAGCTGTAGAGGGAACAGTAAAGTAAAGCACAATCAATTCATTAATACTGTCTTACCTCAGTCAATCTACCCATATAACAAATGACATAGCTGAAATGGCATACACAGGTTTATGAAGATGGAGTAGAGTCATGTAGCCTGCCGACACAAGGGTGTAATTCAAGTTTGATGGAATAAGCCTGATGGATGGAGAGCCGTATGTTCAGTTTCAGAAAAACCCAGCTTAAAAAAAAGTTCCAGGAAAGTTTTAGGTCAATATAGGTCAAAAACGTTCCAAGAAAGTTCTGGGTCACCAAAGCAGAAGGGTAATCCAAAAGAGATCCAGGAAATACAATCCAAAGTCCAGTAGCCAAAAAAGCCCAAAAGAACCAATGTCACCAAGGGTAATCCACAAGGCATTCCAAAGGGGAAATCCATAAAGTAAAAAGCCAAGGCCCAAGATGCAAAACAGGAATCACGGACAACGAAGTGAGCCAAAATGCCAGAACAGCTGATAAGTACTGTAAGCTGTTTGCTGGCAGTTTTCATAGCCTGGTTCTAACATGTCCGGCTTGCGACGTAACCGTGTCACGTGAGGACACAGTGATCACGTGACAACTCCAATCTACTTTGTGGACGTGCCGGTCGCCGACGTAAAGCAGCGTCGGCCAGTCGCCAAGGCAACTGCCAACAGCACCGCAGGGTATGGATCCAGCCAGGCACTGCGGGAAAATGATGTTGTTCGGGGTTGGGAGTCTAGGTAAATGCGCAACAGGTGTGTCAGCAGTTTTTGTTGGGACATTCTTTCAAGACTGTTAATGGAATATTGCTTTGACCAGAAGGGCCCTTCCGGCACTTGCATATTGACTATGTTGATATGCAAGAGAGATGTGCCTCTTACATGTATATGCTAGTTGTGGTTTGTCCGTCTTTACGTTGGCTTGAGGCAGGGCCCTGTGCTCAAAATGACACTAAGTCAGCTGCATAATTCCTAGTAAGAGAGGTGTTTTCAAGATGGGGTTGTATGCGATGAGGTAAGGTCTGATAATGGGCAGCATTTTGCCAATGACCTCTTCAAGGAAATAACACACCTCTTTGGAATAAAACACAGAATGTGCACAGTGTACCGGCCACAAGCAAATGTAATTGTTGAGAGATTAAATGGCTTTCTTAAAGAACGCTTAGCCAAGCTAACAAAAACATTGTGCAAAACTAGCTTCATTGCCTCCCATTGGCTCTTTTTTTTTATCACTTTATTTAAAATTTTTAACAAATAACAGAATAGAAATCTTCCGTACATCGCATCATGTTCAAATTGCAATGCCTATCAGAACCTCAGAGATAAACAAAATAATACAGAACACCTGAATATCAATGAATTTTGCAAATAACAATTACAATTTGAACAAAGAACCCTGACACTCAAACAATAAGACAAAACAACAAGAAACAAAAAACACACAACAAACAGCTCCCCATCACCAGACAGCATCTCCAACCCATGTGAGGGATTATCCACCAAGGGTTAGAACCCGACCATTACCCATATAAGTCATTAAAAGATCCCCAAAGCCGAGAATAACGCCCTTCTCTACCTTGTCGAAGGAGCATAACTTTATCAAAGTTCGACAAGACCTGCATATCTGATAACCACCCTTCCACACCCGGTTTCTTCCTTGACTTCCAGACCCGTACAATTTGTTTCATTGCCAAAACCAACCCTCTAATAATCCATTCTGCACAGTCCCTAGCTCTGTCTCCTCTACCCCTGTTGGATAATAAAATGATTGATAGGAAAGAGTGAGGAAGTTTCTCTTCCAATACAAGGTCCAGTCTATCCAATACCCCAGTCCAGAAGTCGGAAACTCTCCGGCACGTCCACAACATATGTATCAAAGATCCCTCATCACATCCACAACCCCAACATGAATCGGTGTCCAAAAGTCCCAATCTGGTCATCTTGGACGGAGTCCAATAAAGTCTAAAGAGGACCCTTGCCTAATATAACGCAGCTGCAAATCCATCTTTGCCTGCACACCTACATGAAGTAAATACAACCATTCCCGAACCGAGATATCCACACCAAGATCATCCGCCCAGGTTTGACGAAGCTTGTCCCATGCTCTCACATCAACCTCTTCTGCCGGCATTAATTTCAGATAAGTTGAAACCCCATACGATGCAGAACGGAGAGGTTCACACAAAGCAGGCCTCTCATTCATGCTCCCATCTAACATCCCTATCCTTTCAGTCAACAGTACCTTTAAGGCCTCATAACGATTTCTTTCTCTAGTTCCAATACCAAAAGATGCTCTCAGCTGTTCAAAGGAGATCATGTCTCCATTGTGCCACACATCACGGACCCTGAGTATGCCCTTACCTATCCAACTCTTCCAGCACAAGGGCCTGTTCTCTATTTGCAAACAAGCATTTTGCCATAAAGATGCATCATAATGCAACCAATTATTCTCACCCCCAATGTCTCTAGTTGCACCCATTGTAGGCAGCTTCTGTACTGAGGCAGGTAATTTAGACATTGAATAGAGGTCTCTCAGCACAACTCACCTGGTGCTGATAATCACTTGACTCTGCACGTAATTGTAACTGGCAGGCGAATGCATGCACCTACTCTGACTGCATGTTGAATTTCGGATGCACATAACACAGCACAGGTGTTTGGGTAAGAGCTACAAATGTACTTAACTGAAATGACAAGTGCCATAAAATACATCTCCCACCAGGATCAATGCTCAACAAGTCGGCCGACCAACGTTGAAGAAGGGACTAGTGCACACAGAAACTAACAGTTTCCACATGCACAGCTTCTGTACCCGGGGGACAGAGTACTCCTCTGTAACATTATACAGAGATGGCAAGAGCCAAGGTTCGCTGGCCCTTACCAAGTTGTGTTCTCAACATCCACAACTGTGCAGATAAAAGAAAGAAGGACATGGATCCATGCCTCTGGCTTCTGCAAGTTCAACAACAGTACCCCAGAAGTGTGAAAGGCAACTTGATGGAAAGTATAACAGAATTATTATTGACTTTTTTCACAGCTAACAGAGTTTACACAAAACCCACAGAGACAGAAGGAGGTGAGAAAGATACAAGTGGGGGGACTGGGAGAAGGCATAAATACAATGTGAAAAATATAGAGTTAGGATTGTTTTGTCTCTTTCTTGTTTCTCTTTTCTTTCTCTTCTGGTAAATACAAAAAATGTAGAGGCGTGCTCGCCAACAGTGAAAAAGGGACCTGTACTAAGAGCAGTATATTGAGCACTGAGAAGTTCGATGATTTCATTGGGGAGGGGGCAGAAACGGCATCTGAAACCGTGTGGTACGATGAAATGAAAAAGGTGGGGCGAGAGAACACCAATGGCATTTGCTATGTGTACTCACTAATCCCGCACATTACAGGGATGCCAAGAGACTTTCCGCAAAACGTAGCAGCAGAAACAGGGTAATGTCTGATGCACTTGTCTGTATGTAGAACTCGGGGCCTTTTACAGTCGCACAAAGTGGAAGTACAATGGATAAACAAAAGGGAGGAGGTATATGCAGATAATTACATACAACTGGAAAGCATGGCCAGGAACGAGGCAATGAAATAGAAGGGGCACAAAGGGGGGAGCAATTAGCTACTGCCCATAAGAGAATATATTGTAAGACCTCAACAGGGCACGATATTCCGTGGTGCCACACCAGACCCCTAATGTGAATAGGCGGTTTGGTGTTTCATAATGGAAAGTGGGAATGGGGAATAATGCAGTGTCACACAGAAGGGCTGGTGTGATATGAAGAGACGGTGGTGAAGAAAATAAATGAAGAATGCAGGGGAATATGGGAAATGAATGTACATGCCCTAACTTGGATAAATGAGAAACACTATCCAGTAGATATAAAGCCACTTACACAGCATTCTTTATGTTTCAGAGCGACAGGGATGACCGCACTGGGGATGAACGCTGGCTGCGAGAGGACGATGATCATCCCGGAGCTGCAGAAAGGGACCGCGGTGGTGATGGGTTTTGGTGGGCCTGTCTGTTCCAAAGCTTATGCCCAGCTGCCACCCGACTAGGCAGAGGTATGTGAACTAGAGACCCTCCACAACCCTACATCGGTCTCTACACCATGGCAGAAGAAAAAGAAAAAAGGCAGGCAGAGGTGAGAGACAAGCGAGGGAAAGTGATGAGAAAGAAAAGTAGCAGTAATTATATATCTGCCGAATCAACTCAGAGTGTGGGCACAATCCCACAGCACTTGTGACTCTTCGATAAAGCATCAGTTTTCTTCACGTCTCTCCTACTTCCAGGGGTGCAATCAGCTGTCAATGCTAAATGGCTGCAGATCACCCGCTACGAGGTTCTACATCTGGCAAATGCAACCAAGAAAGGACTTCATGGCGTGTGAGAAGATCTTCGCGTCCTGCATTTGGTGGCCCTACAGAACAGATTAGTTGTTGCCTAATGACTGCCATGGAGGGCGGGGTCTGCCACAAGATTGGAAGCAGCTGTTGCACAGCATAAATTCACGCCACTGATGCCGCCAATTGATCTCTCACAGGCTGACAAGGAAATACATGCACTACATGAAAGGTTGGTGAAAGGAATCTATAATCCTGCCTCAGACAGCTGGCTGGATTCATTATTTGCTTGGGTACCGGAGTGGCTGGCTGCTATGCTCGAAATAATTGTCCCTATACTTGTGATTCTTGTCGCCTTCTGTGTTGGCTCGTGGGTCATCAGACAATGTAAATATTGCAAAAGTACGATATATAATGTCCGCTAATACAATTGGTAATTAAGAGAGCAGATTAGAAAGAGAGACACCCAGGGAGGATGGTGTGCGTGTAGTTTTTGCAGAAGACTATGATGCTTTTTAGGTAGCATGCTCCCCAGATAGGTGGGATTGTTTAATAGTAGGAGACACACTGGAAGGGTACAAGAAAGAAGGAGGGGATTTGGACAGAGTAACATCTCTATGGATGACCATGGAACAAAGGGGTACTGATGGGGGAAGGAAGTGTCGGTCGAAAGATTGATCGAAGGGGAAAAGTAATGAAGGTGCTGATTCAGCACCAGAAAGGGGGGTGCACTTACTAATTGTGGGAATAACGGTGACATGTTGGGACACCCTAAAAAACATGGGGACCCCAGGGAACTGTAGTAAGGTCCAAAGACCATGCATGGAGGGAAACAAAAGGGGACACTCTGTACAAACCCCTGTATGGGCACAGGGGACTCTGCCACGTAAAGGCGAGGATGGCCAAACTGCAGGTAAACTCTCTTCACAGGTGTACCACAGGGGGGCTTCACATCACAGAACAACTTCAAGCACATGGCCCGTGCACTGCAGCTGAAGGAGGAGAGAAGCTGACTCCAGGCTGCTCGTCTCTACTTGTGGGAGCTGTGGAAATTGACCTAACACAGAAGGCACTCGCATGGCACCAAGGCGGTGTCAAATCACGCCTTGGACGGCGGGTATGGGAACAAGGATGCAGAATGAAGGGACGCTCCAAGAAGAGCCAATCAGATGGTAGGTTTTGGTTTTTCCCGGTAAGTAACAAGCCCTCAGAGTGTCTACAATAGTGTTTGCGAAGTTAATATCTTGCAAGTGCCGTGTGAATATCTCCCTTCCCACTAGCTCAGGGTGTCTCGTGTTCCTTCCTTTCTGGTGCTGACCAATGGCAGTTAAATAAAGATCCAGAGGTCAGCACAATTATGTCTTTACTAATTGCAAACTGTTTGTAGGATAGCGCAGGAAGCAATGTGGCCACACGGGAGAAGATGGGCTGAAAGGGGGTAGATCTGTTTGCTCCAATCATGTCCAGCTAATGTATGCCTTGCATAGGGGTATGACGTAGTCCATCCACCCAGTTAGTGTCTTGGGAACCAAGATGATGCGAAGCTTGAACTGCAACTATATCTAACTAAGCAAACATTGTTTTAACTGGATTAAACTATTGTTCGCTGTGAGCCAGCGCGTCAGCTCTCATCAATCAGTTCTGTTCCACTTTGCTGTGTGATTTGTGCTCGCCCAGCTATAATAAACAGTTTTACTCCTTGCCCGGAGTGTGCTCCTTTTTGGACTACTGCTAACCTCTTTATTATTAGCCCTGGGGGACCCCTGATACAGTTCCACAACTGCTATCTCCTCATGGTCGACTTGGGCAGCTTCTGTGTAACGTTTCCCTTAGTTTCTGATTCAACACTTTAGGTGAAAGAATCAGGAGAATGACTCCCTTCTCCTGGTTCAGTTGGTTAGCCTTTGGCTTACCTTTGGATAAATTCCTGCAACAGTTTTGATCAACCTTTTCACTTCTTTCCAGACTTCTCTTAGGGTTTGTTTTAAGGTCAAACACTCCTGTTGTTTCAACCATGCAGTTATTTCTCTTCTTTCTTTGCACTCCTTTGTTGGTGAAAACATGGGGGAATGCTCCTGTTGTGTCTTTGATCTCTTCTAACACTCTGACAAAGGATATGTGTCACTCTCTAACCTAAATGTCTCTTTTGATGTTAGTGTTGAAGGAGAAGACTCGTGATATGTTCTTCTCTTTCAGTCTCTTTGACAGAACTGAGCCAAGTAAGATCACCAGTGATGTAATCTTCACACTTGATACTTCTATCACAACTGTGGAGACGTGGGAGATTTGTCCCGAGGCATTCTTTCTTTTCAATACTCTTGATACAATTACAGAGCTGAGGGAGAATACTCCCAATATCTTCTTTGTGTTTGGTACTTCGGGCACATGTACTGAGATGAAGGAGATTACTCTTGATTTCTTCTTTACCTTTGGTACTTTTGAGGCAATTACTGAGACGAGGGAGATTTCTTTTGGGGCTTTCTTCACATTTGAGTTCTTAATACAGTTACTGAGATGAGGGAGATTACTCTTCTTTAACTTCAGCACCCTTTCCCCAATCCCCTAACAGGTCTCCTGTTATCTCTTCTTTGTTGGAGCCACATCACTGGTTCTTCCAGGGGTTTTGGGTTGATGCGTTCCCAAGGAATGTTTTCTTTGTTTCTCTTTCTGCTCCCCACTACTGTGCTTTGGCTGTGCACGATCCCCGGCGAGATGGTATCGGCACAGTTAATGGACCACTCGGTCCACCTCGCCGAGGTCAGTCTCCAACTTCCAGTCAGGCCTGCTCTCGGTCAGCCTGAAAAAGACTCCTGCTATCTGCTGCTGGGGTCCTCCTGATTGGAGGTTTGCTTCCCTAACGTAGCTTTTTGTTCCCAGGTTTCAACTTCCCGGGTCTGCCAGGCTTCAGGCCTGCTTTGCCTCTCATTGGGTCCTTTCGCTATTTTTACTTCCATCCACTGGGTCTACCCCAGTAGAGTGTCCCAGTCTTTTGTTTGTGTCCATGGGGTATTCTTCATGCCTCCTTGAGACCACCACTTCCCAGTACCTTCTGTAGTTGCCAATTCAGTAGTTTGTATAACTCCATCAATCTCAGTACTCCTGGAAGATGACTTGAGAGGATACTGTAGGTCCATTTTAGTCATCCTGGTCTTGATGGTATCAATATTTACTGTAAGAAAGAAAAGAGTATTACAATAGCATACAGTAGTGCTGTCAGATTGTTTCTCAGCAGACTTTATGGATTATATAGTCTCAAGGCAAAGAGAGTAAGGGAGTTCCATCACGAAACAGTCACTCCCTGTGAGGTCCTGCTTTCTGCCCCCCTTAGGGGGAATGTTACATAGTGGGTTTATCTCCCTAGCCTCACAGGGAAGGGCTTGCACCTGGGGAGAAATGACGTGATCCCATGAATCGTTCCACCAGGGAAATGGTCATGACCGGAGGAAGGGAGGACAACGTGATGAGATCCTCTGTTAAGGGGCAATGGAGAATGACATTAAATATTTGGAAGAGTGTGCTAGGGTGCGGTCATTGGCCAGAGGCCAGAACAGGTAAAATCAACGGAGCAAAGACATCAGTGAATGAGTGCTGTAAGCACTTGGAAATGGTCCTGTGAAGAGGTGCTGGGGCACTGCTGCAACAAGACTATGGCCCTCATTACAGGTTTGCTGGTATCCTTTAAAAGTGCTTGTAATACTGTGTGCCGGCACTTTTACGGGACCAGCATAGTATGTGCTACACAGAACACATTTGCTGGAATTACCGGCGCTGGTAACACAGACGATGTAAATACCGGTTACGGGACCAGCATAGTATGTGCTACACAGAACACATTTGCTGGAATTACCGGCGCTGGTAACACAGGCGATGTAAATACCAGCAATTCCTGAAACATGTGCCGGTAATACCAGCACATTATGAGCATGCACTTACCAGTAGTACAGGCTGATATTTGCTGGCATTACCAGTAAATTCATGCCAGAGACACGACCACCTCAGAACTGCTGGTAAATGGACCCAGATGGAGGAAATAATGGCATAGGTGCACCCAATCCACACAGGAACAGTACTAAAGGGCCTCACCCACCCCAAGAACACTTCCCAGCACAACCATGCTGCCACTCATTGTCGCTGCCATGGATCTGAAGGCGCTGTATGCTGATGTGCAGATGATGGTGCTGGAGCAACAGCAGTGGTGACAGGAGGCTAGGGACAGGAAGAGGAGGAGGATGAGCATGGGGATACAGGCGATGCAGGTGGTGAGGCGGAGGCGTGCCATGATCCCTTGCACAAGGGCCACACCATGGGCCCTCAGACAGCCAGATACACCTCCTGTACCACCTAGACAGGGAGACCATTCATGACCACCTGGCCCTGATTCAGAATGACATTGGGAGCAAGATCGCACCAGGACAGCCATGTCACGGCTGTTGAAGCTGGTGTCAGTACTGCACTTCCTGGGCACTGGCACATTCCAGCACTCTGTGAACCAGCTACATGGCATTTCACAGCCTGCCTTCTCCAGAGTGCTTGTGCAGGTGCTGGAGGCCCTCCTTGGCCATGCAGGCCAGCACACTGCCCTCCCAACCACCTAGGCACAGGTAAATACCACCAAGGCCCGCTTCTATGTGATTGCAGGCATGCCTCATGTATTGGTAGCATTGGACTGCACGCACACACACACATAGAGCTGGTGCCCCACCACACCTCTGAGGAGGTCTACAGGAACTGTAAGCAGTACCATTCCCTCAATATCCAGGAAACCTGGGACGCCGACCTGACCATCATGCAATGCTGTGCCCAGTTCCCAGGGTCAACCCACAACTCCATGGTCCTGCAGAACAGCACATGTACATTTACACCTACATTACAGCATGGGCCACAGGCAAAGGAGGTGTATAGGGGTGCCAGACCCCTCACCCCCTCAACGGTGTACAGATAACATGATAGGCAGATCAATGGTTCCAGTATTGTAGAAATCAGAATTACAATGCCTTTATTTATAGGTAGAAAAGTGCATGTGCCGCGGTACATATTTGGGTTAGAATGACCCAGGAAGTGAAGGGTGCATTAAGTATCACACATATATCATGAATATGTAAAAATATATCATGAAAAAGAGATACAAAGTAAGAAATGAAATATTGACTCACCGTTGGGTAGCATAGTAGGCAGACTGGGATATATTTTCAAATGGATGCCAAGCCACAAAATTGTGTCTAGCTTTAAGGCAGGTGTGAGAGAAACCTGACTCATGCTGATACAGTACAAGGTCTTTGGCAGCATCTTGATGCTAGATAATTGGATTTGGCAGGAAATCCAGATAAGATTAATAATGAGAAGGGCATGATGTACTTTTTTAAGACCAATTTGACAAGACCAGCTGCATCACCTGGCACCAAATAAATGAACTTGTTTTTCCACGGTATGAGACACTGAATAAACTTGGCCTCGAAGAGTAGATAAGAATTGACAAGTGATGTGATTATAATTGCTTTTGGCAGGAGTTGAAGGATGTGCAATTGTGTTCAGCCAGGTCTAAACTAGCCTATCAGTCTATGAGTCAGACAGCAAGTGTTTGCCAACTATTAGCTCATGTGGGCTTTGGGAGTAACAGATAAGCCACCCAATCAAAAGATAGGGAGGGCTTTTCTCTGGCTAAAAGGACCTATCAGATATATGTTCTGACAAGGAAGTAATTTGCATGAGGGTATTGCATTATTCAACTAGGCCTATATAAGCAGGAAAGGCAGAATGACTCTGGGTGCTTTCCAGAGTGTCTTGTAACCTGTAATAAAGATGGCTGTGAAACTCAACCGGGCATCTGTTCCTTTGTTCCTGTCTCCGAGTCAGAGTTCACAGATGCCAGAAAGCTTGATGGGATGGAAAATGACCCTCCTGTACAGAGGAGTGGGAGATCTCACAAATGCATGGCCAGCAAGCACCCTCCACATGTAGGACCAACCAGCGCATGCCTCAATTGAAAGGCCAAAACACACAGGAGTAGCATTTGACTGGAAATGTAGCAGTCACTGACCAAGCCATTACAAACCCAAAAGGACATCCACATGAAATGCACTACAGGTACCGGAATGCAACACTGCCTCCCCTCCAAAGCAAGTAAATCAGTAGACTGTGCCACCTAGGGCCAAGAGATATATGTCCTGGTGAGACATGGGGCATGCATGCATAGACTGACATTGAGATTCTGCTGTCACAGGCAACACTCCTGCCTAGCATTATTCACACATGTCAATGAGTCCTGTGTCATGCAGTGTTGCAAATTGTGTAGTCTCTTGGCTCTCTGGTGGATTTGCAATGGAAGGAGAGATCGGAGGGTTTGTTAGGGGGTTTGAGAGGGAGAAGAGCAAGAGAGCTTTGATGTGCTGTTGGCAGCTACAGTTACGCTGAACCGGTCACTGAGTGTTAGGGACTTTTGTGCTTGGTAGCCGTCATGTGGTGCTGATGCATGATTGTGCATTGTTTGTTGTCATTATGGGCGTTGAGAAGTGTGTGCAGTCAGTGATGCGGTGGATGCATGGTTGTGTTTACACTAGGGTCATTTAGTGGCAATACATTTCCTACCCCCAGCAATCCAACCAAGTGTGACGCACTTTCCACCCTTGAACAATCCATCTAAGTTTGATGCATTTCCTGCCCCCAACAATCCGCCTCATGAAGCAGAACCCAGCACAATACAAATGCAACATGGCTCAGGGGACAGCAGGGAGCATAAGGCTCAGCTGTACCATTAGACCAGTTGCATGATGTGGCTAACCGACACATACAGGCTAAGTGTAAGACATGGCAAATGTACATAGTTCTGCTCCATGCAAGATAAGGCTAAGCCTGTGTCCTTACCCCTTGCAGGTGACTCTGGATACTGCTGCTTGCGTGGCTGATGACCCCTCTGAGCAATCCCCAAATGCAGGAGGGAATGGCATTCAACAGGGCGCATGCAAGGAGCAGGGCATCCATTGAGTGCACCTTCGGGCTCTTGAAGGTACGTTTCAGAGGAAGTGAACTGATGTACAGGCCAGAGAAGGTAGAGAAAGATAGTCCTGGCATGTTCAATGTTGTATACCATCTGCGCGAGACGCAACATACCCCCGCCCCTAGATCTAGACACTCCTCCGCCAGTGGATGATGACGATGATGCTGATGCAGCGCCAGCCAGGCCTAGGCACGTGAGCATGGGGGGCAGGGCTGGGCCCATGTCCCATTAAGAACTCATTGATAACTTTTTCTGAGCACCCGTTTCACTCTGCACTTCCCTTGCACCTTAATGCACATGATCCGCGCACACAATAAATGCTTGCACCAAATAAGGAATGTCCATTCATTGCTTCAAGTGTTAACTATTCTATATTTAAATTACAATGCCCTGTAGCCACACCCCTCTTCCCCACACACTCTGTCCTCACCCAATCCCATCCATCTTCCCACACACCCTGATCGAACACACCTCTGCCCCCACCTCACACAACCTGTCCCCACACTGCCTCCCCCTCCCCACATACTCCAAGCACCCAAAAGTCCCAGTGTCAAACACAAAAGTGTCGAAAGATGAATAATTTTCTAGGCCTCTTAGCTACGGGGCCCTTGAATGGCCGATGTGTGGTTTTCAGCTGCAGGGAGCGGCGCATCAGGCTGCCCTGCTGTGAGCTCCCTGGGGTAGTCATGGTTGAGGGCGGGTCAGACCCCTGGGCTCCCAAGTCCTCCAGGGTTGACCTGCAGGATGTGAAGATGGACTCGGCATGACGAGGGCAGCGGAGGTTGCGTCCCTGGGCCCATGCGCTCCTGCGGCTGCTGACTTGAATGCACTCCCGCAGGAGCCTAAGCTCATCAGCTGTTGCTGTACCATTCCAGCCATTGCCCTATGCTGGTCCTCCATGGCACAGAGCCACAAATCCATTTCCCGGATATTTGGCATTGGTGCCTGAGGGGGGCTGTACAGGGTTGCCAGGCTGAATGATGGGGTTGGATAGGGGGTGTGGTCCTCCTCCTCTTCAGATATGCTCTACCGCCACGTTGGTCTGGTGACTGGTGTACCCAGGGTGGTGTGGAAGGCACAGGAGGGGACGGAGGGGCTACGGACCACAGGTGTGGGTCTTCCGACAGCTGGCAGTGGCAAAGCAGGCAGTGGAGCAGGTGCAGGTGTCAGTGGAGCTGGCACTGCTGGCAGTAGAGTAGGTGCAGGTGGAGCTGGCACAGCAGGAAGTGGTGCAGGTGCAGGAGGAGGTGTTGCTTGTGCAGGTGGACATGGTGCTGCTGCAGGAGGTGGCTGTGCTGGTGCTGGAGGTGGCCGTGGTGCAGCCTTCCAAGGTCTGGGTGCATGTGTAGTGTCTGACGATGTTCCAGCCATGTAGTCATCATCAGAGGATGTGCCTGTTGTGGTGAAATGAAAATGCTGTTAGCCTTCTGGGAGTCACTTCTGTGGGCTTGCATTACACTCATGCTATATAGTGTGTGTCAGTGTGTGTCCTGCTCTTGTCATGCTGTTTGGTTGGTCTATTTGCTCCGATGTATGCTTCTATATGTGGGTGGTGGGTGTGCACATTGACTGTTGGTCTGCCACGTGGCTTGTTGTGTGTGAAGTGGGCCTATGGTTCCTGTCCTGTTCTCCCTTAGCGCACATGGGTGTTCTTCATGTGTTCATGTGTGGGACAGTGCATCTTGGCTACAGTGCTTGTGTATGGCTATGTCTGCCCGCAACCCTTGGCATGTGTGTGTGAATGGCTATTTGCTGTTACTGACACATGTTGGACCGGTTCCCTGTTTCCCTGCCTGGTGATGCATTTATTTTGACACATAATTAGCCTTTACATGGGGTTTGTTGTACTTTCCACCATCGTATTGGGTCCCAGTGCCAGCCTATGTTGCCCCAACACCCTTGATGCCCTCCATGTGAAAGATGGAGATGCACATATACTCCCAGGGCATTGGGGTTGAGTGTGTCACTGTCCCCCCTCCTGTGGCAGCAGATTCCCTCTGATGGATGGCCAGGATGTTGGCGACCCGCAGCTGAAAGTCATCCCACCCCTTGTGGCAGTCACAGGTCATGCATGGGTCAGGCCCCACTGCAGTAACCTTGTCCGCCACCTCCTGCCATATAGCCATCTTCCTCCTTTGACTGGTCCTCCGATTGCCATCCCCAAATAGTGCATCTGCATTGGCAACCACATTGTCTGTGAGTGCAGTCAATTCAGACTCTGTAAAACGTGGCTTGCATAGCCAGTCCTCTGGCACCCAAGATTTTGCACTCCCTGACTTGTCTGCTGTGGTGGATGGGGTGGATGGTAGCAAGACATTACTGATTTTGAGTCGAATCTGTTTTTCAAAATGGCCACCGGAACGCTTCCCGTCTCTGCGATGACGCTGTTTCCGGTCGCGGTAATTCCGGCGCTGGACATTCCGGCTTTGGAATTGCCAGCACCAGTGTTTCCGGCAGTCTGGATGTTGGTAAAGTTGTTTCTGGCACTTTTCTCCCGGAAACATCATCAGTTTGTGATCTTTGCCAGTAATTCCTGCATGGCGGTAGTACCGTTTCCAGCAACGGGGACGCACACGCCGGCGGATCTGGAATATGCCAGTAATTCCTGCATTCGGAGTGCCTATAACGCTACTACCGGTATGCCGTAAATACTGGCATTTTTCCAGAAAACTTGTAATGAGGGCCTATATTAATTTTCTTTTTAGGTTTGTTATGTGTTGGTGTGGATGTCGAATGTGCGGCGTGGATGCATTTAGGAAGTACATTATTTATGCTTTGGAGTTTTACAGGTTTAGTGCTGCCATGGAGTTAAGAGCAGTAAGGACACGTGGAGAAAAGTATAGATTGTGGGTCCATGTAAAGGTTGGTGCTGCAGACGAGCAGCAAGGACTTCTAGGATAAAGATCCATGTAAAGTAAAGTACATTTAGGAGTAAATGTATAGCGACAATTGAGATAGGGTCTGTTGATATAGGAGTGAAGTTTAACATGAAGTCTGTTTGGAGATAGATATCAGAGAAATATTAAAGTGATGTGGCATTTTAATGTGTGCCAATGGAATGATCTGAGTGGTGAAAAATGATGGTGTGGTGTGCACCACCCACTATTGTTTGCCATGTGAGTGGTATCAGAAATGTAAGTGCCATGCAAGTGGAAAGTGATCTGTGGAACATTGGGGCACCAAACTAAATAAGGTAATGTATAGGGTGATTAAGAGGCTTGAGGGATCTGATTGTAAATAGAGGGAGAATAATGTGTTTATGTGTGTGCAGGTTAGTGTTGTCTATGCAGTGATGATTGTGCAGCTTTAGCAGCACATTATAATGTAAGAAATGGACGCAATGCACAAATACAATGCATGTTGTATGGTAGGCAATTTTGGAATGGATGTGCCAAGTAGATTTATTGGAGTTTGGTGTGTGTGTGTGGAACCACGTCCCAGAGGGCTTGGAGGTATTGTTTTGGTATTGAAGATGCATTTCGATGTTGGAAGCATATCTCGAATAACATGGAGTGCCAACTGTATGCTGAAATGGACGATGGTTGCGTGTTATCAGCATACGATGAAGCTAAGGAAGTTTGCATCTAATATGTTAAGAAATATAATTGCTGCGTAGGTAAAATCCCATACATCCTCTTTGAAGTTGTGGATGCAGGAAAATGAGTGACAGTGAGGGAATCAAAGTTGTGTGTTGTTACTTAGTAATGCCGCTGTTACTGTTATTGTGTGTTTCAAGTGGTGTCACTAAAGTTGGTGTGCGGTTTAGTATTTGGCAACACTGGATTAGGTGCCAGTTGCTGAGACGTGGACGTATTGAAAGTGTTATTAGGAGCTATGTAGTGCGTCAGGGGTCAATATTGCGAGGCGGACAACTGTTTGAAGATCTCTCAAAATATGCCATTTTATTTTTAATAAATATATATCAAAATGCCTCATTGTCCCTGCTCTATCCCTGCCTACTCTAAAAGCTAAGGGAACACACTCTAACACAGGCTAACTGGCCCTCATACTAAACAAACGACACATAGAGAAAAGGTATGGCAATTCAACATGGGGAGGAAGGATAGCTCAGGGGCAACACCCTGTCTTGGAAGCAAGACAACGCGGCACAACACAGGTTCGAATCCTGATCCCACGCTTAGAAATCACTTGTTTTTATTAAGAACGTTATAAAAGAACAATTATAATTCTAACATGAAATTAACATTATTCACATTTCCTAAATTATGTTTTAATGTCCTCAGTGACTTACCTGCCCCAGGATTTATAGTCTCTTCATGAAAATGTTCAACCATAAAAAGAAAATGTCTGAGTTTTTGATGATTTTAAGTCAAAGCAACTGTTCATCAACAGAAGTTTCCACTAGCAACAAATCTTCTTTCTTGGGTAAAGCTATCCACTTTCCAATTTTAAGAAAATAGCCACAATGGTAATCCTGGCCACGATGCTTAGTTGATTCCACCGGAATATTTGCCACAATTCAAAGAACAAAGACAATATCCACACTGTTCATGTTATACAGTTCTTGGTGAATAGTTAGGACTTCTTGAATTATGGTTCCGACAGTTAAACGGTTAGGTTTGTCAGGATGACTTCTTACTGCTGCAGCTTCCACTTGAACAATAATACTTCTACTTGCTTTACTATGAGAGCAGTCACCTTTGTTCCACAGTATTTCACCTTGGTTTTGACAATGTAGCATCTACTGACAATTTTCAACACTTTGAACGATCAGGAGTAAAGGGTTTAGTGTTAGGTTTTAAGAGATTTTGATCTCTTGTCTTATAATGTAACCTCAAGGAATCGAGAGAGAGAGAGGAACACAGACCACACGGGAAATCCCTGAGTGACGTGACATCTGCAGGAATCCGGAACCAGAGAGCCCATGAATTTCAAACTCGCTTCAGCATATCGGGCAGAATGCCAATGCTGTGGCGTGCAAGCAACGATAGTGTCCAGCAAGGCAGGAGCCCGCAAATAGATGGTGGCAGGACCACAGGGAAACATCTGTGGTTAACCGATGGTCCAAGCAACTACGCCGAGACCATTGTGAAGGGGGAGTCTGATGGCGCCCGGCCTCATGTTCAAAGACTGGAGCACCGAAGTGAGATGAGACACCAAGAGCAGAGGGGAGATGACAAGAAACCATATGCCAAAGAAGGAAAGCCACGGTGGTTGACAGCAGGCAAGAAGGATCCTGAGGAACCCGACTCCAGAAGACGTGCTCCTTTGGAGAGAAGGTAACTGGGAGTACGGTAGTCAAGGGTGGCCTCGAAGAGAGGATTGTTATATTGTAGATCCAACTCATCTCAGTACTAATTTGTAAATACAGTTAATCTTAAAGCAAGTCAAGAGAAAGAGTGAGAGCCCAAGAGGGGAAACAATTGAGAAGCTCAACACCGAGAGAGAGGATCTTGTAATACCCTGGGAAAAGGGGAAAGAATCAAAAGTAATTGTAAAGTGGGATAGCTTGAAAGCACAAGCCATATCCTGGCAAAAGGGGAAAGAATCTAAAGTGAATGCAGTGTGATAACTTGAAAGCCTATGCCATAGCCTCGGAAAAGGGGAACAAATCTAAAATGAATGCAAAGTTTGACCACTCAAAAATGTAAGTTTTTAAAAAGCTGAAGGAAGAGAGAGAAAAGCCAGTGACCACACTACCTTGGGAAAAGGCGCAAAACAGTGCAACAGATAAAGGATGGACAGGCCAAACTAAACTGAATCATAATAAAGGAAGGGGGATAACAGCTCCAAGGCAGGAATATAACCAAGAGTATTTTAAGATCTACAGTCAAGAAAGTGAAACGTGTAATAAACCCACGAAAGACATCACAAAAGGGAGAGGAAAGTTACCAAGCCCATTTGGAAGAGTTACAGAGGCTGATCAAAGAAGTAACGAGAAGATATTTAAGAACCCTACGCTAATTAACAGACAGATACTAAAAGTATCCAAAGGAGAAGGGAGTCATTCTCCAAGAATAATTTAGTTTACACAGTGGTAGGGTCAGTTAGGGTAGTTTTGGCCAGCAGACTTCTTTATTTGGACTTCCACGACTGACTGACAAGCACATTTGTTAGTAAGTTAGGCAGGGAATTCCTATAGTGTTAGAGAAAGTTAGGCCTTAAATATTCTTATTTTAATAAATCATCCTGGCAATGTCACCCAAGAGTCTGTGTCTTCCTTCTGACTCACCACATAGTCCTGTTAAGTGGATCATAGTTCTAATAGAGTGGAGGGTGGTGTCCTTTAGTGTTGTGTTATTGGATTGTGGTGGAAATGCCTGTGATATGATGTAAGTACTTGAGCTTAGCATGGCAAAACCTGGCAAATTATAGTAACCTTTGCATGTAGTTATTATTCCTGGACGTAAGACAAGATGTCGAAACTGTTTTCCGCAATGATTATTAAAATGTGAATAATCTCACCTTGACCGATCGAGTAGACCATCAGGAAACAACCAAGTGCAGCTGTGAAAGCTACCCTAGGACAGCCCTGTCCTCTCCGACCCGGAGTGGAAATAACCAGGGGAGAGAACAGGGTAGCCAGGGAAACCCTCGATGGGGAAGAAAACCCTGGTCGAATCTGGAATTGTTGTGGATCCGGGTGGTTGATGAATGTCTTCTACGAGTGGCTGTGGGCAGGAAGGCTTCGTCTGGATGAACGAAAGGAATATGATCAGAGTAGTAGCGTAAAGTAAGGAATGGAAAATGGAAATGAAATGGCACTGTTAAGGGTTCTCACCAGCAAAGTGAAGGAGAGGATGAATGATTTAGGGCTTCGAAGGAGAAGAGATCGAGAGCTGGGAGCTCTAAAAGAAACAATCCTTGGGTCAGAATATGAATCGAAAGAGGTGGAAAGTAATTCTGAGTTTGTGTCACTTACAGCTATTGGGTGTTCCAGAACGGATGAAAGCAGAGTTGGCGTAATCGTGACGCCGATGGATATCTGAGCGTGAGGAGAACTCCCGAGAGATGGTGAGACCAGAATGGAAGCAAGAATCTGGGGATGAAAGCTTGAGAGACAAAAAGATTCAGGGTAAATCGAAAGTCAAAATGGAAGGAGCAGAGATAAGAAATCCCTAGAGGCGAACTCACGGAGCGTCTGTTGAAACAGAAGCGACGCGAGGAGTTGCCGGCTTCCGTGTTTGATAAAGGATCACGTGAGCATGCCGGAACGTCTCGGAGAAACGTGAAGAGTCTAGACCGCTACTTTCAGAACGGGAGTCATCATGAAAAGGATTCTCGGGAGTCGCGTAGAGCAGGGTACCACACAACCGATTGCGAGCCCATAGTGACCACCTCCCTTAATGTGTAACAGTATACCCCCTCCTCCTGCGGGGAGAACCCGGTTTACCCGGGTGAAAAAGAAAGAATCGACGAATCAACTTAGGAGCATGAACACCAGAAGCAGGTTCCCAGGATCGTTCAGCAGGTGAGTAGCCCTTCCAATCTATCAAAAACTGCAATTTTCCCCTCCTGTAACGAGAGTCACAAATACTGGCCACTTCATATTCAGATCCAGTAGCAGTAAGGACCGGAGGCGGAGGAGGATTCCCTGATCTCCGAAAACGGTCAGGAACGACCAATTTGATTTGAGATAAATGGAACACTGGATGAATTCGAGACCAGGAAGTCGGTAGGGCGAGTTTGATTGCTGCAGGCCCAACCCAGGATAGGACTTTAAAAGGTCCAAAATATCTAGGAGACAATTTAGAAGGTACAAGATGCTGAGGAAGGAATCGGGATGCCAGCCAAACAGAATCACCCGGGATGATAGTAGGGGCTGCCCGACGATGTTTATCTGCGTACCTCTTAGCCCGATCTTGAGCCTCTTGAAGAGACAGTCTGGCTAATTTCTGTCCCTCTCGAATATCCGAGAGAAGGCTGTCAACACCAGGGCAACAGGAAGCAGGAACAGAAACGGTAGGTACAAAGGAAGGGTGATACCCATAAGAACAATGAAAAGGACTGGTGTGAAGAGCTGAATGCTTGGCGTTGTTGTAGGCGAACTCCGCAAAAGGGAGCAGTTCTACCCAATTATCCTGGGCTGCTGAGATAAAACATCTCAGATATCCCTCCAAAGTCTGATTTAATCTTTCCGTCTGCCCGTTAGTCTGAGGGTGGTATCCGGAACTTAAGGCTCTTTTGATTCCCAGAATGTGACATACCTTCTGCCAGAAAAGAGAGGTATATTGGGGGCCTCGATCTGATACAATAGTGTCTGGGAGTCCGTGTCGAGAAAAGATTTCGGAAAGGAATATTTTTGCCATATCCGCTGCTCCAGGAAGTTTCATTAACGGGGTAAAATTTGCCAGTTTGGTAAAATAATCGATGGTGACCATAATAGTGGTTTTATTCTCAGAAGGAGGTAGGTCCAAAACAAAATCGGTGGAGATAAACTGCCAAGGTCGGTCTGGAATAGGCATTCTAGAAAGTAAACCCAGAGGAGACATCCGAGGAGATTTAGACTGGGAGCAGATTGTGCAGGCTGCAACATAATCACGGATGTCTGCATTTACTTCCGGCCACCAGAAATGTCGTTGAACAAGCTCCAAGGTTGAGGCGTATCCTCGGTGACCAGCTGCTCGGGAGTCATGACACATCTGTAGAACTTCTTGTTGTAGGAACGAAGTGGGAAGCAGAACCTGAGCTCCTCGAAAATAATAGCCCCTCTCTTCAGTGAGTTGATGCTTAGCGGCGATATCTTCACATAGGAGTTTTTTTCGATTTGTAGCAATTAGTACTTCTTGAAGAAAGTCAGTTAGGACTCCTATGAATCGTGCTGTGGGAAACATCCTTTCAGAACAGAAATTAGAAGTGGGAGAATCTTTCCGAGAAAGAGCGTCGGCCCTTAAGTTATGT
The DNA here is from genome assembly GCF_040938575.1 of Ambystoma mexicanum. Taxonomy (NCBI): domain Eukaryota; kingdom Metazoa; phylum Chordata; class Amphibia; order Caudata; family Ambystomatidae; genus Ambystoma; species Ambystoma mexicanum. The sequence continues at coordinate 663,709,024 of NC_090929.1, forward strand.
TTTCCAGGAAGAAAAGTGAATTCTATCCGAAAAGGAAGAAAGAAATAGGCCCAGTGGGCTTGTCTACTGTTGGTGGTCTGGGCATTCTGGAGAACTCTGAGATTTTGGTGATCGGTTCGAACTTTGACAGGATAAGAACAACCCAACAGCAGATGTCTCCACTCTTCGAAAGCCCGTTTAATAGCCAAAAGTTCCTTCTCCAGAACGGAATAATTTAGTTCAGCTGCGTTAAATGTCCTAGAGAGATACGCGACAGGTCTCTCTTCCCCCAGATCAGAGAGTTGTAACAGCACAGCTCCCATAGCGTATTGAGAGGCATCAGTCTCCACTATAAACGGCTTGGTCTGATCAGGGGTGATCAAAATAGAGGCAGAAGTGAAAATTTCTTTCAGAGTTTGAAAGGCACATTGGGCTGCTTCATTCCAGCAGAATGTGACGTTCTTCTTTAGTAATTGTGTGATGGGCAGAATAATTTCAGAGAAACAGGGGATAAATTTCCCGTAGAAATTAGCAAATCCTAGAAATCGCTGGATGTCCTTGACACAGGAGGGAATGGGCCAATCTAAGACTGCGGACACTTTCTTTGGATCCATAGATACGCCCAGGCTAGATAATACGAAACCTAGGTAAGTAACTTGCTCTTGATGGAATACACACTTTGAGGCTTTGCAATAGAGATGATTTGATTGGAGTCGACTGAGAACTGTGTTCACATGATTGACATGGTCTTTCGGGTTGGAGGAATAAACAAGAATATCGTCCAGGTATATGATTACAAAATGAAACAAGATGTCGGCGAACAAGTGATCCATAAATCGCTGGAACACTGCTGGTGCATTCACTAGACCAAACGGCATCACATGATATTCAAAGTGTCCGAAAGGGGTGCGAAAAGCGGTTTTCCATTCATCCCCAGGAGCTATTCTGATGAGGTGGTAGGCTCCTCTGAGGTCTAGTTTCGTGTACACAGAAGCCCCCTGGACTGCCTCTATAATGTCAGATATTAAAGGCATGGAGTGCTTATCAGGAATCGTAATCTTGTTGAGACCTCTGTAGTCAATGCAGGGGCGGAGTTCCTCAGAGTCTTTTTTGGGAATAAAAAAAAGAGAAGCGCCCGCTGGGGAGACGGATTCAGAGATTAGACCATTGCGTAAATTGGCCTGGAGATAGTCTTTTAGGACTGCCTTTTCCTTTTGGGACAAAACATACATTCTGCCGAAGGGAATGGGTTGATCTGGAAGAAGGGTAATATGACAATCATCCCTCCTATGAGGAGGTAGAGTGGGAAATAAGGGATTCTCGAAAACCGATTGAAACTTTCGATGACACGGTGGGATGATCTCTAGTTGGTTTATGGTGGGCCGGGATGGAAGGTTAGACACTTCAGTTGGAATGTGAACACCCACAGACTCCTGGGACAAACAATGGTTTACACAGTACTCAGACCCTAGGAATAAAGTACCCGCTGACCAGTTTATATAAGGGTTATGGAGTCGTAACCATGGGAGACCCAAAATAACCGGGAAATGAGCTGCTTTAATGAGGTCAAAAACCAAAGTTTCTTTATGATTAGCGACCAGACAAGTGATCGGTTCGGTCTGTTCTTTGATCGGGCCGGAGCTCAATGGACTTCCATCCACTCCTTGGATGGGAGTAATGATGGATTTGGAAACAAGTTGTATCTTGTGCTTAGTGGCCCAATCATTGTCCAGAAAATTGCCAGCGGCTCCACAGTCAATCAAGGCTGGTATGCCCGCCAACACTCGTTCAGAAAGAATCATAGATAGAGATACCACGACCATGGTTTGGCAAGTCGCAGTGTCAAGCGACATTCCCATTCGATATGGGGAAATAGGATTCGGAGCCACTACCGTCCTACCCCTTGGGGTAGGGCTTTGAAGTTTCCCGATTTAGGATTTGGGGTACGTCGTGGAGGAACCAAGTGACAATCCTTCAAAACATGTAGTGAAGAACCACAATACATACACAGACCTCCGGTCCTTCTTCTTTCTCTTTCAGAGGCGGATAATGGTCCCCTCACAGCTCCAATCTGCATGGGCTCTTCATTTTGGACGTGTGATTTATTTCCTGTCGGATAATATTCACTAAAGGATCGGGTACTTTTGCTCTTTTTCCGTTCATAGGATCGTTCCTGCAACCGGTACTCAATTTGCATGGTTAGTGTAATCATGTCTGCTAAATTGGCTGGGCGAGGAACTTTAGAAATCTCGTCTTTCAGCTCGTCTGTTAATCCCCTACGAAAAAGAGTTAGAAGACCCTCATCCGGCCATCCTAATTCAGACGATAACTGCTTAAATTGGGTTATATACCCTAATAGGTACTTTCCGCTCTGTTTTAGGTCAAGGAGTCTTTCCTGAGAGGATACAGTGATTTCTTTTCTCCCAAACATGGATCTTAGGCTGTTAGAGAAAGCAGTATATGAATCAAGGATTACATTGTTTGAGGTAACCAAGGGCGTGGCCCAAGCCAATGCGGGTCCAGATAAGTGAGAAATCACAAACCCCACCTTATCTTTGTCCGTTGGGAAGAAACGAGGTTTGAGTGTAAACTGGACAGTACAGCTATCAAGGAATTCTTTGAGCTTGTAAGGGTCGCCATCATACATTATCAGATGTAATGTGGACGGAGGAGTATCGGAAAATGCTCTAGCAACCTGTTGTCTTAACTGTATATTGTCTTGCTTAAGTGATTGTACCTCTAAAGACATGGCCTGCATAGCGGCCATGAGTTGCTGCATTTGTTGTTCCATAATGGTCTTCGTCTGTCAATATTTTCGGGCGTCGCTTACTATTATTCCTGGACGTAAGACAAGATGTCGAAACTGTTTTCCGCAATGATTATTAAAATGTGAATAATCTCACCTTGACCGATCGAGTAGACCATCAGGAAACAACCAAGTGCAGCTGTGAAAGCTACCCTAGGACAGCCCTGTCCTCTCCGACCTGGAGTGGAAATAACCAGAGGAGAGAACGGGGTAGCCAGGGAAACCCTCGATGGGGAAGAAAACCCTGGTCGAATCTGGAAGTGTTGTGGATCCGGGTGGTTGATGAATGTCTTCTACGAGTGGCTGTGGGCAGGAAGGCTTCGTCTGGATGAACGAAAGGAATATGATCAGAGTAGTAGCGTAAAGTAAGGAATGGGAAATGGAAATGAAATGGCACTGTTAGGGGTTCTCACCAGCAAAGTGAAGGAGAGGATGAATGATTTAGGGCTTCGAAGGAGAAGAGATCGAGAGCTGGGAGCTCTAAAAGAAACAATCCTTGGGTCAGAATCTGAATCGAAAGAGGTGGAAAGTAATTCTGAGTTTGTGTCACTTACAGCTATTGGGTGTTCCAGCACGGATGAAAGCAGTGTTGGCGTAATCGTGACACTGATGGATATCTGAGCGTGAGGAGAACTCCCGAGAGATGGTGAGACCAGAATGGAAGCAAGAATCTGGGGATGAAAGCTTGAGAGACAAAAAGATTCAGGGTAAATCGAAAGTCAAAATGGAAGAAGCAGAGATAAGAAATCCCTAGAGGCGAACTCACGGAGCGTCTGTTGAAACAGAAGCGACGCGAGGAGTTGCCGGCTTCCGTGTTTGATAAAGGATCACGTGAGCATGCCGGAACGTCTCGGAGAAACGTGAAGAGTCTAGACCGCTACTTTCAGAACGGGAGTCATCATGAAAAGGATTCTCGGGAGTCGCGTAGAGCAGGGTACCACACAACCGATTGCGAGCCCATAGTGACCACCTCCCATAATGTGTAACAGTAGTGTTAACACCTGACTAATCGCGTGGCTACCCGTGCACGTGATGCATATATATAAAATGAAGAAAACCATTTCACTATGTACAAGGCAAAACGGTTGGCTTTGTTATTGTTTGTTTTCTACCTGTGTACGTCCACGTTTTGTTACAGTAACTAGCCCACACAGTGTATTGGGTTCGGACACTCAGAACAACAACAGTGGCATTTTGAAATTAAGCGCAACCTCTCTCACTTTCAACCATAATCTGGTCCAACACCTTACCATCCAGTTTTTCCAACTCCTGACCCTTTTGCCAAAAACTGTTGTTTTCCTCCACTTGTGCAAGCAACAGTTTCTGAGCCTCAGTAAATATCATAGGTCAGCCATGTGACTCCATGTCACCAGGAGTTGTTTTCGTGACATGGGCTTTCATTTAGCAAATCAGTGCATTCAGGGAGCTCTGGTCTTGATGATTTCAATTGGAATAAATGTACCAGCAAACAATCATTAAAAGCAGCTCCCAGTTTGGAAACATGGTGTCACGAAGACAAAGAATCGCTCATTTAATTGTCCTAAAACAGCGAACACATGAGAAATTAGCCTAGTCACCTGCTACAAGAACATAATGTCCCCCTTCCTCAATCTAGTCATCAATTATGAGCATTACCGGCTTTTGAAAGGGTAGGACTCTGGGGATTACAGGTAAATAATCTAGGCATTACCCAATCGACGACTGGGGCGATGAAGAACGAGTAGGGCTCAGTCTGATTCATCCCTTTCTTATATGTTATGCCATACATTGTACCATTACATCAGACTACCTCTTCACCCCCCCATCCCTCCCACCACCGCCGCCACAATCCTCTTCTCCTCCATTCAGCCTCTAGACCCTTTGTTTAAGTCATCCACAAAAACAAAATGATTTTTAAGCCTTCCATAGGCCCTCAGCCCTCCATTCCGGCAGGCCAGTGTTTTTGGAGAATTTATCACACTATCTTCGAGGTGGTGTGGCAGAGATCTACGTCGAAAAACCGAATCCCAAAAGCTCGAGTTACAAAATTTCAAAGCCCACTTGTTCATATTTTACAACTCGAGCTTTTGGGAGTTTGGTTGTTTGTCCCCTGCTGTGCATCCAATGTATGCAGCGGACACCCCAGCCGTCCATTATATCGAACTAGGCGAGCTAGGGACACCCCTGCAAACCCTGCTCCCCCTGTTCGGTATTATGGATTTCGGTCTTTTCTATCATGACGAATGCGCACCAAAGGCGCATTCTGCTTTTTTAACTTTACATTTTCACCCGAAACATCATGAAGATGTCTCCTTTCACAAAGAGATGCTAAATTCTGGGAGGTATGGGCTGATGTAAAACACTGAGAAGAGCTGTTCACCTTTGCCTGTATCGTGGTGGTACATGGAACTGGGCATGGCAGGCTTTTGTCTTCTGCCACTGTCCCTTGCTTCTGTCTGTTAATGATTATTAAGAAAAAAACACACAGTCTCATCTCACGCTGCTGAGAGATTCAACAAGCTTCTCCTGCAGTGCCCCAATCCCACCTGTGCTGCGGGCTGTTGCTTGCTTCAGCTGCCCCTGGAAGCAGCGCTGTTCTTAGGGCATCCCAATTTTACCCGCTGAATGCAGATGTGCACTAACTCTCCCATTCCTAGCTTCTAAACTGGTTGCCTTCATGCCTTGGATAACCACACCCTTTGAACCATCTCAACTTAACTCCCCCAAAGGGTTTATGGTCATTGCATCGAATTCCTTGCATCTAAATGCATTTGCATCAAATTTTTTCCATCTAAAAAATGTGCACCGTTTTTTACCCTTTAACATCCTCCTGAACAGAAATTAACCCTTTACCCCCAAAAACATGCATTCAATGCACATATTTTAGATGGAAAAAATTCGATGGAATGGCATTACATGCAATGACCAGATTCCCTCCCAAAGGATTCCGAGACCAGCATTGCTGATGTGGTTACTCAAGGGATTTACACACCCGATCATTATAACACATATTTTGCCTCGCTCTTCAATCCCTTAACACTTTGCAGCTTGAATGGCGATGGCAGAGAGGGGCACTGAACTTCCCTTCCCCATATACAACATTATTCCTTTGATGAGCCCTCTGCATCCATACACTCAAAACTAATGACCCCTTTTGCTTTCATTGGAACACATCCAATGTGGCCTTTTAGACCGTCACACCCACCCCACGCTTGCGGCCAGGCCTCCTTTATTACTACAAGGAATGTTGACCTCTCTTCATCAAACAAGAAGCTGTACATCCTTGTGGGCACATGAGGCAAGAGGCTGTATTCCCTACAGCACTTATCCTGAGACCTTTGCACATTGGAAGGAGTCATTAAACCCCTCCATTTTCTATGTAGATCAGACCTTTGCTTCTGTTGCTCTCCTTTCTCTCCCTCCCTTCTTTTAATTTTCACCCTCCTCTTCATTTCATCCTCACTTATACCCACTTTCTCTGTGCTCGCAAGCAGGGGTGGGCTGGCCTATATAAACTCTGGAGATATCCCGGTAGGCCTCTGAAGCACGGGCCTGCTTTGTGTGGTAACCTATTTTATTTCCACATGTTTTCATAGGAAAAGGGCTGGGCTTGCTGAAAAGGTGTAATATGGGGCCCCTTTGAAAATGATTTCCAGGGCCTCCTTTGGTTCCCAGTCCACCCCTGCTTGCAAGACTTCCCTTCCTCCACTACACTATAGGGCTCCCCTCCAAACTCCCTTCTCGCCTAACATACACCTCAGGACAATTTTAACCAGGAGTGATGTATCTGGAGGGTCAGGCCTCTTGCTAACACTGTAGGCACTCCCTCTGTAAACCCTGCACGGTGTACTACTCCCCACCGCCACACCATTTGCAACCGGATATGAATGGTAGTTGAATTTGGGAGACTTCCCCCAACTGCAACTAGCCCTTCTTCTAGAACTGGCTCTCTACTAAGGCCCCTGACCCCTACCAATTGCCCCCCTGTGAAGTCTTTGAACTGAAGCCAAGGGTAACTTGCAATATTTCAGAAGTGGGGCAATATCCCCGAAGATCAGCTCTAATGTTTCTCTTAAAATGGCAATGGGGGGTCCACTGGATTTGGGGAACTAGAGCCTGTAGAGATTTGAACCAGGTCTGGAGAAATAAACAGGAGGTTTAGAGTACCATAAGGCTTTTGAACTTGGGTGGAGGGGGTGAGGGGCAAGATACTTGAACCTGATCCCAGATGCTAGCCGACTTCACTAAAGAACCCCTAACACACCGGCAGTCAAAGGATTCTTGGAACCAAAAACAAGTGGTTTTAGGAACCAAAGTGCCAGCTTTAAAGTTGCAGGGTCCTAACTGCAAGATGTCCTACTAATATTTGAACCAGAGTTCAGGTGTTAATTGTATCGCAGACCTGAAGGAAGACATCAGAAGTCAACCCAGGCTTATAAATAGGGCCACGCGTCAAATTGCAAAAGCCGCTGTTCCCCACAGGAGTATTTTAACCAGATCCAATGCTTGTGCTCTAGAGCGGGACATAGTGAAGTAGCCAGAGGGGAATCACCCGTCCTCGAAATACCTCGGATTGTGGAGAGACGAAGCTGGAAAACTCCCTAACCAAAAAAGTTCCGTCAGCTCTTTGCATACTGGTTGTCCGGCTATAAGTGATCCCAGAGAGAGATGAAACTGAGTTCTGGAAGATTAAGTTGCTCCATTTTCTCTTCACGGCAAAACAGTACAAGAAAGCAACACAACAGCCACGTGATTTACTAACATCTCGTCACTTCCTGCCATTTAGTGACTTTCAACACTGGTCATTGTTCTTCCCAGAAAACAGTACAAACTCACAATTTGTCCAACAATATTGCTATGTCCCTGTTATTCCTCTCTTTGTCCACTTGGAGGCGGTCTTTGATTAGAAAACCCCTAGAATTCAAACATCGGCAAAAAAAAAAAAAAACAAGAATTCAGTTGGGCGATTCTTAAAAAGTACCAAAAGTTTAAAAAAAAAGTGAAAAGGATGGCCTTATTTACAAAGGTGACCTGTGCCTTTTTGGGGGGCTGGGGCTTGCGTGCCAGCACAAACAGGGCCGGCCTTAGGGGCAGCAGAGCCCTGGCCGAATTGGCACCCCCCTTCCGCTGCGCGCCCCTGGTCAACAGGGGGTGGGGCCAGAAGTACCATTTTTTTTTTTTTTTAAACCTCCTTGCTCTGGCGAGGAGGTAATGGTATGAATAGGGTGCATCAGTGCCCTGTTGTTGTTGAATGCACTCTGCCACAGCGGGCGCATCTGGTAATGGTGAGGCGCCTGCCACGCCTTCTGCCACTATGCCAGCTCAGGGGAGCCCTTGAAGGACTCCCCCGAGCTGGCGTCGTGGGGGCTAATGGCACCTTTTATTGTTGAAGAGCCCGCGGCGAAGGGGCACATTTGATGACAATGGGGTGCTGAGCACCCTATTTTCATTAAATGTGCCCGCCGCTGCTGTTGCTTTTAATGGCAAAAGACCACCTACCGCGCCTTCTCCCGCTACCCCAGCTCGGGGAGCCCTTGAAAGACTCCCCTTAGGTGACGTGGCAGGGGCTAATGGTTCCCTGGGGGGCATGGCGCCCCGAGCGGTCGTCCCGGCTCGCCCCCCAGGCCAGGCCTGAGCGCAAATGATGAGTTGGCCAGTCCACTTAAATATATAAACTGGCTCTCGGCTTCTTAGTGGGGCCTGGGAGCACATTTCAGAGTGACAGGCCTTTACAGTGCCTGTCATTTTAAACTTTCAAATTTCTATTTCGATTTAGGGAAAACAAATGGAAATGGGAAAGCAGCGGTTTTCATGAGCACCAAGCACATGGGGCCAAGGGTAACTTCCCCCATTGTTTTTAAGTGACGGGGGAATTCCGTTATTCCCCATGGAGACTCTGAAAGTCTGGAGAAGTTCCGTGCAGGCTCCACAGTGAAGGGAACCGCAACAATGTGCAGTTGTAGGTGGGACTTTTCTTCCAAACTGCAGCCTCAGCGATATCTATCAGGAAGGCCCTGCAGCGCCTCAGCCACTCCTGCAGCAGGGCTCCTGGGAAGCACTTGCACCATTAGCCACACTGTCTGTGTTACCAGGAACGCACCTTAAATGGGCAGCAGTTTAATTCATGTTTGCAGAAGACACTGAACAGTGTTAGAGTGGCCCCTTCTGCTCAAATTCCTTGCACCAAAAATGGCAGGATTTACAGAAAATGGCTTTGGTGCTTTTTCTCCAGTGGCCACTCCTCCTTAATAGGCAATGGGGTGGACACCTGGCATCCATGAGGAGCCAAGCCAACCCAGTGTAAACACTCAGCACTTCCTAAGGATGCTCTCATGGTATAGCTTTCAATGTACACACACACACATGATTTTTCTTTTGACAGTCAGCATAGTACCGTTCTTGCATTAACAATGGGCAATGCAATGCAGGGGCATCTTGCTTCACGTATTGCTTGCTTATGGACAACGTATGGTCGCATGTGTGGATACTTGAGTATCTTGGCAGAACCAGCCTGGACAAGTTTTCTTATAGCATCATAGTATTATGGGCAAAGCAAACAGGAGTATAGTATGTAGGAATACTGTCATATACTGGTGCAGCCAGCTTGGACATATATGGGCACAGCATTCATGAACACATTTTTGTGGGCACTGGCAGAATGCTGGCATATATTGTGGGCAAAGGCATAATGAAAGTACATTGGAAAATGCTACTGTTCACTGTTGGTGACTTGACATTGGATTTATTTTATGTATTACCGTATAAAACAGACTGTAAGCGGCGTGGCTTTCTAACCAAAAAACACAAATTTAAACCATTATTTAAAACATTTCTCTGGGAGAAGAACCCGTGCTCCGAACCGCTTTTGATTGCCTCAGGTCCCGGGCTATGCCTGGTTGGTCCTGCATAGTCATGGTTAACGTTTGCACCCCTCCCATTAAAAAATTCACCAGCTGCCACTGTATTTTTCTGTTAATAAATGAGTGTTCTGCCTGCAGTATTCGATTTGCTGGGCTTTTCGAATTCCCACATAGAGCAGGCTTTTTGCATGTAGATTGCTGTTATGCAGCAGAAGTGAAAATATGTCCCTTTCCCATCCAAGCGGGTTAATCTCATGGGTCCTGCTATATGCAGATCTCTAGAGAGCCTGTGCAACCTCGCTATATGTTAGAATTCTGGCAGGTTTGTCTCTGCGCTTTTGTGATAGTAACATCGACTGTGCCACACAACAATGCAGCTGTTTGCCCCTTTGGAGACCTTAAAACGAAACAAATGCTTTCATTAACTACTTTAAGGCGTTGACAATTCTTTGTTGAAAATCACAGTAACTTTTATTTATTTTAATATTTATTACGCGCCACATGCCCGTAGGATTTAGAGCGCAAAGCCTTGAGGTTAAGGATTCAATTTGTCCCCCAAAAAATGTTGGCCCCCCCTTTAGCGAAAACTCAGTTATCACCCATGCTGCTTTTCCACTTAAAAAGAATGCACGAGAGGGGAAGAAATGACCTTGTCATGAAATGCGCACCCGCCGCTGCCCCCTCCCAGCCCCCACCGGCACCTGTGTGAAGAGGTGCAAGGGAATTTATTTGATTGCCGCTAGTTTTCAAAGCCCCATCTCAGCTGTCAATTTGGGATGCTCTTAAAAATCCTCAGACATGCACCCTGCAATGAAGCAAGGGGGTGAAACATGGTATGCGAAGATGTCCTTTCTGAATAGTGGCACTTTTTTTGACACAAGTGAAAACAGACGTTAGGGCATTTCATCACTTGTGCAAAACAACTTTTGAAAATCGGCCCTGATGTGATTCCATCTCACCTGAAGTTGCGACTCCCTCTACCTCTGCTTCCCCCACTTCTATTGCAGGTTTTCTACCTATCTCTAATACTGATTGCGTCTCCTACTGACCTGATCCCTTCCACACTTATTCTTAAAGTCTAACCTTCACTAGTGTCTTACCTTACTTCCTTTTTCAACATCTGCCTCTCTACCTCTACTTTTCCCACATCCTTCAAGCATGCATCCATTATTCCAATTTTAAAGAAGCCCACTGCTGATCCACTGATTGTCTCAAATTTCAGTCCTATTTCTTTACAACCCTATCTCTCTAACTTACTGGAACGGCTGGTCTATTCTTAAGTCTCCACGATTGTCTCCAACACTTATGTATTCTTTTCATTCATATCTATCTCAAAGATCATTTTTTGTTTCTTTGTCCGGCAATTCATCTCAATCTTTCCGGCTTGCCCACGATGTGCTTCAAGGGTCCGTCTTGTGCCCTTTTCTGTTCTCTCTTTACACCTCCCCTCTTGCAGCTGTTATCTCTTCCTTTGGTTTATCACATCACTTTTATGCTGACAACACTCAACTCTTTCTCTCTTTCTCGTCGTTCTCCTCTGATAGTCGCCTAACTCTTTCCGCTTGTCTAGGTTAGATTAAGCCTTGTGATCCACCTCTTCTCTTCCCCTGTGATTGACCACTTTTTACTCTCCCTTTTATGTCTAAATGTTGTCTGTCTGGTGAGCGCCCAGAGGCCATTGGGCGTGTGGCGCAATACAAGAAAATATTAGATAGCTCGTTGCTATTAAATCCTGAATGTCCTCTCACTATCTTATGCTGGATACTGGGAAAACTGAAGTCCTCTTTTGCCCCGCTAATACCCTCCTCTTCCCCCTCCCCCTCCTTTATTTCTTTTCCTCCATCCCCGCTTCCTATCTCACCCACGGACCAGGATCTTGGCCTCCACTTTGACTCTAATCATTCCTTCTCTCATCACATCTCTCTAACCTTGCGTGCCTGTCGCTTCCACCTTCATAATATTTGTAAAGCCCATCCATTTCTCACCATTCAAGTTTCAAAACTCCTAATTTCCTCCTTAATGTTTTCCCAACTTTTGTACTTTTTCACTGCCCTCTTTGGACTTCCTAGTTCTCGTCTTACCCCTCTCAAATCTGTATTCAATTCTTCTTTCTGTCTTCTCAGTCTTCTCTCTTTCCAAGATTCTATTTCCTCTTCTTTTGCCACCCTTTCAGACTGAAATTAAATTACATTTTCTCAGTCTTGCTCCTAGCTACCTCGCTGCTTTGATATCTTTCTATTCTCCTTCTCGTTCTCTCCGCTCTTTTCCCCGGTTTCTGTTGGCGGTGCCACGTCCCCCTTGTGCCCAATCTCGTTTTCACACTTTTAAGCTTTTAACCTCTCTTCCCTGGAATGCTTTCCCTTACACTCTTTGTTCTATTTCTGTCTATTCTTTATTTCGTGGGTCGCTGAAGTCTCATTTGCTGCAAAATCCCTGATCGATTGTTTTTTGAATGTTTGTTTATCCATTATATTGTATTGTTCCTTGTTCTCTGTACAGCGCCTTGGCTTAAGGTGCTTTATAAAACACAAATAAAATACAAATCTACTTTTTCTCCATTTTCAGTTAAATATTCTTATAAACTTAAAGGGGCCACTTAACACATTCTTTTTGGTGCAAGTGATTACTTGTGCCCCAAAAGGTTGGGCTTTATTCAAAAAGGGCATTACACATCGCAGCTACGCACAGTCGCGCCCTGCTTCGACCCCTTGTTCAATTGCGCAGATCAGGTCATAATACTGCACATTTTAAAGCACATTTCAAATTCACAAATGGTATGTGCTTTCAAATGTGCAGCAATCTAACAGTCACCTGCACCTTTCTGGACATTTGCAGGGGAGGCAAAATTCCTGACATTGACGCAGTCATTTCTAACCTTTTTGTGATTTATTTTTAAAAAGGGGTCAGCCAGCAGCTGTATGAACAGGGATGGAAATGTGTTTGTCTTCTTGTTGATATGTCGTTTTACATTGATGTACTTTTGAAGTGCCTGCTAGTGTGAAATGTGTCCGCAGCCCCCAGATCCGTATCGGGAGTGGGCTCTACAAACGGATAGGAGTGGGGCTGCTCGGTGCAACAACAATTTCAAAGGAAAGTCCACTCCCGAAATGGAAAGGCTGCTGGATTGGGTAGGTCGGGCGGCGGCAATGGCAGTAGGAGCGGGCGGTGGCTGCAGGTGGCCTCCCGCAGCTGGATCAGGGCAGTGTATTTTACTATTTATTTTATTTGATGCCACCCGCCACAGTCTTCTGTTTCGTGGGCTCTGGGGATGGGGTGGGGAGAATGATCATAAAAAGGGGCAGCGGAGAAGAATGAGAATTGACTCTCCCCGCCCCTACTTCGGATCTACTTGTTTGGGTCACTTTTATGGGAAATGGAGTATTGTTTGCAGTGTAAAATAAATGTGGCCAGTGTTTTCCAAATAAGGTGCCTTGATTTCTTCCGCTCCCTTGCAGAGCTCACTCGCATTTCCTATACCCAAGCCCACCTCTGCCTAAAGAACATGCATCTCTCTCCCTCTGTTTTGCCTTTCTGCACCATCCTCTCTCTCTACCTCTCTGTTTCTCTGTTATGTGATATTCTGTTAAATGAATTTATTGAGCACCCATACGCCCGGAGGCATCTTGGCGCTCATTGCATGAAGGGATTTCCATGTTAGAATGCGGCTAGAGCAATAGGGTTTTCAACATCCGACAGAAGGTAAAATGATCCACAATCCCACGAAGGGCGATAGGCGGTGCATTCCAGGCTTTGGCAGCAGCCACTGAGAAAGCCCGCCCACCTGTCCGTGAGAGTCTGATCCGGGGGACCGCCACCAGCATGGTGGATTGAGAACGCAAAGCACATGTGGGGGCATATGGCACACATTTCTCCTTGAGGTATTTCGCCCCCACGCCGTAAAAGTCTTGATGTACAATGCACATGGTCTTAAAGAGAATGCAACTTTAAATGGGAAGCCAGTGGAGCTGCCTTAACCATGGAGACATATGGGCTCCAAAGGGGGGGGTAAAAAAATAGAATCTGGTGGCAGCATTTTGGAGTAACTGAAGCCGGTTAATCAGATAGCAAGGTTGTGCCAAGTAAAGAGAGTTGCAATAATCAAGCCCACTCAAGACCAATGTAGCCATGACCGGGGCCTGGCACTCCGCAGGGATAAAGGGAAGAACCTTCCGCAGAATCCGTAGCTTAAAGTGACCAGTTTTGCAAACTGCCACCAGCTGCTCATCCATAGTGAGGGATGCAGATATTTTAACCCCCAAGTTCTTGACAACGAGGTAGGCACGGGGAGAGGGCCAAGAGAAGTGGGCCAGAACTTTGCAGTCCAGAAAAGGAAGGTAGAAGTGGTCCCTATGACCAGCACCTCGGTTTTACTGCTGTTGAGTTTTAGCCAGTTAGTTCTCATCCAAGCTCCTAGATCCTCAATGCACTTTCTATGCCGGACCGCAGTGTCAGCTTGAGTAAGCTCCAGGCGGACCAAGAGTTGGGTATCTTCCCCGTACAAGTAGTAGTGAAACCTAGGAGACAAGATGAGGAGCAGAAGAGGCCTAACATAGACATTAAACAAAATAGGGGACAACACAGAACCCTGGGGGACACCACAAAAAAAGTGAGACCGGACTGGAAGAGAAACTGTTTGGTAATGATCAGCCAGGAAAGCCACAAACCAGTCAAGAACTCAGCAAGACAGACCAGTGTCCGAAAGGCAGGAGACCACCGTGGGATGGTCGACTGTGTCGAAAGCAGCTGAAAGATCCGGCAACAAAACCGCTCCGACACCTCCCTGATCCACCAACCGCACAAGGTCGTCCAGAACCAAGTTAAATACTGATTCAGTGCCTCTCCCAGGCCCGGAACCCAGACTGAAATGAATCAAAATAAAGAGAGGATTCCAAGAAGGTGGAAAGGAGGGGGGAGACCAGTGATTCCAAGAGCTTCATTAAGAAAGGGAGAAGCGTCATTGAACGATAATTGCCAATTCTCTATGCCCCTCTCTTTCCTGAAACATGGTATGAGGGTATGAGCAGGGTGATGATATGCTTCTCAGTAGCGTAGCCAGGTTTTGATGTCATGGGGGGTGAAGTGCTCCTCAGGGCAGGGCTGCGCCGGTCTGGTCAGAGTGTTGTCAGGGTCACTACCATTTCCTTAATTTTGTGGGTAGTATAACTAGGAACTGTTGATAGGAAGGTATACTTTTTTGTGCATTATGTCCGCTGCAGCGCTGCCAAGTTGTTGTTGAACCATGTGAAGTGTGACTGACACACCTTTAGCTAGTTAGTTTAGCAAACCCCCGCTGCACTGACTGTACATGTTCACAGACCGCACCCATGTCCCCTGTACATTACCGTGCTGCCACCCCCTGCCCACCACAAACAGTTGCATTAGCCCTCCTAACTTCTGTCTGCAGCTGCGGCAGTCAGTGCACCCCTACCACTCAACACCTATATATTAGGTAAGGTGTGAGCAGTAAACCTCCAGTGGCATACCAAGGGGGGAGCGAAAGGGGGGTAAGCTGCCCCCGTTGCTCTTTTAAGAGCCAGACCGGGACATTTGTCAGTGCGACACCTCTCCGTGCGGCACCCCCGGGTGGTGCCCAACAGGAAAGGTGTCCTGCTGGCAGGGCAATGTGTGCCAAGCAATTCCTGCAATCCACGTTCATTGCCCTAGCAGCAGGACACCTTACCCTTTCCGAACAGGAGAGGTGTCCTGCTGCAAGGGCAATGTCTAAAGGAGCTCCGGGCAGCAGAGGGGCTCTCGCGTTGCTCTGTGTCAACAGAGGATTACATGAAGAGCCATTAGGCACTCATGGGAGGGGGGGCTATTAGCAGGGATTGTATTCCCTTTTTGGAAATGGGAGGGAGTGATCAGAAGTGAGAAGGGTGCATAATGCTGCATGCTTTATGGCATAATGTCTATGGCTTTAAAAAGCCAAGGGGGATTTGTTAGGCTCACATTAATCTGCATGATGCTATTGTGACTTTGCATGCAAGATGGGGAGAATAAAACTAAAGCCATACTCTTATTGCTCAACATATTTCTATGACAATGCATATAGTGTAAAGTTAGTTTACTATGAAAGGCTAGTTTATTATGTAATGTGGTTTGCTTCCAAGGCATTGCTATAAATTAATTATTATTTAAGCACATAAAATGCAAAGCAAAACCTTAATAAATATCTATATCAACTAAACCTGGGAAGATGTGCTCAGTTGCTTACATTGTCCACATCCCGGTTTCACAATTTAACCAAAGTGTGTGATTCTGGGAAAATCATTTAATCGCACTGTGTCTTATCTGCAGCTCTGTAAGTGATTCTGATTCACTTCATAGCTTATGTTAATATATCATACTATTATGAAAAAACCCTATGACTATACAGCTGCTCAATGCACAATAATAGTGCATTTAGTTATTTTGCACCACAAAGTTATTTGCCACCTGGCTTACTCATGGCAATTTATTCTAAAGTCAAGTCCATGGTTCCTCCAAGTATCAAAGACTGATGATGCTCCTTGCAATGTCCTTTTCTGTGAAGTTATTTCTGTTGGTGCAATCCCTACGCAAATTAGGAGGTTTGCATATATTTGGACTCACAGCGCCAGGACAGAGCTCTAATAGATGAGTTTTCTGCACCTGTAATGATCCTGCAGTTTTATTTTTTTGTTATGTTTTAAAATGCCATCTGCCACTAATGTTACCATAAATGAAGATTGGGGAAGGGGTGGGCAGTCTGGGAGCACGAATGAGACTGTATGGAATAGCATGCACTGCATTTGGGGGGGAAGTAGCAGGACTTTATTGTGGCTCCCTCCCTCCCCTATCTTGCGATGCTGAATACTCCACTGTATACCACGGGTCGGACACATGGCTATGCTATCCTATGCACTTTGCAATAATGCAGCCACAGATCAAACTAAGCCCCCATCGGAGCCGGCCTCAGATAATGACTGAGTCCCCACCACCTGGCCGACTCAGCTGACAGGAATCACCAGGGCTCCCTGCGGCACAACCTGCCTTCGCATCCGTTCCACATCCCTGTGGTCAGCAGCTGCTGCAGCAGCAGTATGGAATGGGCGGCCCCTGTAACTAAATCCTTCTGTTCTAACATGACAATGGTGAAGGCTTTTCCATGTAGGGACAGCTGGAAGTACCTACAGGCCCTGACTACCGCCTGGCTCTCCTTCTCCGCCTGGGAGTATTTCTGTTTGGTATCCAACAGGCTGCGGCTTGCATACAACACAATGTGGCGAATGTGTGGTGTCTGTTTGTAAAAATGGGCTAAGATGGCGCCCAGACGCACTGGACTGTTACCTCAGTCTCCTTGCTCGAGTTGAAATAGGCCATGTCTGTGGCCGAGGTGATGCTGGCCCTTATTGACTCAAAACTGTCCTGGCACTTGGGAGTCCACACAAATTCCTGCTTGTGAGCTCCCTCAGTGGTGTGCTCACGGTGTCATAACTTTTCAGGTAGTCCGAGCAGTAACTGGCCAGCCCCAGGAAGGTTCTCAAGTCTGACATGTTTGTTGGACGAGGGGCGTCAGTTAGCGCAGCTACTTTGTCTAGATCGTGGTGCATACCCTGGTCTGAAAAGATATGGCCAGAGAATTTTAGAGTCTTCTTCTGAAACTCGCATTTGTTTGTTCAGTGTGGCTCGGGCAGCCTCTAAGGTCAGGCAAACCTGATGCAATGGTTTGGCATGTTGTTGTGTTGACTTGCCAAACACTAGAATGTCATCGCTATAATTGAGGCAGTTTGGTATATGTTTGATGACCTGATAGATTTCTTCCCGGAATATCTCTGCTCCGGAGGATATTCCGAATTTCAGCTTCTTATAGCAATATAACCTCATGTGTGTCACAATTGTGGTGATATAGCGCGACTCCCGGGTGAGTTCTAACTGATGGTAGCCCTTGTTGAGGTCGAGCTTAGAGAATATTCTTGCTCTATTATGGCTATTTATTTATTTATTTATTAATTCTTTGTTTGTTAGGCGCTTATACAATAAGAATATACTGTTTCAAAGTGCCCACAGGGCAGGGAGGGAGGGAGTGAGGGAGGGCAGGAAATACATTACAACACAATATTAATAGCAGGGGGGATAGAGGAAGAGGGATGAACCTACTATGCCTTGTGAGTATTCACAGAAAGGACAAGGGAAGAGGGGGTAAGTACTGGGGAGTCCGAGCTTGTGGGTGAGCCATGGACGAAGTGCTAGGAATGATGAGTGCTACAGGGCCTGGGCTGTGGGAGGTGTAAGTGAAAGTCTCCAGAGCAGAGGGTGTGCAGATGCAAAGTGCTGTGGATAGACAGGAGCTGGGAAGAATTGGTGTGGGAGGTCAAGGCCCTGAAGCTGCCTAAGGGCTAAGGATACTGATTCAGCAACTGTGGCATTAGCAGAGAAGAGAAGGAGGGAAGGAGGAGGAAAAGAGGAAAGTCTTGAGGAGCTTCCGGAATTTGAGAAGAAACTGCTCAAGGCAGGGCGGGGGGGCTATTCCAAAGGAGGAAGCCTGCAGAGGAAAGTGAGCAACATCCTGCCCTCTTTTTAGCTAAATGCTTTACACACAAAGGGTTAGTGCCAGAGGAGTGAAGTGGTTTAGAGGGAGAGTATTTAGTGGGATAAAGTTTAAGATAGTGTGGTCCCCGGGCCCAGACATCCTTTTGGATTATGCAGAGGGATGCTAATTGAATCCGTGCAGCAACTGGGAGCCAGTGAAGACTTTGTAGTGCAGGAGAGATGCGTCCCTCAGCTTAAGGCCAAGGATAAGTCTTGCTGCCCTATTCTGGATAAGCTGAAGTGGTTGAAGAGTGGAGGAAGGAAGATTCAGGAGGAGGCTATTACAGTAGTCAAGTCGAGAGAGAACTAGGGCTTGAGTCACATTGAGCCTCTGAGGGAAAGTGAGAAAAGGTAGAATTCCTTTGAGAAGGAGGAGCTGATAGTTGGACTTCTTGGCAATGTCCTGAGTGTGAGGGAGGAAGGAGAGAGAGGAGTCTAATGAGGAAGGCTAGAGTGAGGGGAAGAATGAGGGAGCAGGGCCCCCTTTGGGAAGGATGTCAGTTTTACAGGCGTTGATGCAGAGATTATTAGAGGCACACCAGGACTGCATGGCAGATAACCAGTCAGGTATGATGGAGGGTGCAAGAGGGTCAGCAGGGTGTCTGAAGAAGAGCTGTGTGTCATCTGTGTAACACTGGAAGTTGGATGAGAAGGAGGAGATGAGGCATGTGAGGAGAGCAAGGTAGATGCTAAAGAACCTCGGGGAGAGAATAGACCCCTGGGGGACACCACAGGTGGGGATGGAAGTAGGAGAGGAGAAGGGGCCCAGGATGACTTGGGAAGAGTGGTTAGTGAGGAAATAGGATAGCCAATCCAGTGCCCATTCAGAGATACCAAGTGTATCGTGGAGCCTTTGTATGGGGATGGAATGGTTAACTGTGTCAAATGCAGAGGAGAGGTCAAGAAGGATAAGGACAGCTGAGGAGTTGGAGTCCAGAGATGCGAGCAGTTCTCCACAGGTGTTCAGAAGAGCAGTTTCCGTGCCTCTGGATGTTCAGAATCCAGATTGATGGTAGTGGAGGCCACCAACAAGTTCAGTGTGAGAGTTAAGTTGGGGCTAGGCCAGCTTCTCCAGAAGCTTCCCCAGAAAGTGGGTGATGGAGAAAGGGAGATAGCTGGCAGGGCAGGTAGGGTCAGATGAAGTTTTTTTTCAGGAGTGGGTGCACAAGGAGTGCTTCAGGGGGAGGGGAAAGATCCAGTGATAAAAGAATGATTGCAGAAATCAGCGAGAGCGGGGGCAAGAGAGCCAATGTTTTCCTTGATGGTCCTGGATGAGCAAGAGGAGACCTGTTTAGAAGAGACCTTCATGGAGTGGACAACTCTGGTAACTGAATCATGTCTGTAATCCATGGTGCTTGGTGCTGTTCTTGCTCAATTGCCTCATTTGGCCAGCGCATGTTCATACAGAGCCTTATGGACCCCTGTACCAATTTGTTCGGGACAGGCACTATAGGTGACACCCATGTAGTGGGCCCGACTGTGAGCTTGATGATGTTATGGCCTAGCAGCCGGCAAATCTCTTCCTCTGCTTGTTTCTGTCTGTTAAAGGGGATCCCTTGGTAATGTTGAGGCATAATTGACAGGTCGATGTGCAATTGCACTTTGCAGTTGTGCAGCTTGCCCAAACCCTTAAACAGATTGGGGAATGTCTTCACCACATCGCCATCTGGACCCAGGTATTTGTGTGCCATCAAGTGGTACAAGATGTGAACTAGTCCCATGTCGACCGCCATTCGGAAACTCAAAATACATCCGCTGTTAAACTCTGTGGACAGCAGTTGTAGTTGTATGCCTGCTATACGAGACTTGTGAGTACACGTCGTGAACATGTCTTAACTCGGTAAGGGTTTTTTGGGCCCATATGAATATATGTCAACGGACACGGCTTCAGCTTCAGTGGCTTCAGCGGGCGGGGAAGGAGGTTGTATGCCTCCTTGCTCATCACAATGACTGTAGCGCCAGTGTCAATGAGAAATTCGGTCGGCGTGTTGTGGACTTGTAAGACCAGTGTGGGGTTGTGCTCTTTCGCCACTGCATTTCCAAGTGCCCACAGTTATCCCTTCTTTCGGTGTTCATCTGGGGAGGAGGAGGATTCACTTGTGTGTATCGGACATTTTGGTGGGAGCGGTAGGACCCTCTTTTCTTCTGGGGACCGGTATGGTCATCGTGATTGGTATTTATCCCCTTCACTCTTCGCTGGGCGTGCTTCCTGTATTCATGGCCTGCTTCTTGTCATCTGTGTGGTATTTTTGTTGCCTACTACTTCTCTGGCATCTACTCTGTGGGGGGCTAGGGTCACATTTCGGCATACAGATCAGAAATGGTCATCATCTCCGCATGACGCGCATTTATGTCCCATCGTCGGCATGTGCCCTTGTGCGGACATTTGTATCCGCATCTGTAGCATAATTAGTTGGACACTTTAACTCCCTCCTGAGATGTTGGCCTCCTATCTGAATGAGGTCGTGGTCTTTTGGCGTTGTAGATAGGATCGCCTTGCCCATGTTGATGACCTGTTGTGAAATGGCTGCGTCAGTTCCGGCCATAGCCAAGATCTCATCCAGAGACCCCTGTTTCTGAAGGAGTTTCTTTTGGAATTCAGGGGACTCTCAGCCCGCGATGACCTGGGAGCTTCCTCATTGGAATATCTGTGAAATGCGCAATATTTTATGTGGATGCAGAGGCGCATAACAAAGTTATCCAGAGTTTTCGCCACTCTCTTGGTTGTGTGGAAAACGTGTCTCTCACTGTCTACATTGGTATGTGGGGCAAAATACATGGCTGGAGCTTCCTGAATCACTTTGAATGTGGCCTTCTCCTCATCCACTAATTCATAGAGAATGGGGGCACCCTCCACTGATGTCACTATCTTCTTTTTCCTATCATCGCCCGTAAGGGGCATTGCGCCAACATAAACTTTAAAGCTCTTGGACCATCGCATCCACCTTGGGCCCCAATTGCTGTTGTCTTAGATGTCGGAAGGAACAAGAAACTGCCATGGCACTGACTCCTCCAGTGGCATTTAGAACGCACCTAAGGAACGCGCTGACACAGTCGCAGGTATGTCTTCTTCTGACATGGTGTAGTGCCCTCTAGGGGTTGTAGCCGCTGCAGTGAGGGGTCACCTTCTGCTACTTGAATAACAAATCCACCTGGAGACAGCACATGGAAGTCACCGGAGCAATGGCACAGCACCAACCCTGGCCAGCAGAAATGGGGGCCCTCACGGTGGGGACAACGGGCCCTGAGGTCTGTGGTGGCACCAGTAGACAGTCTAGGGTCACTGAAAGAGCAGGCACGTCCCTCTGCCACGTCGTAGCTGCAAACCAGCACTGAAAATGGCTGGCACAGCAGATGGAACGGCCCCCACTCTTCCCTATAGTGCTCCTTGTCTGGAGGTGAAGGCCAGTGATATCAGGCTCCTGCCCTAACGTCGCAGAAGACTAGAGGTAACCTGCGACAGCAGCAGTGCGGAAATGGGTGGCACGTGGTGCAGCGAGCGTGCCTTTACAAGCGCTGGTTGCGCTGATAATTAGAGCAGGTTTATCAATGCCGCCGCCCAGGTCATGCGAGGGAGACCGCACCGGCAGCATGCGTCTCAAGACCCTAGGCCACCGCGACAGGCAGCATGAATATTGTTCGTTGCCAGTGTGAACCTGGCTGACAGCCCAAGTCCAAAGCTCCCGGCCTTGAAACCAGGGCCATCTTAAGCACTTTTGGGGACCTGTGCACGAGCATCTTTGGGGCCCCCCTCCACCAAACCAAAGGAATTAAGTGATAATAAAGATCTGCCCACCCCTGCGCGATCACAAGCCATAGGTTGATATGCTGCGTCACAGCACTCAAAATATGCATGTCTACTGCCTTTAAGTCCTCTTACCCTCTTCATTCTTGCTCTAATCATAATGACAAACAAGTGCCATTGGAAGGCCAACATTATCAGTCTAAGAAAAGGTTACTTCTGTTCTAGTGTAGATACAGAAGACTTTTTATCAAAAGCAGCCAGGAAGGTATGCAACCTGTAGTATTAATGCAGGACCGTATGTAACAGGTACATGTAAGCCAGAATAGGCAGAGAGCTCACATTTGCTGCATCACAGAAAGTAAACGTGCTCAAGCATGGACAGAGAAAACCAATTGGCAGGAAGGTGAAAGCTACACATACCCTGTCATAGATATTGGATGCAGATTAGAAGCTACCAGGAAGGTGTCGGTATCCAGACAGCCCGAGATTATAAGTGGAACATGGTTTCCAAGTGGTGTTGCCATTAGAGATCAAGGGAACAACAAATGCCTGTGGTGTCCAATATATCAATTCTCATTATCTTAGTGGAAGCAACACTATAGCCAGTGAAAGCATGAGTGAAGCTGTTTTGAAGATCATACCCTGAGAAGGAAATCACTCTGAAGGGCTGACAATTTTTTAAAGATATAGGGACTGGCAATTTCGAGAAGCTAGGCAATACAAGATTGAATGAGATTCCCAGGATCACACATTAGTCAAGTAGTGAAGCTGGGATTTGTGCCAACTCTAAAATTTCTGCATTTGAACATTTTCATTACCAGTTCTTACCATGAACTAAAATAATCTCATTTTATAAAACTAACCTGGAAAGTACACCAATCACATTACCAAATATGACCATTTTTAAAAACAAAATATTACAGAAGGGTGAAACACATAATGATTCGAGCTTCATTCTCTCCATCATCAAGAGCAGTATGTAAGTACCAGCATGCCAATCAGTGTGATTTAACAGACTTAATCTGGTTTTGCTTTTTGTATTTTAAAGCTTTACATACTTCCAAATCACTGGCTTGTGAAATTGTCATTTATAAATGTGCAGAAAAACCTGACTTTTACAAAAATGCAAAGCGTTTTTTTGTGTCAAACGAGCAGACTTTAAAATATGCTTGCCCGAGTCCTACACCATCTGGCCCGCTCCCTTCTGTCTACCACCCCTTCCACTCAAATGGCCTACATAAGAAGAAAGATCAAGTAATGGGCTAAATGATGCCACCAGCATGCGAGAAGGCAAACTTCATAGAAGACAGTACAGTATTGTACGAGATATTAGATGATTTGACTAGGATCACTGCATTGTATGCTGGCAAAGCCAGGATGGGCCATGCTGAAGTCTTCCATATTTGGGAACTGCCATCACAAGAGCGATGGATAACCTATACAAAGAAAACCACCTTACACTATGGGAAACCATTAAGAAAGACCTAAATAGGTGGGCAAAAATAGTTTCTTCATGGGCGGGTCAGCTCTCAGCACTTAAAATGAATATACCACGATGTTTCTTCGACGAAGCTCGTAAGGTTCTCTTGCACTTCTTATGGGGGGTGGAAAGAGCCCACAGCGACGCAAGGAGTGGTCTGCATCCTCTCAGTTGATTTGTTGAAACACATTTCAAAGCCAGATAAACTCCCATATTCCCAGACAACTTCTATCATCGTAGGCAGCAATGTGTTCGGGTTCTTGACATAGGCCAGAATGTCATCTGCGAAGAGAGCCATTTTGTACTCTTTTTCCAAACCTTTCCAGTCCCTGGATCCGGGGATCTGATCTAATTTTAATTGCTAGTGCTTCAAGTGTAAGGGCACATAATAGCGGGGACAAGGGGCAACCCTGCCTAGTAGCCGACGAAGCTGAAATTCCTCTAATTCTGTTCCATTGGCCATTAGTCTGGCCTTTTGGTTTTGCATGCAATGCCATTGCACCCCTGTACCAGCTTGTATTCAGTACCATTCTTTGTAGGACAGCACTCAGGAACAGCCACTCAACCCAATCAAAGGCCTTCTCTGCATCGAGAGTGACCAGTAGGGTATCGGAATTGCCCTCACCTAGCCCTGCCATCAAGTCTAATGTCTCGCAAATGTTCTCTGCCCCTTGCTATCGCCTAATGAAGCTGACTTGAACGGAATGCACTAGTTTGGGAAGCAGCCTATCTAACCATTTTGCCAGTACGCTAGTGTAGATTTTCGCGTCTACGTTTAGTAATTATATCAGCTGGTAAGAGCTGCTATCCACCCTGTCTTTCCCCTCTTTTGGGATTGATACTACTCAAGCTTGTGTGAAGGATTCCAAGGACTTCATCTCCCTCCAGAATAGAATGAAATAGCTTACACAGAAAAGGCCCCAGTTCCCACTGTCATTTGTAAAAGGCTGTGGTGTACCCTTCTGGGCCCATCTTTTATCGGGAAATGGTCACTGACCTAGCTCCATTGAAACCCAACTCAGGTCATGGTCAGACCATACCACCACTCATATTCCTGCTGCCATTATTGCATATTCATTTTCTGCCACAACTAGGCTATCATGCGCTCACTCCTCTACAGCACTCCCTGCCTGGACAGTGTGGGAAAGGCAGTGTCTTGGCAAAGATGAGGGAGGGGGGAATAGAGTGGACTGTAACCCAATGAGCGTTTTAGCATTACAATTAGATAATTCCAGTGGTTGCTGAGGGTACGGCTGAGGGGGAGGGGTTGTCAGGGTGCTGCACAGGTTTTCAGGGTAATTCAGTTGTTATGCATGGGGCGTGTGTGTTGTGGAAGGGTTTTGAATATTGTGCAAGGTACGCAGAGGCTGTCGGAGGTATGTCACAGGTGTTGTCGGGGATATAACAAATGAGCCCCAGGCTGCCAACCAAGGGTAGCATGGAGCCGTCAAAG
Source organism: Ambystoma mexicanum (assembly GCF_040938575.1). Lineage (NCBI taxonomy): Eukaryota > Metazoa > Chordata > Amphibia > Caudata > Ambystomatidae > Ambystoma > Ambystoma mexicanum. The sequence goes on from NC_090929.1 coordinate 663,733,876, forward strand.
TCCAGCACAGTGGAGTGCCCCCTGCTGCAGCTAAAGGCGTGCTCCCCCTCTGAGAGCACACAGGACTTGGGAGCCCCTAGCAGTGCATGTGGGGGCTGCAGGGCCCCCCCATTATGCCAATGCTGATGGGCTGCCCTGCACCACCCAAGCGAGCATGGCGAGATCCGATTCCAGGCCTGGCTGTCACAACCAAATAAAGGGAGGATTTTTCCTTGGCTGTAGCAGAAAAGCATGTGCAATACTGCGTTGTTTCAGCATGCGATTTTAACGTAATGATGTACTCGGCCTCTCAAATATAAGTGCACGGGCGCCCTGCTGAGACTGGGAAGGAGCAGAGCAGGGCACAGGCGGCAGGAGGGAACAGCACCCTGCACCGAGGGCAGGAGACGTGAGGTAGCACCCTGCACCCAGGACAGGAGGCGACACACTTACCTGCTGCTGCACACCCACTCGCTTTCCTTAATGTCGGGGCCGACACGACAATGCCAACCCCCAATCAATCCTACTCAGTGAGCCAGCACCACCCGGGGCCTGGGGTCAGGGGGGAAGTAATAGAGCAATAAATGTTGCTGATTGCCATTGCCCTGTCTTGCCTGAGGGCCGAGGCTGCAGCCTGCAGCAGTGTGCTAACGTGTATTCTAGCACTGCTAGAATACATGTTTGTTTCGTTTCGCAATTTGTATCATAACATTATTAAAAATGAATGATGCAGCATGCTGGTGTGGTGCCCCTAGAGGCTGACTGATGTCAGGCAGCCGCCTGAGCTGCCTGACACAAAGACCGGCCCTGTGAGCGAGAATGGGTATCCCCGCCAATAGTGTATGTCATGCTCCCGTAGCCACTGGGTCAGCGACTGACATTCTTTTCGCCTGTTGAGTGTTTATGCTGATAAGTCTTGATGGACACTGACCTGTGTTCCCTTAAACTCTATCGTGCCTCCCCTATGTATTCTATTAAACACAATGTCCTCTGCGGGAGCATTGTTAAGTAGGCCTGCTATTAACTTTTTCACCAGTCTTTCCAATGAGATTGTCGATTCTCTCTGATGATCTCTGAGACCCATTATTCCTATGTTACATCTTCTCTCCCTGTTTTCTAGGTCATCAACCTTGAGAGACAGAGCCATCTCTCTTTCCAAGTCCTCTAGCCTGTCTTTCCCCTCTTTTGGGATTGATACTATTCAAGCTTGTGTGAAGGATTCCAAGGACTTCATCTCCCTCCAGAATAGAATTAAATAGCTTACACAGAAAAGGCCCCAGTTCCCATTGTCATTTGTAAAAGGCTGTGGTGTACCCTTCTGGGCCCATCTTTTATCGGGCAATGGTCACTGACCTAGCTCCATTGAAACCCAACTCAGGTCATGGTCAGACCATACCACCACTCATATTCTTGCTGCCATTATTGCATATTCATTTTCTGCCACAACTAGGCTATAATATAGACATGAAAACGTCTTGTGTGGAGAGGAACACAAGTTGTAAGAGCTCTGAGTAGGGTGAACCATTCTCCAGGAATCGATCAAGTGATAGCACTGCAATACGCCTCTAGAAAGTCATCTGGTCCATACACCGGGGGAGCGGCCTCCTCCCTAAGTGAATACCAGTCTCTTTGAAGGTCAACCAGTCTCTTTGAGGGTCAACTAGCATATTAGAGTCCCCCCTCACAAAACAATTCACCAACTCCCACCCGTTGAAAAAAGAAGTCCCTTTTGTGAGAGACACCCATTTGCAAGTAGGGCCACCTTCCAGGAGCCCATCTCCCCCTTAACACCTTTATCATAAACACAAACTTAAACCTCCAGGTGATTCGTGACTGTCCAACTCAAAGTTAGCATCTGCCTGCCCATGTGTCCGGCTACCTCAACCACCCTCGCTTCGATTGACCTGGCGCGGACCATGAACTTCACACTTAAGTGCTGTTTGCCTCGTGATGGCGTATTCAATTTCCGGAAATTCTTTGTTCCAAGATGCCGCTCTCTCTTTGATAGGTTCTTCAAACCTCTTCTGGCAATCTTCGATTTCTGTCCGCTTGACACACCACTTTCCAGGTTGCCCTCTTGTATGTTCTTCAGGGCTCATTCCACTTCGTCCGCTCATGTAACGCGATATTCTACTTGTTGATATTCGAACCTGAGCGAGAATGGGTATCCCCGTCAATAGTGTATGTCGTGCTCGCGTAGCCACTGGGTCAGCGACTGACATTCTTTTCGCCTATTGAGTGTGAATGCTGATATGTCTTGATAGACACTGACCTGTGTTCCCTTAAACTCTATCATGCCTCACTCTCTGGCTTTTGCTAATGTATCAATTTTTTGTTTAAAGTAATGGCACTTAGCAACTACCGATCTAGGACCTTTGGGAGGACCGCATCGCCTATGTATTCTATTAAACACAATGGGCCTCATTACGACCCTGGCGGTACGCAGTGAACAGCGCCGTAAAAGGTGCCGGTGCCGTTCACTCCATACCGCCGCATTACGAGTTCCTCTCGCGGGACACGGTAAGCACGCCTGGGAAAACGAGGCGTGCTTACCGAGTCCCGCGAGGGGAAGAGGGAGCAAACAATGGGCCATCTCGTAATGGCCCGTTGTTTGCTCCCTCTCCCATTCCCATTCAGCCCTACAAGGGCTGAAATGGGAATGGGGAAGGACCGTGTCCGGGTCCTTGGAGGGAGGAATTACCGGGCCTTCCAAACTCGGAATGGCCTGGTAAATCCTCATTCCGAGGACCCGGACCCCGACGCGATTTCGGCAGCAACCATGCCGCCAATAGCGGCATGGTTACCGCCGAACTCGTAATGAGGGCCAATGTCCTCTACGGGAGCATTGTTAAGTAGGTCTGCTATTAACTTTTTCACCAGTCTTTCCAATGAGACTGTCGATTCTCTCTGATGTTCTCTGAGACCCATTATTCCTATTACCTAACACAATAGCACTATACCTTGCCGAGTTTGTTCACAACCCTCAAACCATTTGTAAAATGTCATTTTGGCTATATTGCACAAACACCTGCAACATGCATTTGTTTATAGCCCTCTACAACATATGGCTAAAAATGGAATTAAAGTTGGGCCTTTTGATTTGAATAATTTGAGCACCGTAATACGAAGAAAATTCATGCCATCTTGGGACTTGTTATTGGTATACTATACATTTTTGTGCAAGACATGATTTTGATGTGAGTAGTCCTGTAAATATGTATTTTATCGTTCAATATGTATAAGTTTGCCCAGCACTTGGGCTAAAGATGATAATAATACTGTTTATTCTTAATTTGATATTTGATATATTATTATCTGTTTACTTAATTTTTAAATGTATTTTGTTGAATATCATTTGTTTATTGCTCTTATTGTTATTTAACGAATAATTGTTTATTATGTGTAAAGTTTGATTTTTTTTTTCATTCTATATCACATTAAAGTTTAAATTAAATTAAATTAAATTATTCCTATGTTACCCTTCTCTCCCTGTTTTCTAGGTCATCAACCTTGAGAGACAGAGCAGCCTCTCTTTCCAGGTCCTGTAGCCTTGCATCCAGCCTCATCTCTATGAAGTATGTAGACATTTGATTGGGTTTGTGTTTGTTTCGCTTTCACACGCTCTTGGCTAGATCTGAGGAGATGATCAGCTCTGGTAGTCTTCCAGTGGGTGTCCGCACCCTAGCTCCAACACTGGGCATTCTGATGTATGTCCTATTGTGCTCTGTCGTGGGACCGCAATGACTTCCAGCAGTGCTTGCTTACTGTTGTCTCAGGCTACTGGCTCGGCGTCATCATGCCAGCTTTCTCCTGACTTGTTGATCTGTCACACAAGGCCCCACTGCAGGGACGTCATTTCACCAAAATGCCAGGGGTAGCGGAAGTGACATCACAGTGCCACGCCCCCAAGAGTGACATCACGGGAAGTGATGTCATTTGACCACACCCCCACAGGAAGTGATGTCATTAGACCACACCCCACCAGAAGTGATTTCATGTGACCACGCCCCCCACATTACATCACACATGACATCACAGGAAGTGTTTCATACAAGAATGGATCATCATATGTAGCAGTGTCAAGGTCCATGTTGCCACGTGAAGTGTATGAACCCCAATCCCCTCTTTATGTGGATCTGCCCTGTTATTTCAACCGGACTACATTCTGGGGGGACAGGGACGGATAGGCGGGCATGGGGATAGGGGAAAGCCATGATAAAAGGGGAGAGGGAGAATATTTCACCAGAAAACATGTATGGCATCCTTCAGATTTTAATGATTCTTCTTCTTGTGTTATTTTGGCTGCCAAAAGATTAGTTCAAAATGTGTTCAAGGCATACAGCGCAATACTGAGTGATACAAACTTCAGTACCAAAAGCCTCATCAGTCCTGTCCCCATATTTTATGGAGGAAAAAATCCTGGCTGCATTTTGCATTACTCCCACACTCACCAACACTCTTTGTATGCCTAGGTTTCTGTTCCTACATGTTCATTGTCCTCCACACCCCGCACCTCTCCATAATGGTACACATTCCAACAATTAGTACTATTGTATAGATTTTGGGATAATGCCCAACAGTTGCTCTTCCTTCACTCTGATCATAAGACTTCAAATGTAGTTTCTTACCAGATTGAGCAGAACAGTGGCTTGACAGACGTGCCGGTGCTGCTGTTTCAATGGCA